>NC_042616.1:366659192-367000149 GCF_901001135.1 Rhinatrema bivittatum | reverse complement strand
CAGCGCTAACAATTCCTGAAGATCAAGGTATATTTTTCAGCTGTGCGCCTATTTAAGTTGGACTATGAATGGTGTTTATAAATATTAGATTGTTTATCATACAGGAGTTGAGCCGCATGTAGCCACGGTGTGTAAAATACACCGATATCTAAGTTTACCGGCTGGACCCTGAAGAAGGAAATCATTCCGAAACCCTGCAGAGTCGGGCGTTTTAACAGCAGGCATCATGAATAATGTATAAGTAAAGAGGACACTTTGAATTAGGCATAAACAAATTGCCTCTTCATTCCATCAACAAGTGGCACTTTACGGAGAAGTACTTTTTTCATTCAATCTTTATACATACAGTAAAGTACTTCATCTGTGCATCCATATGAGACTTAACGTTAAACATAAAAAACAATTCCGAGCAATTTAGGATTATACCTCTGAACACCTAGAAGCAGTTTTGCTCTAAACGGGTTACCTAGTGAATAATTAGGACCCTGTGCTATTTGATGGTCATTGGAATATGATAATTTACATTCTTTACAGTCCAATGAATCAGTGAGAATTGTGTTATATTATTGCTGAATTATTCCTGACAGCATACCTTTTAGCACCCCACAAATAGCACAGAAAACTTTACCATGCTAAATAAATACCTCTGAGCACCACCATAGGAAGCAGCAGAAATTAAATAGTAGAAGCTGTCTTTCTAGCTGTATGTGGAGAACAGCCGGTCCTGGAATTTGCCAGAGCTGTCCCAGAGACCTATCCTGTATGGTAGATCAGGAGATGACAGCAAACTGTTTTTTGGTTTATACTGTGTGCATATTGAAAAGTGGGCATGTAACCATTAAGCTTTATCTATATCATAGGTGAGCAAAATGTTTATAGGGTCATTAGTTGTAAGAAGCATTTAGTGTCTCACAGATAACGGTGCATGATGGTGATCACTAGACAGCTTTAATGTCTGTAACCTATATACAAACCAAGGAGGCTTGTTAGGGCTTGAGCTTACATCAGTGCACTAGTATGTCACCTAAAAATAACAATGTTTATGAGAACAAGGTATAATCCAGAAAAAAACAGTATTAAGTACACACATTTCACTATGCTATATACTGTTGAGGTTCCATGGTGTCTAGGCGTCCAACTCCTCCCACAGCAGCTTCAAATATAGTGCTGAGCTCCAGTTACGCAGATGGGGTGAAGGTAATGTTACTGCTTGGCCCCTCAGAAACCCTCCTGGCCTATTTCTGCTTCACCAGCCACCACTTCTGCAACAGCTCACCAATACTGTGGTTGTGGTGATAAATGCCGTTAATGGCATGCTGGATCCGTTTCCAGACCTGCTCCTTTCTGTAGACTGGGGACCAATCAGCTGATTGATAGGAAGTTGGGCTTCCTGCTCATTTCTCCACGTTCCTGAAACATGGTGCAAGTAGGACAAGAAATGACCAAAATCTGCTTTCATAGATTGGGTAATTTGCATGAGAACACACATAAATTATGCACACATGTGGAGTTGATGTGTGTGAACAAATGTGCATGTATGTAATTAAATTCCATGCAGAATTTGTGCGTGCATGCTGAGTAGTACATGTATCATGTGCACTCACGATGATTTGTGTGCATATAAATTTAAATACTTAAACTTGCATGCGTCAATTAAGCAGATGGTTTCTATTTGCGATTATCCACCCACTCATCAGGATACTTCTAGGGCCAAATGTTAATGATATCCACAGTGATATGCTTGAAGATCATTAAGCAATCAAGGGAAGGCTGTTCCTACTTACGCCTAATCATTGTGGATAACATGAACACCTGACTTGCTTAGAGTGTAGAGGAGTGGGTTGATTATCACGGATGCATGCTTGGGATTATATTCTCTGTGACCTTGCAATCCAGATCCTGCATTCGTGCTCAGGGGCATACTAAGGGGGGGGGGGGGCAAGGGAGGCAGTCCGCCCCCCCTGATAGCAAGGGGAAGGGTGCCATTGCCGTGGACCTGATGTCTGTATGAGAGGATAAGTGTATGTGTGTATGAGTGAGTGTGTGTTTGTGTATATGAGTGTGTGTGTGTATGAGTACCTGTGTGGGTTTCTGTGAGGGAGCATGCCTGTGCCTATGCATGTGTGTCTAATTTATGTGTGTGAGAGGGGTTAAAGTTTGTCCAATTCACAACAATCTCAGGATGACTAGAAATCTAAAGTTCTTAGGTATGGAGAGCAAGAGATTTTTTTTTATCCTTGTTAATATTAATTATTAGATGTGATGTGTCTGTTATTTTGAAATATTTTATTAGTGTTTGCTAATTCCATTCATCATCTGTTTTGATATGTATAATTTATTAGGATGGTTTTATTATTCTGATTGATTTATATTTCTTGATTGAATTGTTTTGAGGAATAGTAATTTTCTGCTTTTCCATTATTGCACTGCATAGAGAATCTGGTTTGTTTTGGTTTCCAGTTCAGTTTTTGCCTACATATGTGTGTGTTAGTGTGTGTGAGAGAGAGAGGAAGCATATGTGCACACCTATGTCCATTGATGCAGAAATTTCATGAAGGGGTGTCTATAGCTCCACTAACATCTGCAGCATCATAAAGGTGGAATTCACCAGGTAGAAATGTCTTGAATGAGACGCTTGTGAAGCATCTCCAAATCAGTCTGCTTTTGTCGGAGAAACTACCCCGCCTTCACACTTCTGTGGAAGTACGCTGTTATGTTCCTGCACTTGTGTATTAACGTATGCAGGTATTCATTCAGTTGGTGATTGGACTCCAACCCCAGAGCTGACTTCACTACCAGGTGCAGAGTGTGTGCAAAATATCGGATGTTCTGAAAGTGCCCGTCATATATTGCCTTTACCATGTTTGCACCATTGTCTGTGACAAAGAACCCTGGGTGAGGGAGGAGGTGGGCTTTACTGCACACCCACCTGACGGACGAGACCCATACCTCAGCCAATATTCTAGCATGCAACAGACAGATGCATGCTAGAATATTGGCTGAGGTATGGGTCTCGTCCGTCAGGTGGGTGTGCAGTAAAGCCCACCTCCACCCTGATACTTCTTCACTAATAGAGTTGCGGACTCTTCCCTGCCTTAGCCAGGTCCCACCAGTGTGCTGTCAGGGAGAGGTAAGAGTGTGCAGCATTCATGGCAGTCCAGATATTGCAGGTGAAATGCACACTCCCCTGTGCCTTAGCTAGCAGTGCTTGGATGAGACTGTGACACTGGTTGTACAGGCTGGGGATGACCTTTCTGCTAAATGTGGTTCTGGAGGGGACTTTATAATTTGGAACTAAGACCTTCAGCAAATGCTTGAAACCCACATTCTCCACTATCTGCAAGGGCTGGTCATCAAGTGCAATCATTTCCCCAATGCTCCTGGTTATAACCTTTGAGGCTGCCTGCCTCCTTCCCATGGAAAGCGTTACTGAACACCACTCCATTTCCTCCATGGTGGATTGTCACTTCTGCCACATGACAGGGGGCTGCTGGCCTGCCAGCTGACTGCTAGAAGGGGCTGAGGGCATGGGGTAATTCTACTCATTTTCAACCACTTTATGCTGCCTGGAAAAAGGGGGTCCCTTGACTGGTACTGCCAACATCCCCTGATGGCAGTGCTGTTGTTGGGTGTTGCCTCTTCATGTGATGCATCATGCCAAAATTAGTTAGATGTCCCATTTGCTTGCCTCTGCTAATAGCCCTGGCACAGTAATTGCACTGAGCAAAATGCGGGTCCTCCGTTACTTTAAAGTGGCTCCAGATCGCAGATTTCTTTCATGATCCCTTCTCTATAGCCTTTGGGGTGGATGCTGGCACTGGAGCTGAAATAGTGGGTGCAACCTGAGAAGCAATGCCAGGGGCATCAGTCACACTCTGCCTGTGCTGACTGCTCTTCCTCCTCATCATCATCAGTTTCATCTCTCCCCTGCAGCACTGAAGTGGAGGGTAAGACAGGACTAACTAATCCTCCTAAACCTTCTTCAGCTAATACTTCTTCCATCTCTGATGATGAGAATCCCACACAAGATGAGTCTTCATCAGAATTAGAAGCAAACAGTTCCTGCGCTACATTGTCAACGCTAAGTTGAGTCTGCTGTCACACTGCTGCTTTTGGGTGTCACCCTTTAGTCTTGCATGGCTCAGCCTCCCCTTCCCTCACTTCCAAAACTACAGGGTCAAAAACAGGTGGTGGCGATGCATCATCTTTAAATTTCATTTTTTCCCGGATGGAACTGCCTGCCCCTCCAGAGATGTTAGATTGGAACAAGTCCCTTTTTAACTTTAATGGGGGACTGGCACTGCCTTTTGAAGTGCCTCCTCTGCCAGTCCCAATCACTCGACCACGTCTAGCTTTCGCTGACATTATGGATTTAATGCCACTGCCTACTAGGGATTTCAATTAAAATAATTATTTCCAAAGAAGCCCACTGGGGATTTGGCTTCAGAGAGCACCGCTGTCCCAATATATGTGAGTCTGCTAACCTCTCCCAGGCCCACGAGGCAGTACCTCAATGTACACTTCTACTAGGACCACTGTATGTGCTAGGACCACTGTATGTGCATACACCAAGCTTATAACTACAAAAGAGGCCCACTGGGAATTTGGCTTCAGAGAGCACCACGATCCCAATATATGTGAGTCTGCTAACAGTCCCAGGCCCACGAGTCAGTGCCTGGATGTACATTTCTACTGGGACCACTGTATGTGCTAGGACCGCTGTATGTGCACACACCAAGCTTGTAACTACAAAAGAGGCCCATTTGGGACATTTCTTCAGAGAGCACCACTGTCCCAATATATGTGAGTCTGCTAACCACCCCCAGGCACACGAGGCAGTGCCTGGATGAACACTTCTACTGGGACCACTGTATGTGCACACACCAATCTTGTAACTACAAAAGATGCTAACTTGAGATATTTCTTCAGAGAGCACCGCTGTCCCAATATATGTGAGTCTGCTAACTGCCCTCAGGCCCATGAGGCAGTACCTCGATGTACACTTCTACTAGGACAACTGTATGTGCTAGGACCACTGTATGTGCTAGGATCACTGTATGTGCATACACCAAGCTTATAACTACAAAAGAGGCCCACTGGGGATTTGGCTTCAGAGAGCACCACTGTCCCAATAGATGTGAGTTTGCTAACCGCCCCCAGGCCCACGAGGCAGTGCCTGGATGAACACTTCTACTGGGACCGCTGTATGTGCACACAGCAAGCTTGTAACTACAAAAGAGGCCTACTGGGGATTTGATTTCGGAAAGCACCGCTGTCCCAATATATGCGAGTCTGCTAACCACCCCCACGAGGCAGTGCCTGCATGTACACTTCTACCGGGACAGCTCTATGTGCACACACCAAGCTAGTAACTACAAAAGAGGCCCACTGGGGATTTGGCTTTAGAGAGCACCTCTGTCCCAATATATGTGAGTCTGTTAACCGCCCCCAGGTACACGAGGCAGTGCCTGGATATACACTTCTACTGGGACCACTGTATATGCACACACCAAGCTTGTAACTACAAAAGAGGCCTACTGGGGATTTGATTTCGGAAAGCACCGCTGTCCCAATATATGCGAGTCTGCTAACCACCCACACGAGGCAGTGCCTGCATGTACACTTCTACCGGGACAGCTCTATTTGCACACACCAAGCTTGTAACTACAAAAGAGGCCCACTGGGGATTTGGCTTTAGAGAGCACCTCTGTCCCAATATATGTGAGTCTGTTAACCGCCCCCAGGTACACGAGGCAGTGCCTGGATATACACTTCTACTGGGACCACTGTATATGCACACACCAAGCTTGTAACTACAAAAGAGGCTCACTGGGGATTTGGCTTCGGAGAGCACTGCTGGCCCAATATACGTGTATCTACAAAAGTGCCCCCAGGCCCACGAGGCTTTGCTTGGATGTACACTTCTACTGGGACCACTTCATGTGCACACACCAAGCTTATAACTACAAAAGAGGCCCACTGGGGATTTGGCTTCAGAGAGCACCGCTGACCCAATATACGAAAGTCTGAAAAAGTGGCCCCAAGACTATGAGGCTGTGCCTGGATGTACACTAAAACTGGGACTGCTGTATGTGCACACACCAAGCTTGTAACTACAAAAGAGGCCCACTGGGGATTTGGCTTCAGAGAGCACCGCTGACCCAATATATATGAGTCTGTAAAAGTGCCCACTGGCCCACGAGGCTGTGCCTGGATGTACACTTCAACTGGGACCACTGCATGTGCACACACCAAGCTTGTAACTACAAAAGAGGCCCACTGGGGATTTGGCTTCAGAGAGCACCGCTGACCCAATATATATGAGTCTGTGAAAGTGCCCCCAGGCCCACGAGGCTGTGCCTGGATGTACACTTCTACTGGGACCACTGCATGTACACACACCAAGCTTGTAACTACAAAAGAGGCCCACTGGGGATTTGGCTTCAGAGAGCACCGCTGACCCAATATATATGAGTCTGTGAAAGTGCCCCCAGGCCCACGAGGCTGTGCCTGGATGTACACTTCTACTGGGACCACTGCATGTGCACACACCAAGCTTGTAACTACAAAAGAGGTGCACTGGGGATTTGGCTTCAGAGAGCACTGCTGACCCAATATATATGAGTCTGCAAAAGTGTCTTCAGGCCCACGAGGCTGTGCCTGGATGTGCAGTAAAACTGGGACTGCTGTATTGTGCATACACCAAGCTTGTAACTACAAAAGTGGCCCACTGGGGATTTGGCTTCAGAGAACACTGCTCTCCCAATAATATATATGTGAGTCTGCAAAACTGCCCAGTGCCCACTGATGCCCAGTGAGTGCACTGTCTTATTGGCTTAAAAGAGCACAAAGAGATAGCCTGAGTTCAATAAAAAAAATCTGCAGTTAAATAAAGCTTGGCTTGCGTGCTTGACACAGCAGCAAAAATGAAGAAATATGTTTTTCAATGAGAAATTCTATCAAAGTAGCTAGCAATTGAATAAATCTCCCGCTGACAACACCCAAATCCTGCTTGTAACCTACCCCAGGGGGTAAAATATAAAAATAACCAAGCAACATGCCACTACTAGCAGCTTGTCTCAGTGGCACAGACATAGAGACATGCCACTACTAGCAGCTTGTCTCAGTGGCACAGACATAGAGATCAATAAAAAAAAACAAATTGCGGTCAAATAAAGCATGGCTAGCTGCGGCACTGCAGCTAAATCAAAGAAATATCTCTTTCCATGGAAAATTCTTTCAAAGTAGCGAGCAATTGAATACAGATTTCAAACATCAAAATATTCTCTGAGTGCAGCCATCTCCCCGGACCAGCTCCCCAGACCAGCTCCCCAGACCATCCTTGCAAAGAAAGTGCATTGCACTCTGCGTGCTTAACATATAAATAGTGCTGCGTCATCAGGAATAGCATCACAGAGCACTGACTGAGAGCAGCAATTGGCTGCATTAGAAAAATGCTTACATTGCTTTGCTCTGATAGGTTGCATTCTGGTCTCCTTGCCAACCTGTCTGACCCACTCTATGACAGGGCTGTGAGGTCACTTATGACTCACAGGAAAAGGCTGGTTTTTGCTATCTCCTATTTCAAACGGCCGCTAAGAAATCACTGTGAGCCAAAAAAATGAAACAAATATGATATGTTGTATTCGTGGCAGATCGTGATGCGTTTCGCGAACCCACTAATACAACAAATAGGGACTTATGGGTTGTAGATTGCTGATGCATTGAAAATGAATGTACATCCCTAGGATTAAATGCTATAGAGATTCTAACATCATTCATCATAGCCTGATATAAATAGTTATCATTACTAGTGAGCATAAATAAGACAAATTTACTTTTCAAGTTCACAAATGTGTATTGGCATGTCCCTTCTGCTACCTCCTTCTAGCTCTCTCTAATTCTCTCCTCCAGTTCTCCTCTGTCCTGGTGTTGTCCAGTGTAAACTTTATTTGTATAATATGCAGGAGAGAGAGAAGGAGTGAATGGATCCACTGACTAGTCACTTGCTTCTTGGGGGGAGCTCCCCCCTCCCCACGGTGTAGTGCCCCCTACATTCTTTTGTGTCTATCTAGCTATTCATGGTCAGGACTCTGAATGTCTGCGTGCTCACTTACAGACCAAGCACAAGAATAGGAAAGATCATGTCAATCATTAGAACATATGAAGGAACTAAGTAATATAAAAAAAACCCTGTAATACTCTTTATACAGCTTTTTCCTTATGATTATAAACTTAATGATTTTCACTCTTTGCCCATTGTAATGAATTCTTCTAAGTGACATAAAAAATATCTCTAATGTCAATGATCAGTTTCTTAAATCTGAACTAGGTAAAGTATTTCCCGTTTCCAGTTTTCATATTGTTTCTAATAATTTCTCAATATAATGTGGTAATGAAAATAACAAAAAAATGTATGGATAAAAGTATTGTGTTGTTGTATTCGTCTCCTTGAATGTGTGGATATAACGAACCTTTATTTCTGTAAAATATCATATGAAAATCAAGAAAGAATACAAACTGTGATATTGATTAGACAAACCAAGGCTAAATCTCTTTAAAAAAAAAAAAATCTAAACTTTACCTGCCAGCTGGAATGACTGCACCTAGAACTGGGAAGAGCTAACCAGAGTGATGAAACCCTGCTATATTTAGTTCAAAACTGGAAGTGACTGGAACACATGAAAGTCAAGAAAACTGTAACATCTTTTTCCAAATAACTTTAGATTAGTTTATGCTACCATTTAAATTGCTTTTTCCATGCTGGATGCTAATGAAGCATGACAAATAGGCCCACCTTTGAACACACTTACACTAATAATGTTATAAAGTAACCCCCATTAATTGTTACCCCAGGCCACAGTCATCAAGGTAGCTAATAAAAAGGAACTAATGACAGGTTTCTTGTCAGCTGGATTTATAGAGGAGTTTGCCCCTATGCCAGGTGAACGTATGTTCACAATGGTATTTTGAGACTGACCTTTTACACAGAGACACCATATTATACTCCCTCCAAACCAAGACAAAAATGGAACACAGAAAACCTCTAGACTTTCTGAGGACAATTTTCAAAGCCATTTACCTGGGTAAAAATGTCATGACTGAGAATTGCCTTGCTCTTCCCGCAAAAGGAAGCCTGGGCTTTCACAACCAGGTTAAAAACAATCTGATTGAAAAAAAGGAGTTCCTCTGGGCATACTGAGCTTGGAGAAAGAAAAACAGCACATGGCCTGGAAATTTTGAAAAGTATGTGCCCCATTTTTACCCTCTTTCAAGCCGCCTGTCAAAAGAGCAAGTGCCAAGTCTGTAGCAGCTTCCAGTGGGCCTGCACCTCAGTGACTAATTTTCAAAGGGGAACAATACATGCTCTTTCCCTCTTAAAACTGACTGCTATGCACTCTGCGCTAGCAATATCCATGCACCTTCCATTATCATGGCTATCTCCTAACGCCTCCCTCTCTCTTAATACAGAACTTCCCCAAACCATTTGGGTATTCTACAGAATATTTCTCCTCTTTCAGAGTACTTGCCAACAGTGGCAGAGTTTCCCACTACTCCATGCTGCTTTTTAAGTGTTTCTCTGCCTTCCTCTTTTCTCATTACAGCAGTAACTCAGGCAACACTGCAGGCTACACTGGCAGCATCAGCACTGCTGTTTCTTCTCCTGTAGTGGAAGTTGATCAGCTATGCTCCCGTAGCACTCCCCACCTGCTACACAATGTGTCTCAACTATGACCTGACTCACTTCCAAGTTTGTGGGTATATTGTACTGGCACTTGCTTTCCCAGCTCAGCGGGACCAAAAGCAATGATTTCATTGCACTATTCACCACAAGCCTACCTCTTATTTTTGTCACAATCTCATTCTGAACATGGAACCAGCTAAAGCTCAAAGGCCCTCTCGGCATTTTCCCAGACCCTTCTTCCAGCAATGGGTCCAGAGCAACCTTGCACCAGACTCCCAACAGCATCCAAGGCAAATTAGCTTCTCAAACCCTTTCCAGTAGATCCAGGGATGCCAAGAGGCATTCCTGAGGCATCCTTAACCCCATACTACGTAAAATAATTTTATTTGTTTTATCTTTTTTTTTTTTTTACCCTGGTTATAGTTTACTCACACACAAAAAAAAATGCCAAGAAAGAAAAACAATAACATGCAATAAAAGGGTAAAAGGCAAAGGCTCCAGGAATTAGCTTTACCACACATTATCTTCAGTCAATCAGTAAGCCTTCATCTGCTGAAGAACATATGAACATAAGAAATTGCCGAGGGGTGATTCAAGATGGCCACACATGCTAAGGGGCATCGCTCTGTTGATTCCCCTCCTGCCCTTAATATCTTTGCTTCTTAAACATTCTTACCTTCAGTATGGGCAAGAGGAAGGGTAAGGCCAAAGTATACCCAGAAATATCATAAGGTCCATCTTCAGCCTGCCCGATGGACAAACATATTCCTAAGCCAAAATCTTCTTTCTGGCTCCATTGAGGCATCTTTGGGCTGCTTGTCGAGCAGTAGTCTGTCGCCAGCTGCCCCAGACCTTGATTCATCTTTAACTCCGGAACAGTGTCGAGTCCCTCCTCAACCCAGCCCCCCCAAGAGTAGCACTGACATGATTGCCTTGTTCCCGTCATGCTTAGATGATATCACTCAGCTGATGGCTTTGGCATTGGGAGTTGCCTGAATGGAGGAGATGAATCTCGGAGCTGACGGATGGTCTGTTTGTGGGGGTTGGAACTCTGGCTGATTTTTCCTCTCCTGCTTCAACCATGGCTGGGACCATTTTCAAAGAGGAAACATTTACACCTATGGTTAAGCCCTCTAACATCACCTTGGACATAATCTGGAAAGCCATAGCAAATCTTTCTAATCAAGTTTCCCAGTTTGTGTTACATCAATGTGAGTTATCTAACTCATTTCAAGCCTCTCATTCTCAGTTGCTTGAAATTAAATCATGAGTGGACTCTTGGGAGACTAAGGAGGTAGCATTGCAGAACTCTGTTGAAATGATCTTGGTTGGTCATCTGCATTTACAGAACAAGCTTGAAAATCCTGAAAATGTTGTACGTTGTTGGAATATTTGGATTATTAATTTCTCCAAAAAAAGGTTCACCACTCCAATGAAAATGCTACATAGATACTTTATGAAAATTCTATCTATTAAGGAAAGCTTGCTTCCTCCTATCTCCAAAGCCTACTATGTTCCTGGGAAGCAAAAAGCTGATTAAGTGAGTGATACTCCTGCTGATGTTGGTTTACTTGATTCCGCTCATCTCTCTTCATTTCTGGAAACTTCGATGGATGAAGTTGTTGTATCTTCTACTTTACTTGTTACCTTTTTTCCTTGGATTCTCATAGGGACTTTATTCTGAAATTATTTTTTCATAAGAGATATATTTCCTTTTTAGGGCTTAAGATTTGTATGTGCCCAGATGTGCCCAAAGTATCTCAGTCTAAGAGGAAATTATTTTTGTTGATGTGTCCAGCTGTCTTGAATATGGGGGCTTTTTTTCTGACTTTATTTTCCTTGTAAATGTGTTGTTAAGTTTCAGGGGGTTAAATATGTCTTCATCGATCCCCTCCAGTTATATGTTTTCCTCAGTGATAGAGCCAGACAGGATACTGCACTCTCAACATGCAGCCAGTAACCTCCGTGATTTATGGCGCTTTGAATACTTCAAGATTCTAGCCCTTAGCATTGTATGGTTTATTTCTCTTCTTTTCATTGGACCCTTTCTCCTTTGTGGTCTGATAGTGTACTAATTGAGATCTCATATTTCCTATTGTGTTTTTTTTTCTTATATTTTAATTTGATCTCTATTGTACCATTTCTTGTCAGGTTGTTTAACTTGTTAACAATTTAAAAATGATAAATAAAGAGTTAAAAAACAAATATAAGAAATTGCCATACTGAGTCAGGCCAAGGGTCCATCAAGCCCAGCATCCTGTTTCCAACAGTGGCCAATCCATGTTATAAGTACATGGCAAGTATTTTATTTTATTCTACTCTAGTGAAAAAAAAAAGTTTAGTTTAACACAGGAACTGCAAACTTGAGCACAGTGAATGGGGGGGGGGGGGGGGGGGGGGGGGGGGAGGGGAGAGACAGTCCCTGCATTCAGCAGCTCTGATTTTCTGAACAGATCTGTCCTTCAGAGACCAGGGAGTGGGACTGCTTGGCCCTTCATCTCCCCCTTTCCCTTCCCTTTGTCAAGCTGCCAACCATTTCCATTTCCCATCCAGCATTTATTAAACCATCACCTCAGTGGGAACCTTGGTAACATCAATAAATAAGAGGGCAGCCAATAGGAATACATATTCATTCCTAACTGACCTTAACTGACCTGAAAAGTGTCAAATTGTATCATTTTCTGTTAGTGCGCACTAACCCGATTAACGATTTTTTTACGATAAATCAGGGAAATTTCTATTGTATCGCACTCTTTAATGATTAATGACAATATTAAAAATATTGGACGATAATTTAAATCGTTAAAAAACGATTCACATCCCTATTAGAAGATACTACCCAGGAAAAGGACCAGAGCATCATAGTGGACAATACTTTGAAATCCTTGTTTCAGTGTGCAGCAGTGATCAAAAAAGGAAACAGAATGCTAGGAAATGTTAGGAAAGGAATAGAGAATAAAACGGTGAATGTCATAATGCTTCTATATCGCTCCATAGTGAAGCTGCATTTAAAGGCGAATTTTAAAAGCCTTATGTGCACCAAAACTGGGAGATACTCATAGAGGTCAGGCTGGCATACATTGCATGCATTTTAAAAAAGCACACAAGTATGGCATATCTCCTGGTACCTGCACAAAAAATTATTTGCAAAAATGGGCAGGATGTGGGAATGGTCTGGGAGGGGCATGGGCATGTCTAGATTTCTCAATGAAACCTGTGCATATTTATTTATACATACAAGCATACGCCAATGTCCCCTACTGCTATGGATGGTGTGTAGGTTCTGAAACAAACAAAAAAAAATAAAGAGGTTAGTGACCAGTAGCACAGACAGAACTGATTTTTTGGGTGAGCACATGGGTGGGCTGAAGGCATGCAGGTCTGAGACCTACTAGTTGAATTCTTATTGATAAATAATGTCATATATTGCACCTTAAAATGGCCTTCTAATTAGTTTGCAACAGCCATTATGCATCATGCGTGAAACTTTAAAACATTTTACCTCAATTATTTCAAGCACTTACCAGAATTAAAAATTCCTTATTAATCTGTATTAATTTATTTTATATTTATTGAAGTTTATAAATGCATAGGTATATCATGTAAAAAGCAAAGAAAACAAACAGATCCAATCACTCATGTAATGAAACAAAAATTAATGTATTCATTTATGAATCCTCTTTGCAGAAAGCCAGAAATTATCATAAATACATTAAAATAGCATTAGTCATCAGAGCAGGTGCTGAGCGAGCGAGGACAAGTCACAATACAACCAACATGAAAAAAAAAATTCAAATTCTGGTGTCATCTCAGCAAAAAATATCTCTCCACTGCTATTTTGTGAAGTAACAGAAACTCCTACAAAGAAAGAGACATCTAGAACCTTGCCACACCATACAGTCACAGCACTGACTCTCAGGATTCAAATAACATCAACCTTATGAAAAAGCAGCAATGCAAATACTACACTAGGCCCTAGAACATTAATACATTACTTACTGGAAAAACAGAACAAGCTGGACTGCTACAGAGAAACTACATGCGAGCAGAAATACTGCACTTCAGTCACACACACACACACAGGCAAAACAGAGACCGCCTTTACCTAATAAAGAAATAAAAGACTACAAATTAGAAATAGAAACACACAAACAAAACTAAAATAGAAAGACTGAGAAACTAGACTCTGAACAGTGGAATACTGAAGAAAGATTAAACTACAAAAATATAGGGGTGTGCATTCGGATTGACCGCATTAGTAAAACGCAACTCATATTTTTTTTTTACTTAAAAAATTGATTCGACATAAACGATCGGATTTCCCACATATCGAACATAGATATGTTCGATATGTGGGAAATCGCGATTGTTGAGCCAAAATAAAAATTTAAACCCCCTCACCCTCCTTAATCCCCCCCCCAGACTTACCACAACTCCCTGGTGATCGAGCGAGGAGTGAGGACGCCATTTCTGCAATCCTTGGCGAGAAGCATGTGACGTCGGCGGCACGTCGAGTGACGCCGGCGTCACGTGATTCCCGGCTCGTTCGCGCCGGACGGCTCGTTCGGCCCAAAAAGAACTTTTGGCCAGCTTGGGGGGGTCAGGAGGCCCCCCCAAGCTGGCCAAAAGTTCTTTTTGGGCCGAACGAGCCGTCCGGCGCAAACGAGCCGGGAATCACGTGGCGCCGCGTCACTCAGACGCGACGTCACGTGATTCCCGGCAAGTTCGCGCCAGACGGCTCGTTTGGCCCAAAAAGAACTTTTGGCCAGCTTGAGGGGGTCAGGAGGCCCCCCCAAGCTGGCCAAAAGTTCTTTTTGGGCCGAACGAGCCGTCCGGCGCGAACTTGCCGGGAATCACGTGACGTCGGCGTCACGTGATTCCCGGCTCATTCGCGCCGGACGGCTCGTTCGGCCCAAAAAGAACTTTTGGCCAGCTTGGGGGGGTCAGGAGGCCCCCCCAAGCTGGCCAAAAGTTCTTTTTGGGCCGAACGAGCTGTCCGGCGCGAACGAGCCGGGAATCACGTGACGCCGCGTCTGAGTGACGCGGCGCCACGTGATTCCCGGCAAGTTCGCGCCGGACAGCTCGTTCGGCCCAAAAAGAACTTTTGGCCAGCTTGAGGGGGTCAGGAGGCCCCCCCAAGCTGGCCAAAAGTTCTTTTTGGGCCGAACGAGCCGTCCAGCGCGAACTCGCCGGGAATCACGTGACGCCGCGTCACTCGACGTGCCACCGACATCACATGCTTCTCGCCAAGGATTGCAGAAATGACGTCCTCACTCCTCGCTCGATCACCAGGGAGTTGTGGTAAGTCTGGGGGGGGGATTAAGGAGGGTGAGGGGGTTTAAATTTTTTTTTTGCACATATGTACATATACCCAACTCATTGGATTTTTTTTATGTCCATATTGGCCGCAAGTGGGACCCCCTTTCGGACATAAAAAATATGAACATAAAATTTTGCTCTGCACATCCCTACAAAAATATAAGAAATGCACATTTCCAAAGATGGCATATTCAAATTACTAAAATTTCAAAATAATTTTGCTTTTATCTTTGCTGTCTGATCTTTGTATTTTTCTAATCAGTTGGTCCCGGTCTCTTTTTTCTCATTTTTCCCTTGTCACTCATTTCTTAATTCCTTTTCAGTGTCTCTCTTCTCCTACTGTCCCTCACACACATGCTTTCTCTCACAGACTCCCTCACACACATAAGCTCTCACATGCTCTCCCCACACAAGTCCACATTCTCTACACACACACACACACACACACACAAGCTCTCACTCTCTCTCCCCTCCCCCAGGCTCCCATTCTTATACACACACAGTCGCACACCCAGGCTCCCATTCTCACTCATACCCAGACTCCCATTCTCACTCACATATTCAAGCTCATATTCTCACCCACATACACCCAGATTCCCAATATCTCCCACATATACACCTTCAAGCTCCCTTTCTCACCCACATGCACTCATTCAAGCTCCTGTTCTAACCCATACACCCACCCAGGCTCCCATTCTCACCCACATATACACATTCAAGCTCCCATTCTCACCCACACACACATTTAAGCTCCCATTCTCACCCACACACATGCAGGGCCTTTTAATTAGGCACAGACAAAGTCCTACTTCCACTGCAGTGGGGATGAGATCCCATGTCAGCCTTGCTGCTCCGGCCTTCCTCTTTGCTATTTCAGGGATGGATTCCCTTGGCAACATTGCAGCTCCGGCCCTCCTCTTTGCCATCGCGGGAATGGGATCCCTCGGCAGCCTTGCTTCTTCAGAGGCCCTCCTCTTCGCCGTTGCAGGGATGGGATCCCATGACAGTATTGCTCCAACAGGTCTCTTTCAGCTGGGTGGGCCTGAGCCCAGAGCCCGCCCAAAGTGGGTGGTCCATTGCCCACCCAGACCCATCCGTTGCTATGCCACTGTTAGTGACGTTTTAAAGGTTGTGGCTAAAAGAGTAAAAAGGAGGCTAATTAGGTGGATTAAGAAGTCCTATCCATTAACTGGACAAACTGGGAATGGACTGGGGAAACTGAAAATTTAGTCAGCATATGTATATACCAAAATCCCCCCACTTATGCGGTAAAGACAGCATTTGCACACACATGTTCACATCAATATAAAATTACACGAGCATGTACATACATACAGCCTATTTTGTTTTATGTGCACATATACTTGCGTATGTTATAAAATGGCATGTCCATTGGCATGAGTTGGCATACATGTGCATCCGTGCAGCTGTTTAAAAGTTACTGTGTCCTAGTATTATGTGCAGTTTGGTCTCTACTCTCTGCTTCTCAAAAAATATATAGTAGCATTGGAAAACGTAGAGAGAAGGGAGACCAAAATGATAAAGGGGATGAAACAGCTCACCTATGTAGGAACTGGAAGGCTGAAGAAGTTGGGTCTGTTCAGCTTGAAGAAGGAATGGCTGATGGGGGGAAGGGTTAAGATAAAATCCTAAGTGGAATAGAATGGTTAAATGTAAATCAGTTATTTTTCTTTAAAAAAATTCAAAGATTAGGGGACACCCCATAAAGTTAGTATGTAGCACATTCAAAGCAAATCAGAGTAAATTCTTTTTCACTCAATGCACAATTAAGCTCTGGAAATTATTATCAGAAAATGTGGTTGATACAGTTAGCCTAGCTGGGTTTAAAAAATGTTTGGACATATTCCTAGAGGACAAGTCAATAAATAGATTTTAAGAAAGTAGACTTAAGAAATAGCTACCACTTATTACTGCATGATAGCAACATGGGATCTATTAACTGCTTGGGATCTTGCCAGGTACTTATCACCTAGATTGGCCATTGTTTGAAATAGGATACTGGGCTTGATGGACCCTTGTTCTGATCCAGTGTGGCAAGTTCATATGTTCTTATGCTCTCTGGAGTGCGGTGGGATTGTTATTGGTATGATACAGTGGTTAGTATGGACTTTATGGTTCTTCCATTATCTTGTGACCTTGTAAATGAACCCATATACAAGATCATGTTCAAATAGGCTTTTATGATAGGTTGTCACTGACTAAGGTGGTTACTGACATTCAGATTTCAATCTGAATAAAATTAGAGGAACTTGCTCCAGAATGAATCCTTGCTAGCCAGAACTTGAGCCTGAAAACAGTTGGCTGTCCCACGCATAGTTTCAATTAATTTTATATGCTGCATTAGGCATGCTAACATTATTTTACCTGTAAAATGGAGCAAGGAAATAAGCCAAGAGAAACAGTCTGAATGGGTGCAGTTTGTCAGCTTATGCTTTGAAAGGCAGGCAAGAGAACGAAAGGGCAAAAAGTATCTATTGTCCATACTGATGAAGTCTTCAAATTGTAGTTTCATGACTGCAGTGTAACGTTCTTCACATGCTCCTGTATTCCAGCATTGAATGAAAGAGCCAGTGACAGCTGCACCAATGCTACACAATTAGTCAAGGTCAGACACTGTAAAAAGAGGACATTCACTATTTGTCAGGAGAACAATGGAGGAGGATCGCCCCCTTCTGCACCAGGAATGACTGTTAAGGGTATTCATTCAATCAGTAGTAATATTATTCCTGCTCCTTTTTTGTGTATAGTGGAAAGGGAACTGCCCTTGAGGACAATTCAAGTGCAAGTCCTAATGAGGAAAAGCAATGACACAAAGCATTATCAACCAAAGGCATATGTTTATTGACAAAAAGTCATGTTTTAGATACTTGAAAATAGTTTGATAGTTAAAAGTTAAGAAAATATCTTCAGACAAATAGTATAGAAAGATTTTATACAGAAAAGAATTCTCAAAACTGTTTTATATTAACATCATACTGAGAAGTAAAAAAAAACCCAAAACAACCTTCTAATGGAAAATAGAATCTTTAAAAATAAAGAAATTAAAACCTCTATGTTGTGAAATATTCCACAAATACGACTTTTATAATTTGAATACTTTGAATATCTGAAAATCAGTAAAGGAAATTATTAAAAAATAAAACATCATTATAATAAAAAAAAAAAACTTTGCCAGGAGTTCATGCAGCTGCTGTGCACCCTTTTCCCCGGGTTTCTAAAAGACAAGCTCAAGAAGTAAATATACCACATTTACTATTGCCAAATTGATAACAGGATTTGTATGTGTGTGTGCGTGTATGTTTGGGAAATATGGTATGCAAAACAGCATTCAGGTTGTGAAATGTTAATTATGTATAAAATGCTTATTCCAGAAAATTCAGAGATCTAAAAATGTCAGTAGTACATAAAGTAGGTAACTAGGGTTGTCAACAATTCTATGTGTCAAGGAAGAGGTAATTCCAGTCTTGATTTTACCTCAGAGCACTTATGGGCATGTATTTTTTTATTTCCTTAAGAAAAGGAGCACTGCATCTCATGTTTGCAATAGGACAGGTTCGGTTGGTCCCTTATAAAATGGAATTGCTGGCCACTACATATTTATAGACACATTCAGACTCACATACACTAACATATGAGAGTTTAAGTGAAATCTCAGGTTATGTATGGAACTCTGTTATTCTGTAAAGGAGAAAGCAGTGGTATAATGGTCAGAGATCTGAACTGAGCACCATGTTTCCTGAGGCTGTCTTTTCCTTGTGAAGTTGATTCACACCCATTATTTTGGATCTCTATGTGGTGAACACAGTAGCAGGTTTTCAGGTTACATTGAATGCCAAATGTAGCAAAAGGATTAATTCTGGAAGTATTAGGAGCTGACAAAACACTAATCAGAACAGCAAAAAAGATATTTTGGCCCACAAAAAAGGAAAAAGAGTCACTGTGAAAACAGAAAGCCATTAAAACAATAGAGACTGTAAAGAGTCCCTCCCCCCGATCCAATGGTCACCATGGAGGAGAAGAATAAAAGGAAAGAAGGCATCATGGCTTAGGTCTCATAATTTTCTATAGAAGGAAATATGTGAAAATCTCTGATGGAAAATCATAGAATCTGGGTCACATTACTTTTTTCTTTTCATTCTTACTCTATGAGAGGATTGGGGGAGAGGGGAGCGACCCTGTATTTTATGTCTTTTTAAGGATTTCTAATTTGCCAGTTCCTCAATTACTAAACGTAAAACGTAGGGAACTATTTACTAAGCTACATTAATGCTCAAGGAATTCAACACATAATGCAGGTTAAAAACATAATAACATGCTTTATTGGAAATGCCCACATGAGAGTTACTGATAATGCAAAAACATTTTCACCTAGATGAAAAACTGAACTTTGGGCTGCAAAGATAATTCAAAGTCCCATTTTGAAAAGATTCCAAAACTTTCATGGCTGCCTTAGTGCAGAGCTTCAGGCCTAAGGGGCGGATTTTAAAACGAGCGCGAATAGCCTACTTTTGTTTGCGCTCCAGGCGCAAACAAAAGTACGCTGGATTTTAGTAGATACGCGTGGAGCCGAGCGTATCCGCTAAAATCCTGGATCGGCGCGCGCAAGGCTATCGATTTCGTATAGCCGGCGCGCGCTGAGCCGCGCAGCCTACCCCCGTTCCTCCAAGGCCGCTCCGAAATCGGAGCGGCCTCGGAGGGAACTTTCCTTTGCCCTCCCCTCACCTTCCCCTCCCTTCCCCTACCTAACCCACCCGCCCGGCCCTGTCTAAACCCCCCCCTTACCTTTGTCGGGGGATTTACGCCTCCCGGAGGGAGGCGTAAATCCCCGCGCGTCAGCGGGCCTCCTGCGTGCCGGGACGCGACCTGGGGGCGGGTCCGGAGGGCACGGCCACGCCCCCGGGCCGCCCCGGGCCGTAGCCACGCTCCCGACACGCCCCGAAAACGCCGCGCGGTTCGGGCCCGCCCCTGACACGCCCCCCGACACGCCCCCTCCGAAAACCCCGGGACTTACGCGAGTCCCGGGGCTCTGCGCGCGCCGGTAGGCCTATGTAAAATAGGCTTCCCAGCGCGCAGGGCCCTGCTCGCGTAAATCCGCCCGGTTTTGGGCGGATTTACGCGAGCAGGGCTCTGAAAATCCGCCCCTAAGAGTATAAGAACATAAGAAATTGCCATGCTGGTTCAGACCAAGGGTCCATCAAGCCCAGCATCCTGTTTCCAACAGAGGCCAAACCAGGCCACAAGAACCTGGCAATTACCCAAACATCAAGAAGATCCCATGCTACTGATGCAATTAATAGCAGTGGCTATTCCCTAAGGGGCGGATTTTCAGAGCCCTGCTCGCGTAAATCCGCCCAAAACCTGGCGGATTTATGCGAGCAGGGCCCTGCGCGCCGGGAAGCCTATTTTACATAGGCCTCCCGGCGCGCGCAGAGCCCCGGGACTCGCGTAAGTCCCGGGGTTCTCCGAGGGGGGCGTGTCGGGGGCGGGCCCGGTCGTCGCGGCGTTTCGGGGGCGTGTTGGCAGCGTTTTGGGGGCGGGTACGGGGGCGTGGCTACGGCCCGGGGCGGTCCGGGGGCGTGGCCGCACCCTCCGTACCCGCCCCCAGGTCGCGGCCCAGCGCGCAGGAGGCCCGCTCGTGCGCGGGGATTTACGTCTCCCTCCGGGAGGCGTAAATCCCCCGACAAAGGTAAGGGGGGGTTTTAGACAGGGCCGGGTGGGTGGGTTAGGTAGGGGAAGGGAGAGGAAGGTGAGGGGAGGGCAAAGGAAAGTTCCCTCCGAGGTCGCTCCGATTTCGGAGCGGCCTTGGAGGGAACGGGGGTAGGCTGCGCGGCTCGGCGCGCGCCGGCTATACAAAATCCATAGCCTTGCGCGCGCCGATCCAGGTTTTTAGCAGATACGCGCGGCTCCGCGCGTATCTACTAAAATCCAGCGTACTTTTGTTTGCGCCTGGAGCGCAAACAAAAGTAGGCTATTCGCGCGCCTTTTAAAATCCGCCCGACAGTAAATTTGATTAATAGCAGTTAATGGACTTCTCCTCCAAGAACTTATCCAAACCTTTTTTGAACCAAGCTACACTAGCTGCACTAACTACATCCTCTGGCAACAAATTCCAGAGCTTAATTGTGTGTTGAGTGAAAAAATGTTTTTCTCCGATTAGTTTTAGGTAATGTGAACTACAAGTAGAACTTGCGCCTGTAGCAGTCACAGACTTCCCTAGAATTGTCAACAGCTATTCTTATGAGTTTGAGCCATCAGAGAGCCAACTACCATCGCCTACAAGTGTGGGATTTTTGCCTGCAGAAGGCACTTCAAATTCCTCCAAGCTCATGGTCTCTGATGGCTAAAGTAATACCTTGACCAGTATTATGCCTGATTCCAGATTACTCCACCTATCATCAGGAGTGAAGTGGCCAGGATAAGTCAAGCAACTTCCCTGCTGATGGGAGAAGTGTTTCACTAGTTACATTCACTGAAGCTGCATGACAGCCCAGCCCTGAAGAACTTTTCACCACACAAGATCGGACATCTAAGAAACTGGGTGAAGGAACCATACCTTAGTTTGAAGTACATTAGTGGTTGGCCAGTCAATTAAGGCAGATCACCTGATATATGTGTGTGTGTGTGTGGGGGGGGGAAGGGGAGAGTTGCGGTCCAATATACTAATTTGCTCAAGTGGAGAGATGGAGACCAGACGTCCAAGCAGTCTAGGGGGAGCAAGCTATATCTGCCCCTACGGCATTCATTCCTCGTATCATTGTGTTGATATGGGACATGCATCCATACCCTGTACCTAAAGGGAAACTGGAATGAGTTTCTCACAACTATGCCTGAGGTAAAGCTGTACTCTTGTTCCCTGTGTACTGGAGCTTGTTGCTGAAGCTATGTGAATAGACAATGCTTTTCTGCCTGGGTATTCAGGACCAGAAGTAGCCTTGGCTCTTCTTTGAGATTCCATGTCTAAATCTTAGACCGTGAGAAGTAGTCTTCCCAAAGCTGTATCCAAAGGGAATACCCTTTATTTCCCTACTGAGAAAGTTCTGCATTCTGTTTCTGGTATACTAGAACCTATGCTCTTGGAAGGTGTTCCATCTTGAGTTGCAATGGAACTCAAACCCGTAGGGGGGCTCCTTAACTAGAGCTGCACCAGAGTCTACAGCCATGAAGAATACTTCATGAGTCCATAGCTGCAACAGTAGAGGGTAATCTACAATGCTTGAGCTGTACAGAGGAGCTTGATCCTGTAGAGGCTCTAGTAGCTATGCTTCAAGACCTATACCTATTTCTGAAAGAGGAGCTAACTTGAAATTCAGCTTTATATCTTAAGCCCTTGGGTGATATTTTAATGAAATCCAGGATTACCGAGCCAGACTTGGAAGCCATGGCTGTTGAGACTGATCCTGAATTCAGTTATGCCTAAATCTGTGCCCCCAAAGGGTGCTTTTCCAGTTGTGCATGTGATTAGAGGCTGTTTCTTTTTTCAGAGTACCAAGACCAATTCTATGCTGTTATGACACCAGCTCCCAACCCCAATGCTACAAGAGGAATTGTGAATAGAGGGGATGCTTCATTATGAATGTCTACCATAAACAATCCTTCTTTCATTATTGTAGACAGAGAATCTGCTCCAGTGACTCCAGACTTCATGGCCATGGGTCAGGAAATCATGCTGGACCTTTTATCCAGGAAGAATACCATGACAAGTTGCTAACCTCCACATACAGATACAGGTACAGAAATGCTACAGAATGTGGATATTCAGGAAGAGCATTAGATATCTATACCATGAACCCTCTTTTTAAAGCTATTTTTGTGATCTGGCTTGACTCAAATGTGCCACCACCTTGTTTCCATTGTGGGGGTTGTATTCTGTGTATTGTCCTGGCACTCCTGCCTAGACCTGAAATGTGTGCTGTTCCAGGGGGTCTGCACCTCATGGTTGCTGACATTGGTGTTCTATCTTTGGGGCAGATCCTTGATGTATGACTCTCTGGCAGTTTTCATTTTGTTCAGGTTTTAAATAGTTGGACATACATCTAAGAAGAACAGCCTTGCTCTGAGCATCCTTAAAGTGATTACTGCTGAAATCACTTGCCTTACTTTGTTCATGCCATTATGTGTTCTGTGGAATTTCTCTGCTTGTTGCCTGATCCTCCTTGATGCGGATGTGATCTATTGAGATATGCTTACTGATACGGATGGTATGCACAAGAAGAGAGCAGATATTTCTTATTTTAACTTATAGGAATGTCTACTAATGATGACTAACTTGAAGTAGTTTTTTGAGCAACAGATTTTTTTTTTTAAAATCTGAATGAAGATTTATAAATATTACAAAAAAGCACCCACAGAAATGACTGAAGTTCCAATGTAGCAGCAGTCTTCTCCACAAGAGTTAATCCTGCCTGAGGCATAAATAAATATATTTGGTTATTAAGGCTCCAGATGTAACACCAATGTCACATACTGTATGTACTTGGGTAAATAGGTTTGGGAAGTACACTAGATCCCTGGGTGAAATTGAATGTCCAAGGTAGCCTCTCCTGCTGGCCAATGCCCACAAATATATTTTTTGAAGCTGTACCAATTTTGGGGTTTTTTTTGTCTGTGTCTGATTTATTTTTGCTATGAACCCTCTTTTGGTAAAAAAAAAAATGTTTAGATGAAACAATGCAGTAAACAAAAGTGTTTTATCATTTATGTAAATAAAAATTATATGTGTTTTGCACCCTTCTGAATACCTCTATACCGAGCCTTTGTCTTTATAATTGCTTTTTGTCATTTCTTGCATCTAAAGGAATTTTTTGGTCACCAAGGGACCTGCTTATTAAAGTGCGCTAAATGTGTGCATCAACAGGCACTTAGTGGAATATTTAAAAAGGCTGTTTGATTCTGAATCAGATTCAGAAAGCCAGAAAGGAAGAGCAGAAAGAGAATGCCTTTGTTTTTCTGGATTTGAGTTCACAGGCAAGGCAATGCTGTAAGGAGAGAAATGCAAGGGTTAACAGGATTTCTGTTTCAGCGAGTTTTGCTTGCTTGCTTGCTATTATTTTCCTTTCCTTCCCCCACCCCTTTTTAACTGATTTAGAGCATAAAATCTTCCCGGACACCTAATTATCAAGCCAGCTCACAGCTGTCTGCTTGGAGAACTTATTAGATGCAGCAGTTGAAGCCTCCATAATTCCCCAAATATCCCAGTTGTGAATATTAAGAAAAGATTTTTACATGTCATATGCAGTTCGGAGGTGATGTGAATGGCGTTGGAAATGACGAGCTCTGAATGCTTGTCCATCACTCCATTCACTGGTTACAGGTGGTCTCATTTTCCACTTTCAGATACCAGCTAGCTATGACAGCAGGCACTTAATTTGCATGTTCGACAGACAACAAACGGCCCTGTGCATGTCAAAATAGGTGGCGGTGCGTGACAGTTCCTACACAATACTGTCTCCTCTTTACTTGACCCCTGACCTGCCTGCATGTCTCTTTTTTACAATCAGGGGGGGAAAAAAAAAAACCTCTGCTTTGGAATAAATTTGATACTGGGATGATTTTGTTTTTCGTTTCCTTTTTCTCTCATTCCCTTCTTCTAAAGTGTGCCATGCTTTTTTTTTTGCTTTTGTCTCTAATGGTTAAAAAGCTCTTCCCGGAAGACTTAAGAGCCACATAAAGCATAAAAATAGGTAGGTAGTGTGGACAGGAAGCTTCCTTGTTAAAATTCACTACAGTTAAATTGCTTGGAATTTCTTTGTAAATGTAAATGTAACCTTTAAAGAAACCTTAAGTGAAGTTAATATTTGGTAAGATAAAATCATTAAAGTATTTAAAAATTTGCCTACTTCTGCCAAATATAATACTGCCTATATAATCCGTCTAAGCAGTATTAAAAAGGAGCAGCAGTTTAATATACATAGGGCACGCTAGAATGCTTCTTTTCTGACAGTTTCTTATTCTGTTTTCCTATAACAAACATTGCAACCTATTTTTGCCACCATAAACTTGCTAGCATGAATTCAGTCAGCATGATAAGTATAATTAGTAAAACTAAATTACGATAGTTATATTGAATACAGCGTTCAGACCAATGCCATGAAAGAAAAATATGAAGGTTCAATGATGGAATGTATTCTGAGTTCTGGGGCAATTTGCATTTTTTTTTCACTATGTTGCCACCCATCATCTTACATGATCATGTCAACTCAGAGCAAAAACTGAGAAGAGATAGCTATAAGCAGCGTTTTTTATTTTATTTTCAACCATGCCCCAGAATTCTGAACCCCATAGTGCCTCAGACACACTGATTTCCCTGAGAATGGTGGCAATTCTCCCAAATATCCTAACTGAGGCTGGACTCTCTTTTCAGTTAACAATTTAACTGTAACAGCAGATATTCACAGCTGCCCATTTGATACTCAAGACTATGATTAATCCCACAATAACCACACCCATGGATCTGACCTCTCAAACAACTACATTGTGGGAGAATAAAGTGTGCCTGTAATCTGCTGGAAAAAGACAAAATTGATGATTTTATATGTTAAAGGACAGATTTGTAAACTGTTGGTATATTGCTGCAAAGAGAAAAATGTGCTCCCTTAGGGATAGTTTTCCAAGCCATTTTTTCAGGTAAAGCTTGGTTTTATGTCAGTAACTAGTTGCTCCAAAATAGAGCTGGGCTCAGTGTGCTTAACTGGTTTTGCATGCCTTTTTCCACACATAGAGGAGAGGGGGTCCAGGGGGAGGAGGTGTGTGTGTGTGTGTGTGGGGGGGGGGGAATCGACACTTTTTAATTTTAAAAAGTCTGCATGTAAGTGAACATGTATAAGTTATGCCCTCTGAAGAGGAGGAGCAAATATGCACATGTGAATGCTGTGTGCATGAATGCACCTCATTAGCTGAGGATTTTCAAAGCAGTTATGCTTGTGAGTTCACTTTGAAAATCTCAGTGAAGTCTGCATTTATAATGTACATGCAGATTTTACTGCTGTGTGAGCTGTTTGAAAATTATTTTCTGTGTTTTTTGGTTTTCTAACTCTCTTGAATGGACCATAAATAGAAATTACATCTATTTTTAAATAATTGTTTTTTTCTAAAATGTAGTTAAATTTGATGGAAAATGCTTTAAGTATTTAAATTTCCCTTATAGATTTTATAAACACTTGAATCAGATGTAAATTAGGGGCTTATTTACTAAACTATGATAATGTGACAAAGTCTCATGTATTAAAGCCACATTAATAAGCATTGACAATATCACAAAAAAAGCCAGCATGAGCAAAATATTAATGAGCTGTGTTGTATGCAAATGGAATAACACAGATCATAATAAACTTCACAATCAACATTATTCCTTTGAAAGTTAAATACTCTTCAAGAGGTATAGTTAACTTTATTCTGACAGCAAGTTAAAGCACATGCCAATACTCTCAGGGACTCTTCCCCCAAAAGGTTCCCCTATCCAAACCCAGTAAAATCCTGGGGGCAGATTTTTTATCTTACACGTGTGGGGTACATTTGTGTGCACTACCCGGCGTGCACAAATGTACACCCGGTTTTATAACATGCACGCGCTGCTGCACGCATGTTATAAAATCCGGGGTTGGCGCACACAAGGGGGTGAACACTTGTGTGCCTTGCGCGTGTCGAGCCCTAGGGGAGGCCCGATGGCTTTCCCTGTTCCCTCCGAGGCCACTCCGAAATAGGAACAGACTTGGAGGGAAATTTCCTTTCGCTCCCCCCCACCTTCTTCTCCCATCCCCTATCTAACTCACCCCCTGCCCTATCTAAATCCCCCCCTACCTTTATTGCAGGAGTTACACCTGCCTCTGGCAGGTGAAACTTGCGTGCACCGGCCAGCTGTCAGAGCGCCAACCCCCGGCACAGCCGCTGTGCTGGAGGACTCGAGACCGCCCCTAGACCTCCCCTGGACCGCCGCATCGCCGCCCTGCCCAGGCCCCGCCCCACCCTGGACTGCTACCCCGCCCCCATCCTGCCCCTTTTTCAAAGCCCTGGGACATACGCACATCCCGGGGCTTGCACGCTCTGCCGAGCCTATGCAAAATAGACTCGGTGTGCACAAGGGTAGGTTTTAAAGGGTTACGTGCACGTAACCCTTTGAAAATCTACCCCCTGGTGTGGTTGATGTAATTGTTGAATCTGGTAGATAATTGATTAAATGGTCTGCTTTTAAGGAAATATCAGAAAGAGAGTTCCTAGGTGTCATTGGAAGGGTAAAGTCATTGTCAGTGCATTTAGATACCTGTCCTTTTTTTGTTATAAGGAATTTATGATCTGAAATGTTTGAACTTTTCAGGATGATAGTTAATGCTTCTCTTGCTGAGAATTATCTTTTGATTCAATTGAAGGAAGCTGCTGTGAAGCCATTAATAAAAGATAATAAAGGTTCACTACTGGAGTTAAACAATTACCGACCAATCTCATAACTTCCAACTTTGACTAAGATTGTTGAGAGATGTGTTTTAGTGCAGCTTGAGGATTTTGTGCAGGAATAAAAAACAATTTGGAATTCGCAAGGTCCACAATATGGAACTTCTTTTGTTGTCGCTAACAGATATGCTGTGTCAAAGACTGGATAAAGGGTTGTCTGGTCTACTGGTGCATTTGGATATAGCATCCACGTCTGATATGGTAAATCATCATATTATGATTTCTCAGTTGAGAAGTTGTGGGATTGACGGAGTTATGTTGCAATGGTTTAGCTCTTTTTTGGAAAAGAGGAAACAGCAGATCTCAAGGGGTGCAATGCAGTCTGAATGGAGATCTATTTTAGGGGTAGTTCCACAGGGTTCTGCCCTGTCTGCAATATTATTTAATTTATACATGGCCCCCCTGGGAATGGTGATTTATTCTATTGGAGTGCAATATTATATGTATGCCAACGATATCCATTTGTATATTCCTTGTAATATGGATGGTTCCTTACCTCTTACCTTGTACACTTTTTGTGAATATTTTGGATACCATCTAAGACTGGCTGAATAGTAGAGGGCTTTTGTTAAATCTTAAGAAGACAAAAATCCTCTGGTATGTAAACTGATAGATTTGTAATAATATCCAGATGAAAATTAGGTATCATAATGAAGTGTTAACATTTCATAGTGAGGTTTGGAAATCAGAGCGGCCTCGAAGGGAACTTTCCTTCGGCCCCCCCACCTCCCCCTATCTAACCCACCCCTGAGCCCTACTTAAATCCCCCCCACCTTCATTTTATAAGTTGCGCCTGCATTTGGGCAGGCATAGGTTTCGCGCGCCGGCCAATGGCCGGCCCGCAATCCTGGGCACAATGGCAAATGGCTGCTGTGCCTAAAGGCTCCAGCCCCACCCCCACCACGCCCCACCACGCCCCACCACGCCCCTGGACCACCCCCTCCCCACCCACACCATGCCCCTTTTTTTGAGCTCCGGGACATACGCGCGTCCCGGGTCTTTACGCGCGCCGCTGGACCTTTTGAAAATAGACCTGGTGCGCGTAACCACCCCTATGCACGTAAATTCGCCTGGATTTATGCTTGTAGGCTTTGAAAATCTGCCCCTAGGTGTATTCTTGAACTCACAATTATCTTTTAAGTCTCAGGTACAACATCTTGTTAAGTGATCTTTTTATAAGTTAAAAATACTTAAGCCATGGAGATATTTTTTGAAGACTGAATTGTTTAGAACTGTTTTATAGTCATTGGTATTGGGGAATTTGGACTATTATGGTAGTCTATTGGTTGGCCTTCCAACCAAACTTCTCCAAGCCTTGCAGTTGGTTCAACATGCCGCAGTTAGACTAGTAAGTGGTGTTTGGTCATTTTCATAATATCTCCCCTGTTGTTTTTTCTTTGCATTGGTTGCCATTATGTTGGAGGTACCAATTTACAATTTTAGTTATTTTACACAGATGGAGTGTATGTTTGCACACCAAATAAGTTGGTATGTTCCAGCTTGACATCTAAGATCAGCTGGATCATTTTTATTGAGTTTACCAGCTGCAGAGCCATATAAATTACAGACCTATCATAAGTAACCTTTTTTATATATTGGTCCTAACTTATGGAATGATCTCCCTATAGAAATACGACCCCAGAGAGATCTCAGACTTTTTAGGCAGATGGTTAAGACTCATTATTTTAGGATAGCATTTAAATAGCACTTAATATATTTTTTATTGTACTTATTGATTTTGTTTGTGATACTGTTGTGGATGTATCTTATGTAATCTGCACTTGACTTACTAAAGGATGTTGTGGAATATAAAAATGTTAAAACAAACAAATAAATAAATAGATAAAGAAATAAAGAAATAGAATACTCCTGAATACCAAGATCTGCCAACAGAGGTAAGGTGAATCCCTGTCCCCATCAAAGACCACAGATCCACTAAATATTGGAAAAAAATAAACTCCAAGTCTGCAGACCCCCTCTTAATCCAAGACAGGCCAAAGTCTTCATGGATAAGAATGATGCTCAGTCTTCCTGTTCTGCTGGTGCTGAAATTCAAAATGGCACCAGCTGACTGACACGACAACTCCTTTTGGTATTTGAAGAAACATTGGGCTGATGGGGTATTGCCTCTGCCATTGTCAGGCAATGAAAGAAACAGTGATGCATGGAAGAAATACTTCTGTCAGGTTATCAGGGGCCTAGTATTAAGGTATTTAATCAAAACAAAGAGTGTTACATAGATGGTAGGATCCTACTAATAAGAAAGCAGTAGTACTTCATTGAAGAGAACATGATAATAGCTATAGATTGACACTTCATATGTGACTCCAAATGTATGACAGGTGATACTTTAAATTGGGCCTTATCCTTCTCACACCAATATAGCTGATAGAGAAGAATGGATTAATTAATTTAGAAGGTCCATAATAGAACAGACAAATGGTCCATCAAACTCAGCATCCTGTTCCTGAGAGTAGTCAATCCAGGTCACTTGACGGTAGCCAGCAGATTCTAATGGGAAGATTGATTTCCTATTGATGACACCCTGAAGTAAGGCATGGTGATTCCCTAGTCTATCTAACTAATAGTTGTTAAATGACCTCTCATTAACATGTCCAAAACTTTTTAAAATCAAGCTATTATATTGCTTTAAATATTTCTTCTAACAAAGTTTCCACAGCTTGACTGAAAAAAAGTCTTTCTTAAATGTATTTTAAATCTGCTAACTAGTTAGTTTCTTGAAATTTCCCTTACGGGCGGATTATAAAAGCCCTGTTATTTTGCATAGGCCGCCGGCGCGCGCAGAGCCCCAGGACGCGGTAAGTCCCGGGGTTTTTTGAAGGGGGCGTGTCGGGGGCATGTCGGGGGTGGGGCCGAACGACGCGGCGTTTCGGGGACGGGACGCGGCATTTTGGGGGCGGGACCGGGGCGTGGCACAGGCCCGGGTGTGTGGTCGAGGCCTCCGGACCAGCCCCTGGGTCGGATGACGGCTCGCCAGCAGTCCGCTGGCACGCGTAGATTTACATCTGCTTCTCGCAGGCGTAAATCTAGGGACAAAGGTAAGGGGGGGTTTAGATAGGGCCGGTGGGGTGGGTTAGGTAGGGTAAGGGAGGGGAAGGTGAGAGGAGGGCGAAATAAAGTTCCCTTCGAGGCAGCTCCAATTTCGGAGTGGCCTCGGAGGGAACGGAGGCAGGCTGCGTGGCTCGGCGCACGCAGGCTGCCCAAAATCGGCAGCCTTGCACGCGCCGATCCAGGATTTTATAAGATACGCGCGGCTATGTGCGTATCTTATAAAATCCTGTGTGCTTTTGTTTGCGCCTGCTGCGCGAACAAAAGTACACGATCGCGCGATTTGGCGTACTTTTGTTGGTGCATCAGGCGCAAACAAAAGTACGCTGGATTTTAGTAGATACGCGCGTAGCCGCGCATATCCGCTAAAATCTGGGATCGGCGCGCGCAAGGCTATCGATTCCGTATAGCCGGCGCGCGCCGAGCCGTGCAGCCTACCTCCGTTCCCTCCGAGGCTGCTCCGATTTCAGAGCGGCCTTGGAGGGAACTTTCTTTTGCCCTCCCCTCACCTTCCCCTCCCTTCCCCTACCTAACCCATCCGCCCGGCCCTGTCTAAACCCCCCCCCTTACCTTTGTCGGGGGATTTACGTCTCTTGGAGGGAGACGTAAATCCCCACGCACCAGCGGGCCGCTGGCGCGCCGGGACGCGACCTGGGGGCGGGTCCGGAGGGCGCGGCCACGCCCCGGACCGCCCCGGGCCGTAACCACGCCCCCGGGCCCGCCCCGAAACGCTCCCGACACGCCCCGAAAATGCCGCGCGGATCGGGCCCTGCCCCCGACATGCCCCCCTCTGAAAACCCCGGGACTTACGCGAGTCCCGGGGCTCTGCGCGCGCCGGTAGGCCTATGTAAAATAGGCGCACAGGCGCGTAGGGCCCTGCTCGCCTAAATCTGCCCGGATTTAGGCGGATTTAGGCGAGCAGGGCTCTTAAAATCCGCCCATTAGAGTATTAAGATTTGAAAAGAGAAATAACCATTTCCTATTTACTCGTCCCTTAACTTACTAGTCCCAATTTGGTAAATTTCCATATCTCTTCTTAGTCTTCTCCAATTTGAAGAGCCCTAGTCCATTAAACATTTCTTCTTAAGAGAGCTGTTCCATATACTTTATCAACTTTGTTGCCCTTCTCCATACCTTTTTTAGTTCTGCTATACATCATTTGAAAGGTGCAACCAAACTATACTATTAGCTTTCTTATATCTCCAGGAATGCTCAAGACAGAGTGCTTTATGAGTATCACCAAGGGATTTATGCCAGAGCATCTCAAGCTGATGTTTTTTCCTCTTCAGGTCACAAAAATCCTGATTAAACCATAGAGTGCTCTTGGATATAGAAACAGACAACATTTTAACTGAGGCAGCACACTCTAAAGCACTGGCAACTGCCCAGCTCCAGAAGAGATCATTCCATCCACTCTCTTATCCTCAAGTACCAATGTGATATCTTCTAATTTATTAAAAAAAAGCATGAATTTTCAAAGTCAAAGAATGAAATGTCCTTTCATGAGTGTATTGTTTAATTATTAACAGATGATGGGCAGACCATGGCATTGGTGAATTTATGTAAACCTGTAACAACCCCTAGTTATCTTCAGGATAACAAATAATCGGGCCGATTCAGTAAAGTTCGCGGGAGAGCGGACGAACGCCCGCTCACTAGCGTGTCCCTAGCGCCTTCTTTTGACCTGGAGCGGCGGCTGTCAGCGGGTTTGACAGCCGACGCTCAATTTTGCCGGCGTCGGTTCTCGAGCCCACTGAATGCCACGGGCTCGGAAACTGGACGCCGGCAAAATTGAGCATCCAGATTTCGGCCCAACAGCCGCCAGCCCATTTAAATTTTTTTTTCTTTTTTTTTTTACTTTTTTTACTCTTCGGGACCTCAGACTTAATATCGCCATGATATTAAGTCGGAGGGTGCACCGTTTCACAGGTACTGACGGTCGGCCCCCTGTGACATGGTGAGGGCAAAGGCGATCTGCTGCCAGTATTCAAAATGGCGCCGATCGCCTTTGCCCTCACTATGTCACAGGGGCCGACCGTAGGTACCTGTGACATAGTGAGGGCAAAGGTGATTGGCGCCATTTTGAGTACTGGCATCGAACAGCCGGCGTGCAGGAGGTCGCTCCCGGACCACCGCTGGACTTTTGGCAAGTCTTGTGGGGGTCAGGAGGCCCCCCCAAGCTGGCCAAAAGTCCCTGGGAGTCCAACGGGGGTCCCGGAGCGACCTCCTGCACTCCGGCTGTCTGATGCCAGTTCTCAAAATGGCGCCGATAGACTTTGCCCATATTATGTCACAGGGGCTACCGGTGCCATTGGTCAGCCCCTGTCGCATGGTAGGAGCACAAGATGGCGCCGATGGCCATGTGACAGGGGCTGACCATTGGCACCGGTAGCCCCTGTGACAAAGGCTATCGGCGCCATGATGAAACCGGCACAGAAGGTGTGAGTGCAGGGGATGGATCCCGGACACCCCGCTGGACCACCAGGGAGTTTTGGTAAGTCTTGGGGGGGGGTTCAGGAGGGTGGGGAGGGGGTTGTTTAAATTTTTATTTAGGTGGGAGGAGAAGGGAGCTTGCTCGGACCCCTGTGGCAGAAGGATTGTTCTTACCTTGCTGATAATTTCCTTATCTGCCTTGATAGGCAGACTACTTTTGCGAATTCTGCCTGGGAGGGGTAGGCAGGAGCCTGCCCTGACGAAGCCGAGGGAAGCCAATCAGCTGCTGCCACGTCATCGGAGGACCCGGAAGGGAGCCTAAAAAGCTTTCCTACGGCGCGTAGCTGCCGAGGCGCGCCTATCAACCGCGCCGTCTAAGCCGCGCGTCCAAGGGGCACGTGGCTTTGGCTGGCTTCGGCTGGATTCGCCTGGGAGCCTCTAGGAACTTTTAAAAATTTTATGCTCTCCTACTCCTTCACGAGAGAAGTGTAATTGAATTTGTAAGGCTCTCTCTGCTAGTTCAGCTCTTAGCACTATACTCCATATTTAATGAAGTAGAGATGACCCATTCTAAAAGAAAGGCTAAGGTAAGGCCTCCATCTTCAAGTACACCAAATATGGAATATGGGCAAAGGACTGTTGCAGAGTGGCTTAATTCCCCTCAGATCACTCCTGTTGAGGGGGCCGCTATAGGAATAGATTTGGAGCATAATCGAAACCTATTGGCCGAGGACATCTCGCTAAGTCCAGGAGCACCAGAAATACCAACACCACCTGGTAAAGATGGGGATTCATCCCATAGTTTACCAGATACCAACCAGAGTGACTCAGAGAGGAGGGAACGAATCAGTATAGTGATGGAAGGAACAGAAAAAACACCTAACGATGGACTGTCTACACCTGAGAATCTTAAGTAATTAAGAGAGCAGAAGGATATTCCCTCCTCTGTGCAGGACAGTAACCAAAAAACAGAAAAGATCATTCAAAAAGTGATTGTAAGACCATCAATTATCACTTTGGAAACTGGACTTTTCTGATAAAAATGGATTCCTCTATTAAAAAACTAACTGAGGTAGTAAAAGAAACTAATAAAGTAGCTAAGGGCAATTCGGATATATTGATGGCTCAGCAAAAACAAATTAAGGAAGTAGAACAACGTCTATTGAAAGTTGGAAAGATACAAGTGGTGCAGATAAAAAGTGAGAATGAGTTACAGAGAAAGATGGAGAATCTAGAGAATTACTCACGCATATTAAATCTATGAGTAATTAATTTCCCTATTATTGGAAAGATGAATGCATTAGAACTATTTAGATCTTATATTACTCAAATATTAAATATGCCGGATCAGATTATGCCAACTATAGTAAAGGCTTTCTACATTAATACTTCTTTAAAAAGTAAAGAACAAACTAAAGAAGGGGAAGTGCAGATAATTGAATCTGGGTCATCAATAGATCTAACTGCCCTTATAGAAAAATCCCAAGATGAGCTAGTGATAGAGAAAAGGGGGAATATATTGGTTACACTAGCTTTTGTATCAGATAGGGACAACATATTGAAATATTTCTTTAGGAATATGTCAAAAACATTCTATGGATACAAAGTTTGGATTTAGCCAGACCTGGTGAAGACTACTCAGACTAGGAGGAAGAGCTTTTTAGCGCTCAGAAAATATGTTCTTGAAAAAGGTGGCCAATTCTGTTGCAGTCTCCACCGCTTCCCCCTTACTAGCTGTAATCGGGGCTCACCTCCGCGGCTCTGCTGGGTATTCAGGGCGTCCGCCATTGCTGGGCCATCTCGCTGCCGCCCCGCGCGCACGCGGGGACGCGCGTTATGGACGTACACTCACCGGAAACCTGATCCCGCCTGAGCTGGCCACGCCACGCCCCAAGCCCGATATAACCGGCGTTCCTCAGTCCTCTCATTGCCTTGCAACGAGGGTCGCTACAGTGTGTAGTTCTTAGTTGCACTTCCGTTGTTCTGCTTCAGCCACCGACCATTGCTCGTTCCTGACTCGGCCGCTGACTGCCGCCTGCCTCAGTCCACGGCTCTCCAGCCGAAGCTGCAGCGCCTCTGTCCTCCGGACAGCGCCCTACGCAGGCCTGGGCTGGAACTACTGCCAGACTGTCTTGGGTCCTGATACCTTCTACTTCCTGCCAGGCTCTGGCCTACTCGCTGCTGGCTCTCCTATTGCACCCTGCAAGTTCCAGTCAAGACATTACTGACTCTGACCCTGCTCCCGCTTGCTCTGTGCTCCCTGGCCTATTGGCTCTTGCTGCTGGACTCTGTGCTACTCCTTGCCCGGGCCTTCCTAGAGAGACTGACACTGTGCTTAAGTCCCAAGGGACTGGGACCCTACGGGCTCCTCCTGGGGGGTTCCGGTTCCCGGGTGAAGAGCTTATCAGCACTCCCAAGTCCCAAGGTTCTGGGACCCTACGGGCTCCTCCTGGGGGGTTCCCAGTTCCTGGGTGAAGGTCCTAAGTGTGTCTCCTAAGTCCCAAGGCTCCAGGACCCTACGGGCTCCTCCTGGGGGGTTCCCAGTTCCTGGGTGAAGGTCCTAAGTGTGTCTCCTAAGTCCCAAGGCTCCAGGACCCTACGGGCTCCTCCTGGGGGGTTCCTGGTTCCCGGGTGAAGATCTGTGCCTGTGGCTCCGCCTCCCGGAAGAGAGCCAACCCAGGGTGGTTCGGCTCAAGGGTCCACTCTCAAACCGCAGCTTCCCAGACTGCAACACAATTCACACTTCGGTATCCTTGCAAATGTGCCATAAAGTTAAATGGTCAAAAATATCAATTTACTGATCCGGAACACCTTAGAGCACTTATGGGGGTTGAGAAGGATGGCAATAAATAATAAATAAAGGGAATTATTCTACAAATTTTCCTTGAGTTAATGTATGTAAAATGCTCCTAATTATACACTTCTTTCATTTTACTTGTTTAAAATACAGAATATGTTTAAAGGAAAAAATTGCAAAATAATTGTTTTTCCTATTTTCATTTTTCTTATACATATCTGTAATTTCAATTGCAAGTTACTGCTTGTATAATTTGTAAAACTCAATAAATAAAGAATTAAAAAAAATAAATTTTTATTTAGGTGGCCGTATAATTCGGGGAAGATTCGTGTATTCATGGGGAATCGCGATATGTTTCGTTTCCCCACGAATACTACGAATAGTGTAATATACGTTGCGGATTGCCAATACGGCGAAAACGAATGCACACCCCTACCAAGAGGAACCCTTGCTGGGCTGAGTCTCCTATATCACAGCTCCAGTAAAGCTCCATATGAATGCCTTGAATGAGGAGACCCTGACTTTCCACATTATCGAGAAGACTATTCATCCTATAGTCCTGGGCCTTCCCTGGCTCCAATGACATTCCCGCAATTTGATTGGATGGCTCTACAACTCTCCCGATGGGGGGACTCCTGTCACAAATCCTGTCTGAGACCGAACCTCCAGCAGTCCTGTCTGGCGACCACTCTTCTTCCTCCATGGATCCCGCCTCAATGCGCATCCTTCCTATATGTTTTTTCCAAGGAAGGCGCTGATACTCTTCCACCCCATCGTGAGTATGTCTGCAATATAAACTTACTTCCTGGCACCGAACCAGGTCTACCCCTTGCCTCGAGCTGAAACTAAAGCTATTTCTGACTATGTCCTGGAGAACCTGGCCAAAGGCTTCATCCAGCCTTCTGACTCTCCCATGGGGGCGGGAATCTTCTTTATGGCAAAGAAAGATGGGGCGCTCTGCCCATTATCGATTACCGCGGGTAAACGACATTACCCGAAAGGACCGCTATCCCTGAACTCTTATCTCTGAACTCTTTGACCACTTACAAGGAGCCTGCTTCTTCTCCAAGCTAGACCTCTGAGGAGCGTGTAATCTGATCCACATCCGGAGCGGCAACAAATGGAAAACTGCCTTCAATACTAGAGATGGACATTATGAGTATCTTGTTATGCCCTTCGGCCTCTGTAATGCGCCCACGGTTTTTCAAAATATGATGAATGAGGTATTCCGAGATATGCTCTATGATTGCGTAGTCATCTACCTTGACGACATCTTGATTTTTTCCCGAGACCTCACCACCCATCGCCGCAAAGTCACTCGTGTGCTCCAATGCCTCAGAGACCATCAACTTTTTGCAAAACTGGAAAAGTGTACCTTCGAATGAATGAGCCTGCCCTTTTTGGGCTATATAGTCTCAAAACAGGGCTTTTCCATGGATCTGTAGAAACTCACCAGTATTCAATGTTGGCCACAACCTGTTGGCCTCATGCCCTTACAAAGATTCTTGGTTTCGCCAACTACTATCGAAGTTCATCCACAACTACGCCAGCCCAGCTGTACCTCTTACGGCCCTGACTCGGAAGAGAGCCAACCCGAAACGATGGTCTCCGGAAGCCCAGATGGCCTTTCATTCCTTAAAAGCAGCCTTCCTCAACAGGCCTTGCCTCTGGCATCCTGACCCCCAGAGACCCTTCATCGTGGAAGTAGACGCCTCTTCCGAAGGATGGGGGCTGTTCTAAAAGCCAACATTCCTCCTCCGGCACGCTACATCCCTGTTCCTTCCTGTCTAGATGATTCTCACCAGCCGAAAGGAATTACAGAATCAGAGACAAGGAGTTGCTAGCTACGAGGAGTGGCGACCTTGGCTGGAAGGGGCACATCATTACATCACTGTATACTCTGACCACAAAAATCTAGAATATTTGCACCAAGCGCAACACCTGAACCCTCGACAGGCCTGATGGGCCCTTTTCTTCTCACGATTCAACTTCGTGCTCCGATACCAGTCCGCGACCAAAAATGTCAAGGCAGATGCCTTGTCCAGTTCATTCATCCCTGATGACACTCCGAAGCCACAACGCCATATCATTGATCCTGTTCATATACAGCTCACAGCCACCATCTCCGTACCACTGGGGAAGACGGTGGTGCCTGGCCAACTACGGGATAAGGTATTCTGGTGGGGCCATGACTCCCATACAGCTGGGTACCCAGGACAGAAGCGTACCCTGAACTCCATCCAGCGGTTCTACTGGTGGCCCACCATGGGGAGAGACGTCCAAGTGTACGTGGATGCGTGTTCAGTATGCGCTCAGCAAAAACCATTATCTGGTCAATCTTGGGGACTTCTGCAGCCCCTACCAGCACCTAGAAAACCTTGGACGCACATATCCACAGATTTCATTGTGGATTTACCACCCTCCGAGGGTAAGACCACCATCTGGATAGTGGTCGACCGCTTTTCTAAAATGGCACATTTCTTCCCGCTCCCTGGGCTCCCTTCAGCTCCTCAACTCGCACAACTCTTTATCCAGTACATCTTTCGGCTCCATGGTCTCCCCAAACATCTAGTATCTGACTGCAGCACCTGTTCACAGCGAAGTTTTGGAGAGTGCTTTGCAAGAAGTTCAATATCACTCTCGACTTCACTATTGCTTATCACCCACAAGAAAATGGCCAAGTGGAGAGGATAAACTGTACTCTGAAACAATTCTTCCGCTCCTATGTCAATTCCCAACAAAATGATTGGGCCGCTGTGTTGCCATGGGCCGAGTTTGTCCACAATTCCCAAGTCTCCACCAGCACCAAGTTGTTGCCCTTCCAAGTTGTGTACGGTAGGCAGCCACTACCTCCAATTCCAATTCCTCTGACAGTTCCCTCACCGGCAGCTCAGTTAACCATGCAAGAGTTACACAAACTATGGGAGGACACCCAGCGACTACTTAAGGAAGCTAGCTATCTAGTAAAATGAAATGTGGATATACATCATAGGCCTGCTCCCCAACTCCAGCCTGGAGACAAAATTTGGCTCAGCATGCGCTTCATCCGGCTAAAAATCCCTTGTTACATTGGGCCTTTCCCAGATCTCTGCCATATAGGGCCAGTGACCTACCAACTACAGTTAGCAACATCATTGAGGATTCATAACTCCTTCCATATTTCCCTCCTGAAGCCAGTAGTACTCTCCTGGCCCACCAAGAGGCCCCCAGAACCTCAGCTGCTAGCTTCAGAGGATGACACCATCTACCAAGAACATGAGGTGTTGGACATTAGAAAGAGAGGACGGAGGTGGGAATATCTACTTGCCTGGGAGGGGTTTGGCCCAGAGGAAAACTCCAGGGAACCTGCCCACCAACATCTTGAACCGAACCCTCTTGCAGGAATTTCACGCTTCTCATCCCAAGAAGTCTAAAACCTCCTGGAGGGGGCCTAGAAGGGGAGGTACTGCTTAGGCCTACCGGCCTCGGGTCAGCTTCCCGATGCTCCTTCACTGCTCCTGGCCCCTGCAGGGCCAACGTTCTCCTCACACCGACAGGGCTGCTCATTTCTCTCCCGAGCAGGGATGCTGCCGACTTTAGCCTTTTTGGCCCACCCTCTAGGGCACGCGTGCATGAGGCCCATGTAAATTTAGGGCCCCTGGCAGGGAGATTGCTGCTGAACTCCTCCTGATCACATCGGGCCTCTCCTAGGAGATGTGCCAGAGGGACGCCATACATGTATTCGTGATTTCGGATTATTCGGGGAGCAGATACGTTGCATTCGGCCGTATGGCGTCCCGATGCGTTAATACTACGGCGATTTCTATTCGTGTCCCAGCTAAAATTAAAATTAACTACAACCCCCCACCCCCCTGACCCCCCCAAGACTTACCAAAACTCCCTGGTGGTCCAGCGGGGAGTCCGGGAAACCATCCCCTGTACTCTCACACCCTCGATGCCGGTTTATCATGGCGCCGATAGCCTTTGTCCACAGGGGCTATACCGGTGTCATTGGTCAGCCCTTGTCACATGGTCATCGGCACCATCTGTGCTCCTACCATGTGACAGGGGCTGACCAATGGCACCGGTAGCCCCTGTAATATAGTATGGGCAAAGGCTACCGGCGCATTTTGAGTACTGGCATCGGATGGCCGGAGTGCAGGAGGTCACTCTGGGACCCCTGTTGGACCCCCAGGGACATTTGACCAGCTTGGGGGGCCTCCTGACCCCCACAATACTTGCCAAAAGACCAGCGGGGGTCCCGGAGCGACCTCCTGCACGTCGGCTGGCCGATGCCAGTACTCAAAATGGCGCTGATCGCCTTTGCCCTCACTATGTCACAGGTACCCGACGGTCGGCCCCCTGTGACATGGTGAGGCAAAGGCAATCTGCTGCCAGTATTCAAAATGGCGCCGATCAGCCTTTGCCCTCACTATGTCACAGGGGCCGACCATCGGTACCTGTGACATAGTGAGGGCAAAGGTGATCGGCGCCATTTTGAGTACTGGCATTGGACGGCCGGCATGCAGGAGGTCGCTCCCGGACCCTGCTGGACTTTTGGCAAGTCTTGTGGGTGGTCAGGAGGCCCCCCAAGCTGGCCAAAAGTCCCTGGGGTCCAACGGGGGTGCCGGAGCAACCTCCTGCACTTTGGCCATCCGATGCCAGTACTCAAAATGGCGCCGATAGCCTTTGCCCATACTATGTCACAGGGGCTACCGGTGCCATTGGTCAGCCCCTGTCAAATGGTAGGAGCACAAGATGGCGCCGATGGCCATGTGACAAGGGCTGACCAATGACACCGGTAGCCCCTGTGACAAAGGCTATCGGCGCCATGATGAAACCGGCATCGAGGGTGTGAGAGTACAGGGGATGGTTCCCGGACTCCCCGCTGGACCACCAGGGAGTTTTGGTAAGTCTTGGGGGGGGGGGGGGTCAGGAGGGTGGGGGTTGTAGTTACTTTTAATTTAGGTGGCCATATAATTCGGGCAGAAGATTCGTGTGTTCGTTGGGGTATCATGATACGTTTCAACTTCCCCACGAATGCTACAAATAGTGCAATATACGTTGAGGATCGCCAATACGGCAAAAACAAATGCACACCCCTAGCCTCTCCCTATATAATACCCCGCAGTGACCTCAGTCCAATGACTTGGCAACAGTTCTTCTTGGTGCTTCCTGCTGCTCCAGCATTGGATCCTACTTTGTGTTCTCTGCCTTTGCCCGCCATGTTCTTGTTCCTGGTCCTTTTCCTGTTCCTGTTCCTGCCTCTGCCTCCCTTTGCCTGATCCTGACCCCAACTTCCCTTCAGACGGATCTCCCTGGATTGACCTTTGGACTGGACTTCATGTTGCTTGATTGCCGCCTGCCACCAACCAGTGGACTGGACCTCACATTGCCTGTTTTGCCACCTGCCACCAACATTGAACTGGATCTTGCATAGTCTGCTTCCCGCATTGCCACAGGGGCCCTCCTAAGCCCAGCCAGTCCCGGAACCCAAAGGCTCACAACCCGCTGGGGAAAGGGATTGGAATTGGTGAAGCGTCCAGCCGGGCGCCTACCTTTCCATTAGCCTCACCCTCCTGTCGTTGGGAACCTGCGGCAGGTCTTCCTCCCAGGGTAGCGTCAATCCCAGCACAGGACAAGGGTCCACATTTCCACCGGGGGTCATAACATCATCTGACTCATTAAACCATGAAAAACCTTCTCCAGAATGGGGTATCTAAGAACATAAGAACATAAGAATTGAAATGCTGGGTCAGACCAAGGGTCCATCAAGCCCGCATCCTGTTTCCATAGAGGCCAAACCAGGCCACAAGACCTGGCAATTACCCAAACACTAAGAAGATCCCATCCTACTAATGCAATTAATAGCAGCGGCTGTTCCCTAAGTAAATTTTGATTAATAGCCGTTAATTGACTTCTCCTCCAAGAACTTATCCAAACCATTTTGAACCCTGCTACACTAACTGCACTAACCACAATCCTTTGGCAACAATTCCAGAGCTTTATTGTGCGTTGAGTGAAAAGAATTTTTTCCGATTAGTCTTAAATGTGCTATTTACTAACTTTATGGAATGCCCCTTAGTCCTTCTATTATTCGAAAGTGTAAATAACCGATTCACATCTACTCGTTCAAGACCTCTCATGATATTAAAGACCTCTATCATATCCCACCTCAGTCATCTTTTCTCCAAGCTGAAAAGACGTAACCTTTTCAGCCTTTCCTCATAGGGGAGCTATTCCATCCCCTTTATCATTTTGGTTGCCCTTCTCTGTACCTTCTTCATTGCAACTATATCTTTTTTGAGATGCGGTGACAGAATTGTACACAGTATTCCAGGTGTGGTCTCACCATGGAGCGATATAGAAGCATTATAAAATTTTCCATTTTATTAACCATTACCTTCTTAATAATTCCTAACATTCTGTTTGCTTTTTTGACTGCTGCAACACACTGAGCTGACAATTTTAAAGTATTATCCACTATGATGCCTAGATCTCTTTCTTGGGTTGTAGCACCTACTATGGAACCTAACATTGTGTAACTATAGCATGGGTTATTTTTCCCTATATGCATCACCTTGCACTTATCCATATTAAATTTCATCTGCCATTTTGATGTCCAATCTTCCAGGCTTGCAAGGTCCTCCTGTAATGTATCACAATCCGCTTGTGATTTAACTACTCTGAATAATGTTGTATCATCCGCAAATTTGATAATCTCACTCATCATATTCCTTTCCAGATCATTTATATATACATTGAAAAGCAGCAGTCCAAGTACATATCCCTGAGGCACTCTACCTTTTACCCTTTTCCACTGAGAAAATTGACCATTTAATCCTACTCTCTGTTTCCTGTCTTTTAACCAGTTTGTTATCCATGAAAGGACTGTTGGTGTTTGAGGTAGTTGTGGATGGATCCTTGGGCCGGTGGCAGATGACCACGCCCCCAGGAGAAGATCCCAAAAGGGACCACCGGTCAGGCTCAGAGTATGGAGACAGACACACACAGTGATCCTGGATAACTGAGCTGTAGAAAAACTGAATATAGTGAGTAGGCAGGGTATGCAGAGTTCAGGAACAGAGCCTTGATGGTAACATTCACAATAGTCTCTAGAAGTAGTCCATGTGTTGGAATAGGTTAGGCCCTCGAGGAGCGAGTACCTGGTTCCAGGGAAAGCTCTGAGAGAGAGAAGATAACTCACTGGTGTAGTAGGCAGCGATGACTTCCAGGCAGAAAGAGTATTCAGCAACCAGTCCGGGAACATGGGCCCTCGAGGAGCGAGTGCCGGTTCCTGACTGTGACCTGAAAAACAAAGAGAGAGCGAGGCACCCAAAGAGCAGGTACCCCTGGTAAGTCCGAGGAGGCAGAGTAGCTTAGAATGAATCCTTTTCCTTTCCTTGCTAACTCGATTGGTTAGCGATTTCTAAGACCTTATATATCCAATACTGATGATGTCATCTCAGGGGGATGCCCATGAGGTTCACGCCACTGCTGGTACATCAGTCTGGGCCACGCCGCGTGCGTGCCCTTGTGAATCATGGTGGATCGCAGTGTTGAGCCGCTCCGGGGACGCCGGAGGAAGACTGCAGAGAGACACCACGGCAGCCAACCTTCCACTAGAGCAAGAGGGAGTCGCCAAAGAGGTGAGGAGGGCAGAGTGGAGACGGACAGTGACGGTCGCAACAGTACCCCCCTTCAAAGGGTGATTTCCTCTTCAAGTACGAGGCTTGGGTTTTGAAGGATGCGTGAGGTGGAACTGACGAAGCATCTCTTTGTCCAGAATATTGTTCTGAGGCTCCCAAGAGTTTTCTTTAGGGATGTGCAGAGGGACACCATACGTTGCATTCGGTATTCGTATTCATCGGGGGGGCAGATACTTTGTATTTGGCAAGGGGGGCCCCCGATATGTTTATATGTTAATTCTTATTCATCCCGGCTAAAATTAAATTAACTACAACCCCCCTCCTGACCCCCTCCCACCCAAGACTTACCAAAACTCCCTGGTGGTCCAGCAGTGGGTCCGGGAGCCATCTCCTGCACTCACACCCTCCTGAGGTGCACTAATGGCACACAACTGACATGTCTTTTGAACCTGGCAGCCCTGGTGCTGCCTTAGAGGAAGAGGGTCTCATGATGGGAGAGCACCAACCAGGTGCAGCAGGAAAGAATCCTGTAGCAAGGACCTGCTCTCCAGGTGATGCATTGTCCTTTCGCACTGAGGATATCTCCCCAAGGCCTACTGCCCAGGAGGGAAGGGTTAGGTCAGCCATCATAGTTGGTGATTCGATTATTAGGAATGTAGATAGCTGGGTGGCTGGTGGGCGTGAGGATCGCCTGGTAACATGCCTACCTGGTGCGAAGGTGGCGGACCTCATGCGTCACCTAGATAGGATTTTAGACAGTGCAGGGGAGGAGCCGGCTGTCGAGGTACATGTGGGCACCAATGACATAGGAAAATGTGGGAGGGAGGTTCTGGAAGCCAAATTTAGGCTGTTAGGTAGAAAGCTTAAATCCAGAACCTCTAGGGTAGCATTCTCTGAAATGCTCACTGTTCCACGCGCAGGTCACCAGAGGCAGGCAGAGCTCCGGAGTCTCAATGCGTGGATGAGACGATGGTGCAAGGAAGAGGGATTCAGTTTTGTTAGGAACTGGGGAACCTTTTGGGGAAGGGGGAGTCTCTTCCGAAGGGATGGGCTCCACCTTAACCAGGGTGGAACCAGACTGCTGGTGCTAACCTTTAAAAAGGAGATAAAGCAGCTTTTAAACTAGAACAAAGGGGAAAGCCGACAGTCACTCAACAGCGCATTGTTCGGAGAGAGGTATCTTCAAAAGATACAAATGATGCATTAGAATTAGGGCATCCCGACAGTGAGGTTCCAATAATTAGAAAAATAGTCCAAGTGCCTGTAACTAAAAATTCACCTGAGCTAAAAAATTCTAACATATCCCTATCAATTAAAAAGCAGAATGAAAATACAGACAAAAAACAAACTTTGAAATGTCTGTATGCTAATGCCAAAAGTCTAAGAAGTAAGATGGGAGAATTAGAATGTATAGCAGTGAATGATGATATAGACTTAATTGGCATCTCAGAGACATGGTGGAAAGAGGATAACCAATGGGACAGTGCTATACCGGGGTACAAATTATATCGCAATGACAGAGAGGAGCACCTGGGAGGAGGTGTGGCGCTTTATGTCCGGGATGGCATAGAGTCCAACAGGATAAACATCCTGCACGAGACTAAATGCACAATTGAATCTTATGGGTAGAAATCCCTTGTGTGTCGGGGAAGACTATAGTGATAGGGGTATACTACCATCCACCTGGTCAGGATGGTGAGACGGACAGTGAAATGGTAGGAGAAATTAGGGAAGTTAACCAAATTGGTAGTGAAGTAATAATGGGAGACTTCAATTACCCAAAAAACCCAGAAGCAGGGTCTGCACTACAGAGAAATCCAAATCCAAAAGTGCAGAGTATAGACTTTTGTATGTCCTGATCAAAGGAGAATTCCAAACAATTGATGTGAATGCAATTTATAATTTTATTGCGGCAACTCCACTGCATAATGCTATCACGGCAAAATAATTTTCAAGGTGCCCCAACACGGTCCCGTGTTTCGCCGGTGGCTGCATCGGGGGGACCAACAAGGAATTCATACAATCTGTAATTCAAAAAGGATTAAAAATCAGGACAATAAACAATGGACTGAAGCCGATGTACAATTTCCAACACTGTAAACAATACACATACCTTGGTGCGGAAGATTCAAAAAATGGCAGGGAGTGCGTTTTCCCTCAGTACAACCAGGTATTTTAAAGCAGAATTTGGGCGCCAAACTACAGGTGAATTGATCACCTTTCTCGAGGGAACCAATCAGCGGTTCCCAAGATGCTCAGCGCCCCGCAGGTACACAGACGGACAACCATGACAGTCTAATCAGTGAAACAAAGCTAAGAGAACAAGTGCCATTCAATCTCGCGATTTAAACCTTTAGGAGAGACTGTGTCCAAGGTGAAAATCCATTTTGTTCTTGTCTGCCCAAATGTTCTAAATAGTTACCTCCCCGGAATGGCTTGGGAACTACCTCAATAACAGCAAACCATAAGTCAGCAATGTTATGAGACGAACTTATCCAGTGCGAGACCAGAGGTTCTTGGTCACGAGATGTGCGAATATTTGAACAATGTTCAAAAATTCTGGTTTTAATTTTCCGGGAGGTTTTTACCAACGTATAGCATAGGGCAGGGACATTTGATGACGTAAATCACCCCCTGTGACGTACAATCAGAGTTAGATTTTAAATAAAAAATTTTTGTGAGAGATGGGATGTTGAATGAATGAAAGGGACTCCGTATGGTGGCACGCAGTACAATGACCACAAGGCTGATGTAGGTATTCTCCAGTAAAGGTCGCATCAACCCGACCTTGAAATGCATGTACCAATCTATCTCTAAGATTGCGCCCTCTGCGGAAAGTGAACCGCAGGGAACCCTGGAACAGCTGATGTAGGGATAAGGAGTTCCAGTGTGTGCGGATAATTTTAGTGACTTCCCGACTCAAAGGCGAGAAGGGAAGAATACAATTGTTAGATGGCTCAGATGAGGATGACTGGGGTAAAAAGAGTAAATCACGGTTGATATGAAATGCTCGTTTAAAGGCATTCCGAATGACTTTGTTGGGGTACCCTCTAGCCAAAAAACGAGCTGTCATCACTTGTGCCTGTTTTAAAAATTCTTCACGAGTTGAACATAAACGGCGTAATCTTAAAAATTGACCGGTTGGAATATTTCTGCGAAGATTTCTCGGATGGCAGCTGTCAAAGGCTAATAGGGTATTACGGTCAGTATCTTTTCGAAAAATTGTAGTGTGAAATGTATTATTTTGAACTGAAACCATAATATCCAAAAAAGGAAGTGACAACGAATCTATGGAAAAATTAAACTGAAGGTGTGAATTGAGAGAGTTTAACCAATCAAAAAACATCAAAAATTGGACATCGGTGCCCCGCCATATAATAAAAATATCATCAATAAAACGTACCCATAATGCTATGTGATTTGACCAGTGTGAAGGATAAATATAAACCTCTTCGAATTGTGCCACATAAAGGCACGCAAGGCTAGGGGCCATAGTGGCCCCCATCGCCGTGCCCTTTATTTGTTAGTAAAATTGACCTTCAAAACAGAAGAAATTTTTTGTAAGTGCAATTTCGGCTAGTTTTAAGATAAAAGATGTTGAAATACGGCAACGGGCAGGTCGAGAGTCCAGGGCTGCTTCAATAACTGTTAACGCTTCAGTCTGGGGGATGTTCGAGTAAAGAGATACTACATCCCGTGTTGGGGCACCTTGAAAATTATTTTGCCGTGATAGTATTATGCAGTGGAGTTGCCGCAATAAAATTATAAATTGCATTCACATCAATTGTTTGGAATTCTCCTTTGATCAGGACATATTATATGGCGGGGCACCAATGTCCAATTTTTGATGTTTTTTGATTGGTTAAACTCTCTCAATTCATACCTTCAGTTTAATTTTTCCATAGATTCGTTGTCACTTCCTTTTTTGGATATTATGGTTTCAGTTCAAAATAATACATTTCACACTACAATTTTTCGAAAAGATACTGACCGTAATACCCTATTAGCCTTTGACAGCTGCCATCCGAGAAATCTTCGCAGAAATATTCCAACCGGTCAATTTTTAAGATTACGCCGTTTATGTTCAACTCGTGAAGAATTTTTAAAACAGGCACAAGTGATGACAGCTCGTTTTTTTGGCTAGAGGGTACCCCAACAAAGTCATTCGGAATGCCTTTAAACGAGCATTTCATATCAACCGTGATTTACTCTTTTTACCCCAGTCATCCTCATCTGAGCCATCTAACAATTGTATTCTTCCCTTCTCGCCTTTGAGTCGGGAAGTCACTAAAATTATCCGCACACACTGGAACTCCTTATCCCTACATCAGCTGTTCCAGGGTTCCCTGCGGTTCACTTTCCGCAGAGGGCGCAATCTTAGAGATAGATTGGTACATGGCATTTCAAGGTCGGGTTGATGCGACCTTTACTGGAGAATACCTACATCAGCCTTGTGGTCATTGTACTGCGTGCCACCATACGGAGTCCCTTTCATTCATTCAACATCCCATCTCTCACAAAATTTTTTATTTAAAATCTAACTCTGATTGTACGTCACAGGGGGTGATTTACGTCATCAAATGTCCCTGCCCTATGCTATACGTTGGTAAAACCTCCCGGAAAATTAAAACCAGAATTTTTGAACATTGTTCAAATATTCGCACATCTCGTGACCAAGAACCTCTGGTCTCGCACTGGATAAGTTCGTCTCATAACATTGCTGACTTATGGTTTGCTGTTATTGAGGTAGTTCCCAAGCCATTCCGGGGAGGTAACTATTTAGAACATTTGGGCAGACAAGAACAAAAATGGATTTTCACCTTGGACACAGTCTCTCCTAAAGGTTTAAATCGCGAGATTGAATGGCACTTGTTCTCTTAGCTTTGTTCACTGATTAGACTGTCATGGTTGTCCGTCTGTGTACCTGCGGGGCGCTGAGCATCTTGGGAACCGCTGATTGGTTCCCTCGAGAAAGGTGATCAATTCACCTGTAGTTTGGCGCCCAAATTCTGCTTTAAAATACCTGGTTGTACTGAGGGAAAACGCACTCCCTGCCATTTTTTGAATCTTCCGCACCAAGGTATGTGTATTGTTTACTGTGTTGGAAATTGTACATCGGCTTCAGTCCATTGTTTATTGTCCTGATTTTTAATCCTTTTTGAATTACAGATTGTATGAATTCCTTGTTGGTCCCCCCGATGCAGCCACCGGCGAAACACGGGACCGTGTTGGGGCACCTTGAAAATTATTTTGCCGTGATAGTATTATGCAGTGGAGTTGCCGCAATAAAATTATAAATTGCATTCACATCAATTGTTTGGAATTCTCCTTTGATCAGGACATACAAAAGTCTATACTCTGCACTTTTGGATTTAGACTTCAATTACCCCAATATTGACTGGGTAAATGTATCATCGGGACACGCTAGAGAGATAACATTCCTGGATGGAATAAATGATAGCTTTATGGAACAATTGGTTCAGGAACTGAGGAGAGAGGGAGCAATTTTAGATCTAATTCTCAGTGGAGCACAGGACTTGGTGAGAGAGGTAACAGTGGTGGGGCCGCTTGGCAATAGTAATCATAATATGATCAAATTTGATTTAATGATGGAAGGAGACTGTAAGCAAATCCATGGCTCTCGTGCTAAACTTTCAAAAGGGAAACTTTGATAAAATGAGAAAAATAGTTAGAAAATAACTGAAAGGAGCAGCTACAAAAGTAAAAAGGCGTGTGCAAGAATTGTGCAAGAGGCGTGGTCATTGTTAAAAAATACTATCCTAGAAACACAATCCAGATGTATTGCACACATTAAGAAAGGTGGAAAGAAGGCAAAACGATTACTGGCATGGTTAAAAGGGGAGGTGAAAGAAGCTATTTTAGCCAAAAGATCTTCATTCAAAAATTAGAAGAAGGATCCAACAGAAGAAAATAAGATAATGCATAAATGTAAGACATTGATAAGACAGGATAAGAGAGAATTTGAAAAGAAATTAGCCATAGAGGCAAAAACTCACAGTAAAAACGTTTTTAAATATATCCCAATCTGAAAGCCTGTGAGGGAGTCAGTTGGACTGATAGATGATAGAGAGGTTAAAGGGGCACTTAGAGAAGATAAGGCCATCGCGGAAAGATTAAATGATTTCTTTGCTTCGGTGTTTACTGAAGAGGATGTTGGGGAGGTACCCGTACTGGAGAAGGTTTTCATGGGTAATGATTCAGATGGACTGAACCATATCACGGTGAACCTTGAAGATGTGGTAGACCTGACTGACAAACTTAAGAGTAGTAAATCACCTGGAGTAGGTGGTATACACCCCGGAGTTCTGAAGGAACTAAAAAATGAAATTTCAGACCTATTAGTAAAAATTTGTAACCTATCATTAAAATCATCCATTGTACCTGAAGACTGCAGGATAGCTAATGTAACCCCCATATTTAAAAAGGGCTCCAGGGGCGGTCCGGGAAACTACAGACCAGTTAGCCTGACTTCAGTGCCAGGAAAAATAGTGGAAAGTGTTCTAAACATCAAAATCACAGAACATATAGAAAGATATGGTTTAATGGAACAAAGTCAGCATGGCTTTACCCAAGGCAAGTCTTGCCTTACAAATCTGCTTCTCTTTTTTGAAGGAGTTAATAAACATGTGGATAAAGGTGAACCGGTAGATGTAGTATACTTGGATTTTCAGAAGGCATTTGACAAAGTTCCTCATTAGAGGCTTCTAGGAAAATAAAAAGGCATGGGATAGGTGGCGATGTCCTTTCGTGGATAACAAACTGGCTAAAAGACAGGAAACAGAGAGTAGGATTAAATGGACAATTTTCTCAGTGGAAGGGAGTGGGCAGTGGAGTGCCTCGGGGATCTGTATTGGGATCCCTACTTTTCAATATATTTATAAATGATCTGGAAAGAAATACAAGTGAGGTAATCAAATTTGCAGATGATAAAAAACTGTTCAGAGTAGTTAAATCACAAGCAGATTGTGATAAATTGCAGGAAGACTTTGTGAGACTGGAAAATTGGGCATCAAAATGACAGATGAAATTTAATGTGGATAAGTGCATGGTGATGCATATAGGGAAAAGTAACCCATGCTATAGTTACACAATGTTAGGTTCCATATTAGGTGCTACTACCCAAGAAAGAGATCTCGGCATCATAGTGGATAACACATTGAAATTGTCGGTTCAGTGTGCTGCAGCAGTCAAAAAAGCAAACAGAATGTTGGGAATTATTAGAAAGGGAATGGTGAATAAAACGGAAAATGTCATAATGCCTCTGTATCGCTCCATGGTGAGACCGCACCTTGAATACTGTGTACAATTCTGGTCACCACATCTCAAAAAAGATATAATTGCAATGGAGAAGGTACAGGGAAGAGCTACCAAAATGATAAGGGGAATAGAACAGCTCCCCTATGAGGAAAGACTAAAGAGGTTAGGACTTTTCAGCTTGGAGAGGAGATGGCTGAGGGGGGATATGATAGAGGTGTTTAAAATCATGAGAGGTCTAGAACAGGTAGAGAACAGGTTGGATAATAGAAAGACTAGGGGGCACTCCATGAAGTTAGCATCTGGCACATTTAAAACTAATCTGAGAAAGTTATTTTTCATTCAACGCACAATTAAACTCTGGAATTTGTTGCCAGAAGATGTGGTTAGTGCAGTTAGTATAGCTGTGTTTAAAAAAGGATTGGATAAGTTCTTGGAAGAGAAGTCCATTACCTGCTATTAATTAAGTTGACTTTGATAATAACCACCACTTTACTAGCAACGGTAACATGGAATAGACTTAGTTTTTGGGTACTTGCCAGGTTCTTATGGCCTGGATTGGCCACTTTTGGAAAAAGGATGCTGGGCTTGATGGACCCTTGGTCTGACCCAGTATGGCATGTTCTTATGTTCTTATGTGCTTATGCAAGCTCCAGAGTCCAAATGTGTGGATCAGATGATGGTGCAGGGAAGAGGGATTCAGGTTTGTAAGGAAATAGATATCCATTTGGGGAATGGGGAGACTTTTCTGAAAGGACGGATATCACCCTAACCAGAGTGGAACCAGGCTGCTGGCGCTAACATATAAAAAGGAGAGAGAGCACATTATAAAACTAGAACAAAGGGGGAAAGCCGGCAGCCACTCAGTCAGCAGTGCATAGTTCAGAGGAACGTATTTTGAAGAATACTAATGAAACAAGAAAGGTAGGGCATTCTAACGGAGAGGTTCCAATAAGAGCAAACTTAAGCTGAAAAAAAATCTTGAGCTAAAAAAAGTTCCAAATTATCCCTATCAACTGAAAAGCAGGTTGTTAATATAAACAAAACATGATTTTGAAATGTCTGTATACCAATGCCAGAAGTTTAAGAAGTAAGAGAGTATAGAGTTAGTATATAGTAGTGAATTGAGATTTATTTATTTAAGAGTTTTTATATACCGTCATTAAGTTATTCACCATCATAATGGTTTACAATAGGGCACCAGTAAAAAATATGGGTTGTACTTTAGATAGGTGGTGCCAGTAGTATTCGGTAACAATAAGGCGTTTATTAGGGGGATTAAAAGATAGACATAGGCATCTCAGAAACCTGGTGGAAGGAGAATAACCAATGGGACAGTGCTATATTAGGGTACAAATTATATTGCAATGATAGGGAGAATCAACTTCATGAGGGAATGGCACTTTATGTCCAGGACAGTATAGAGTCCAACAGGATAAAGTTCATACAAGAGACTAAATGCTCAGTAGTATCTATATGTGTAGAAATCCCATGTATATTGGGTAAGAGTATACTGATAGTAGTATATTACAATCCACCTGGCAAAAATTATCAGACAGATGATGAAATGCTAAGCGAAATCAGGGAAGCTAACCATTTTGGCAGTGCAGTATTGGGAGATTTCAATTATCCCAATATTGACTGGATAGGGTAAATGTAACATCAGGACATGCTAGAGACATAAAATTCCTGGATGGAATAAACAACTGCTTAATGGAGTAATTGGTTCAGGAACCAATGAGAGAGGGATCTATTTTAGAGGTAATTCTTAGTGGAAGTAGGATTTGGTGAGAGGTAATGGTAGTGGGGCCACGTGGCAATATTGATCATAACATGATCAGATTTGAACTAATGATTGGAAAGGGGACAATCTTCAGCTCTAACACTAAATTTTCAAAAGGGAAACTTTGATATAATGAGGAAAATAGTACAAATCTGAAAGGTACAGCTGCAAAGGTTAAAAGTGTACCACTGGCATGGACATTGTTTAAAAATATAATCTTAGAAGTGCAGTCCAGATGTATTCCATGCATTAAGAAAGCTGGAAGCAAGGCAAAGTGATTACCGGTATGGTTAAACAGTGAGGTGAAAGAGGCTATTTTAGCCAAATAAACAACCTCCAAAAATTGGAAGAAGGATCCATCTGAAGACATTAGAAAAAAGCATAAGTATTGTCAAGTTAAGTGTAAAACATTCATAAGGCAGGCAAAGAGAGAATATGAGATGACATTGGCCATAGAGGCAAAAATGTATAATAAAAACATATTTAAATATATCCAAAGCAAGAAACCTGTGAGGAAGTCAGTTGGACCGTTGGATGACTGAGTGGTTAAAGGGGCTCTGAGGGAAGATAAGGCCATTGCAGAAAGACTAAATGAATTCCTTGCTTTTCTGTTTATTAATGAGGATGATGGGAGATGCCGGTTCCAGAGATGATTTTCAAGATTGATGAGTCAGATGAATAGAGCCAAATCATTGTGAACCTGGAAGATGTAGTAGGCCAGATTAACAAACTAGTAAAGAGTAGGAAATCACCTGGACTGTTTGGTATGTACCCCATGGTTCTGAAGGAACTTCAGAAATGAAATTTCAGTTCTATTAGTTAAAATCTGTAAGCTATCATTAAAATCATCTATTGTACCTGAAGACTGGAGGGTGGCCAATGTAACCCCAATATTTAAGAAGGGTTCTAGAGGTGATCAATGAAACTATAGACTAATGAGCCTGACTTCAATGCTGGGCATAAAAGTGGAAACTATTCTCAAGATCGAAATCACAGAGCAGATGGAAACATATGGTTTAATGGAACACAGTCAGCATGGATTTACCCAAGGCAAGCCTTGCCTCACAAATCTGCTTCATTTTTTTAATGGGTTAATAAACATGTGGATAAAGGTGAACAGTAAATGAACGGGCAGATTTTAAAAGCCTTGCTCACCGGCGCGCCTATTTTCCATAGGCCGCCGCCGCGCGCAGAGCCCCGGGATGCGTGTAGGTCCCGGGGTTTTTGGAAGGGGGCGTGTCGGGGTCGTGTTGGGGGGGGGCGGGACCCGATGACGCTGCGTTTCGGGGGCGGGGTGTGGTGTTTCGGGGGCGGGGCCGGGGGCATGGCGCCGGCCCGGGGTCGTGGTCCAGGCCTCCGGACCAGCCCCCGGGTCGGAGGACGGCACGCCAGCAGTCCGCTGGCACACGTAGATTTACGTCTGCTTCTCGCAGGCGTAAATCTACAGACAAAGGTAAGGGGGGGGGGGTTAGATAGGGCCGGGGGGATGGGATAGGTAGAGGAAGGGAGGGGAAGGTGAGGGGAGGGCGAAAGAGAGTTCCCTCCGAGGCCGCTCCGATTTCGGAGCGGCCTCGGAGGGAACGGAGGCAGGCTGCGCGGCTCGGCACGCACCAGCTGCCCAAAATCGGCAGCCTTGCGCGCGCTGATCCTGGATTTTAGAGGATACGCGCGGCTATGCGCGTATCTTATAAAATCCAGCGTACTTTTGTCTGCGCCTGCTGCGCAAACAAAAGTACGCGATCGCGCTGTTTTTAAAAATCTACCCCATAGTGTATTTGGATTTTGAGAAGGCATTTGACAAAGTCCCTTGTGAGAGCATTCTAAGAAACCTAAAAATCATGGGAGAGGAGTTGATGTCCTTTCATGGATTACAAACTGGTTAAAAGACAGGGAACAGAGATTAGGATTAGTCAATTTTATCAGTAGATAAGGGTAAACAGTGAAGTGCCTCAGGGATCTGTACTTGGATGGGTGGTTTTAAATACATTTATAACTGATCGGGAAAGGAATACGACAAGTGAGGTAATCAAATTTGCAGATGATAGAAAAATTATTCAGAGTAGTTAAATCACAAGCGGATTGTGATACATTGCAGGAGGACCATACGAGATTGGAAGATTGGGCATCCAAAAGGCAGTTGAAATTTATTGTGGACAAGTGCAAGGTGATGTATATAGGGAAAAATAATCCATGCTGAAGTTACATGATGTTTGTTTCCATATTAGGAGCTACTATCCAGGAAAAAGTTCTCAGCATCATAGTGGATAATACATTGAAATTATCAGCTCAGCGTGCTGCTGCAGTCAAGAACAGATACAGAAAATCTCATAATGCCTCTGTATCGCTCCATGGTGAGACTGCACTTTGAGTCCTGTAAAGAATCATGGTCACTGCAAATAAAAAAGATATAGTTGCACAGGAGAATTTACAGAGAAGGGCGACCAAAATGATAAAGGGGATGGAACAGCTCCCCTATGAGGAAAGGCTAAAGAGGTTAGGGCTGTTCAGCTTGGAGAAGAGACAGCTGAGTGGGCTTATGATTGAGGTCTTTAAAATCATGAGAGATCTAGAATGGGTAAATGTATATCTGTTATTTTCTGTTTCAGGTAAAAGAAGGACTAGGGGGCACTCCATGAAGTTAGCAAGTAGCACATTTAAAACTAATCAAAGAAAATTCTTTTCACTGAACGCACAATTAAGCTCTGGAATTTGTTGCCAGAGGATGTGGTTAGTGCAGATAGTGTAGCTGGGTTTAAAAAAGTTTTGGATAAGTTGTTGGAGGAAAAGTTTATTAACTGCTATTAATCAAGTTGACTTAGGGAATAGTCACCACTACTACTGGCATCAGTAGCATGGGCTCTGCTTAGTGTTTAGGAACTTGCCAGGTACTTGTTGCCTGGATTGGCCATGGTTGGAAACAGGATGCTAGGGTTGATGGACCCTTGGTCTGACCCAGTATGGCAATTTTTTATGTTCTTAAGTTCTTATCAGAGAATGTTTCAAAACTTTGTAGCTGTTTCATTCAGATTGACCTTTCTTCATCTAGTGTGGAGCTTTACCACCAATCTGTAAAAGATTACTTTGTTTCTCTCCTTTTTGGCACTCTTCTTAAACAAGTGATTGAGCATATACATTTTCATAAATACCCGATTATCCAGGCCTCTCCATTTCTTTTACTGATTTCATTGTTTATCCCAAACATGTTTCAATTCTGTCATGGATTTTACTACTATTATGCTTGTAAACTACTACATGCATTACAATCTTTCAGAAAAGCATTATTTCTTCATATTACTTCTGAACCTCCTTCCTTCTAATCCCACAGTATGACCCCCTTGTATTTATTTTTCAAAGAAAAGTCACATATTTGATTGAAGCATACTAAATATTTTAATGTTCAATCTATTGTATCTCCTTTCCTTTCTTAATTCCACCCTTACTTCCACCCTTTCCTTTCTTAATACTCACCCTTGCCTGTATCGTGTTTGTGTTGCAGGCCCTGTGCCATTTTGGTAGATCTTCTCTGAACTGATTCCATCATATCACTGTCTTTATAAAGGCATAGCTTCCATAGCAAAACACATCATTTCAGGCAGGGTCTGATTAGAACAACATGACATGCTTTTTTCTTCATGTTCTCTACTGCTTTATTACTCTGTTTGTTAAACTTCAGATTGCCATAGATAATTATTCTAAGATGTTTCTTCCTGTTTGACAGTTGTTAACTCTTGATTTCCCGATTCATAAGTGGTTAATTGATTTTTACATCCCAGATGGACAATTAGACATTATTTTTGCATCGAAGCATAGTTTCCAAAACCCTGACCATTCTTCCAGGGTTTTTTTTTTCAAGTTTTCTTTCATTTTTTCTAACTTCTTAGTCTATCTACTTTGGTATAGATTCTCATGTCATCTGCAGAGAGACAAGTTTTCCCTCCCGTCCCTCTGTGATGCCACTAATAAAGATATTGAACAGAATTTGGCTAGCACCACACCAACATTTCCATTTTTGCCAGAAACCTTTTCAAGTCCCAGACAGGGTTGAATTGAGTCCTCCCCTTCATTCCAATTCCACATGTTTCAAAATGTCCTGAAAATTAGCATTTCAAAATTGGCTACTTAAATGTTTACAAGCTTAGATTTACTAAGTATTTTCCCTTAGACACAAAATGGGGGAAAACTTTTAGTTAAGTAAACCCTTTAATTCTCTCTTAAGAGCAACTGACTGTTCAATAAGCTTTCATTTCCTATCCCTTGACAAGCCCCTCTTTTCACAATCTTGTTCTCATGTCTGGAATTTACTTATTGAGAATTTAACTAAGGCCTGAAGCGAAACAAAATAGAAGATATTGTATCATCCTGTTTGTGGTTTTATGTATGTTGAATAGCAACTGTGTTTATTTTGTGGCCTGACAGACAAGCTGCCAGCACATTAACTGCTAAGAATTATTACATGGGAAACATTACCCTCCCAAGAGCAGCTCCTTCTTTTTATCTGTATCAAGAGAAAGAAACAGCCTTAGGCCTCCCTCCAAGATTCTATGTCTTGTTGTTACCTGTTTTTAGATTGTTACTAACCACAACAATGTAGGAGTAAGACACATCAAGAGAAAGTGCGCTTTAGGCTTTATAAGTACTTCAATACTTTATCCCTCAACTTCACATACCAGACACACCTAAAATGGGCCTGGTTATCGACATTTTGGTCTCAGTGGTGCTTGTGTAAGCAAACAGAAAATAATAAAAATGTCCGTCAAAACTACACAAATGTAATTTGTTCAAATGATTCAAATCATCATGTATGCTTTCAAAAACATTTTTTAACAATCATCTTCCAGAATTAAATTCTTTCTCTGTGTTCATTTAGCTTTAATCTTATTTTTTGTTGTCATTCAATGCTTTCCTTTATTTCCGACTTAATAATCTACAGTTTCTTTTTTTCTCCTCCACTTTAATGATTCAATCTTTTGTTTTAGTTAGGCTACATAATGTTGGTGATAATTGTTCTCTCTCTTCTTGTTTTCCTTTAACCAGTATTTATATTGGTATCGAATTGAGATTCATGATCTGAATCCTTTTAACACAATGATCTAGTATACATTAATGTTAATTTTCAGGATCATTGATATACTGCTTATGGAATGTGATATCTCTGGAACATGGAAATGTAAGGCCTGCTTCAAACGTTACCAATAAAAGTAAGAGTAGCTCCTATGTAGAATGGAGTCACCCAATAGAAAAGAGCAAAGTGGGCAAATAGATTAGTAGATTCATAATTTTTCTGAAGCTTTTCTTTCCTTTATGAATAAGATAAAGCTCATGACCAATATTTCAATTTGGCTCATACTATAAAAGTATAACAATACAGTAGTTGGGGATCCAAAATTGTTAGATTCACAACATGAATGTGAGATAGCATAAGCAGTCTGTATCTCCCCAGAGAATATACACTAGGGATCTGCATTCATTTAAAACAAAAATGCAAAACACAACAAATAATGATGATTCATTTTATTCGGGGGCCTTGAACCGAATCAAGACCCACTGAATGAAATGAACCATGTTTGTTCAATTTGTTTTAAAATAATGCATCAGACTTAGGCCTGAAACTGTGCCTTGCCTAGAGCATAGATCAAACCCTAAAGCAGGGGTTGTGGTTTATGCCCAAGTGTGACACTGGCACCTCAGCCATGGCTTAGGTCCAACGAAGAAGCCTTGATTAAGGCATAGGCTGAGGTCCAAAAAAGGTTCCGTGGCCTAGACCCAAGTATGATACTAGATTCTCAACAGAGGCCAGGGCCTCGGCCGAGACACCCAAAAATTAAAAAAAAAAATTATCTGACTTGTTGGGTATCTGAGCAAGGCCAGATCCCAAAAACCTGGGCCTCATCCTAGGCTAGGACCTGGGCCATGGCTTGATACCATGGACCATCATGGAGGCTGAGTCCCAAAGCTGGGGCCTCATCCAGTGCCATAGCCCTGACCCAGGCCCAATGCCGCAACCTGACCAGAGGCCAAGTCCCGATGCCTGGGCCTCATACTTGACTGGAGCTTGGACCCAGTCCTGATGCTACGACCCACCCCAGAGGCTGAGTCCCAGTTCTAGAGCCTTGGCTCAGATCCAGACCCACCACCATGACCAAACCCAGAGGCTAGGTCCCAACCCCTGGGCCTCACCCAGCCTGTAGCCCAAAACTAGGCCTGATGCAGCAACCTAGAGGCTGGGTCCCAACACCGGGGCTAAGGCCCAGAACCAGGCCAAACACTGCAAACTGACCTGGAGGCAGGGTCCCAACAATTGGACATCGGCCTCTGCTAGCGCTGAGACACAGGCCCGAGACTGGTTCCTACTCTGGGGTCATTGGCCTGGATCTAGGCCGACACCAAGGTCTGATCTGGAAGCCAGGTCCCAAAGCATGGCCTTAACCTAAGGTCAGGCCCAAGGCCAAAGCCCAGCCCTCACAGCAAATCCTGTGTCATCATTTTTTTTCTTCTTCCTTCTGACACTGTGTGCTGAGGTCACACCAGAGTTAATTAATTCCTGTGCATTCTCCTCAGCAGAGGCACCTTTTTGATATACAGCCATTATATGGCAATGTTGAACATCAAAATTGCACTGTCCACTGGGATGAATGTTCCAGAGTTAACTCTGGTACAAGCACCATGCACAGTGTTTGTACCAGAGTCAGAAGAAAGAAGAAAGAAGAGGATGACGTGGGAGTTGCTGTGAGGCCTAGTTTTCAGGCCTGGGCCTGATCCTATGCCAAGGCCCAGGTATGGGAAAATGGCCTCAAGACCAGGACCCGGCATTGGACCTGGGTCTGGGCTGAAGCCCCAGCATCAGGACCTGGCCTCCAGGCTAGGCTTCGGTGTCGGGCTTGGGTCTGGAATGAGGCCCCAGAGTCATGTCCTGGCCTCTGGGTTGAATTGCAGTGGGCCTAGGTCCAGGGTGAGGCCCAGTCATCAGCACCCAGCCTCCATGTTGGGTTGCAGCATCAGGCCTGGGTCCAGACTCCTGCCTAGCCCAAGGCCCTAGTGTCAAGATATGGCCTTTAGGTTGCGTCACATCATTGGACCTGGGTCCAGACTGAGTCCCAGACATCAGGATCCAGCCTCTGGGTTGGATTGCAGCAGCAGGCTTGTGTCCTGACCGAGGACCTGGCATCAGGACCAAGGCACTGGGCTGGATCACGACAACAAGCCTGGGTCCAGGCTCTGGCCCAGATAGAGGCATAGGCATGTGGTCCCTGTCTCTGGGTCACATCATAGCAATGGGTCTGGGTCTAGTCTCCGGCCTAGGTTGATGTCCTGGCATCAGGACCCAATCTTTGCACCAGGTTGTTGCATCAGGCCTGGGTGTGGGCCAGGGCCCAGATGCTTAGATATGGCTTCTGGGTCTGATTCTGGTGCAAGGCCTCAGCATTGACACCCAGCCTCCAGATCAGGTGTGGCATCGGTCCTGAGTCCATGCCCTAACCTAGACCAAGGCCAACCATTGATACCAGGCTTCTGCTCCATCATCAGACCTGTGTCCAGGTTGAGGCCTCATCATTGGGACACAGATTTTGAGTCAGGCCTGGGCTCCAGACTAGGCAGAAGCTTGGCATTGGGTAGGCCAAGGTCATGGCAACCTACCGTGATCTCGGCCTATGCAAGGCCAAGGCTTCGGCCAGAGCCTAGACCTTGCTGGGGATTCCCATTGGACCAGATAAGTGGGGGCTGCAGGGGATCCTATTTGCCCCATTTTCATTTTTTGATTCATTTTTTTTTCACATGAATGAAAATGAACCAAACATTCTGCAAACCGAAAATCATGAGGAAAAAACCTCCCAAAAAGGAATCAAAAGCAAAAACAAAATGTGTTTCTCTGCACACTCCTAATAGACACACGTTGACTCTAACTTTTCCTGTATAAACTTTATTTACAAAAGTGGCTAACCTTCAGCCACATTCACACTCAACCCTAATCTTCAGTATTCACTATTCCTTCTCAGCATTCATTTTTTCCTTCAGTGTTCACCTTTTTCAGGGGCTGCCTTCTCATGGAGACCCAGGGCCTGTCTGTTTCCTACTGGGCCTAGATTCCTATTCCTGCTCTCTGGTATCCACCCACTAAGCTACCCGTGTCTCTAGCTTTTAAGTTGGGGCAGGCTAGGCGCCTGGTCCTGCACTGGTTAAGGAGGGTTTTCAGGGACATTCCTTCACAATGAGGAACTTCTGTCTTTTATCATGCTCCAGGAGTGAAGTAGCCTAGTCATTAGTGTTGCATCCATCGGTCCTAGATGGCTTTGCCCCATTTGTCTCATCTTGTTCACGGCTCCTCCTGCTTACCTTGGGAAAATGGCTACCGCCACGTCTGCAAGCTGCCCTCTCCAGCGTCCCTGGAACGGCTATGGTGCTGCCTCCTGCTATGCTCCTCCCAAGGCCTTACTAGGGTGTGCGCACATGTGCTACCGTCATCTTTATTCCAGCTATGGCGCGAACCTTGGGACATCCCCCTCAAGTGACGTCATGCTATCCAGGTATTTAGCCTGCCCTTACTTGCTATCTATTTATTTATTTATTTGTATTTATTTATTTTATTTAAAAGTTTTATATACTGCACAATGGGTAGAAAGCTATCCGTCTTGGCGGTTTACATAATCGCACATACATAATTTAAGCAGTACATAAAATACAAACAATTTAAACATTTTCAAATGGACATTATATTAACAGATTAATAGATTGTATGCACAGGTAAAAAGGTGAATTTTTAATAGTTTCTTAAATTCTGTACAATTAGACGTCAATCGGATATGTTCTGGGAGTGTGTTCCACAGTGTTGGACCAGCTACAGAAAATGCTCGTTTACGAGTTAAAGATAGACTAGCGGATTTTATTGATGATACTTCTAAAATACATTTATCAAGGGAGCGGAGTTGTCTGGTTGGTCTGTAGATTCTTAATAATGAGCATAACCAGATGGAGTTAGTATTATAGAGCAGATTGTGTATTGTGGACAGAATTTTATACGTTATAAAATATGAAATTGGAAGCCAGTGCAGATATTGTAGAGTAGGGGTGATATGGTCTCTCCGGGATACATTACATAACATTCAGCAGTTGCATTTTGTGTTAACTGTAATGGTTGTATAGTAGATTGAGGTAAACCAAGGTATAATGAATTACAGTGTTCTAGAGAGGATAGGATTAGAGCTTGGGTGATCAGTCGGAAATCATTCGGAAGAAGAAGTGGTTTAAGCTTTTTTAACATGTAGATTTTGTAGAAAGATTTTTTTACAATTTCGGATATGTGATCAGTCATTGCAAATCTGGAATCAATAACTATACCCAGGTTTTTTGCATGAGGTTTTATGTTAATGATTTGGTTCTGAAATGTGAAGGTTGATGGTGGTTGGTGAGTTGAATCAGGTACAGTTGATAAATAAATTAGTTCTGTTTTATTTGTGTTTAATTTCAACCTGTTATGGGAAAGCCATGTTTTTATTGTTGATAAATATAAATGTAATAGAGAAAAGGTTTTGGTTCAGGAATCTGTAAAAGGTATGGTAAACTGTATATCATCTGCGTAAATTTTAAAGTTAAGATCTAGTCCAGCAAGAAGACGGCAAAGAGGTAATAGATATAGATTGAACAACAAAGCTGAAAGTGCAGAGCCTTGTGGTACGCCTGTCTTAGTGGACTACCAGTCAGAATGATAATGACCTACCATAATTCTTTGTTTACGATTTGTTAGAAAAGAGGAAAACCATTGTAGGGCAAGACCTGTAATGCCAATCTGCGACAGAGTGGAAAGTAAGAAGTCATGATTTAGCATGTTAAACGCAGCTGAAATGTCAAGTAGTACCAGTATGTAATTGGAATTGGAATCAAAGCCTCTAATGATTGTATCAAATGATGATATAAGTAAGGATTCAGTACTGTGACCTTTTCTAAAACCATGTTGATTGTTATGCAAGATATTATTCTCTTCAATATATTCAGATATCTGATGTAGCACTACAGATTCTATGATTTTTGCAATGGATGGTAATGAGGCATTTGGTCGGTAATTAGTTAAATCTGTAGGGTCTTGATTTTTCTTTTTGGGAATGGGAAAAATGGATGTTTGTTTTAAGGAATCTGGAAAAATGCCTTGAGATAGAGAGGCATTTACTAGATTTGTAATGGCAGGAGCAAGATGATCTTTTGAGTCTCTGAGTAGAAAACCTGAGCAAGGATTAAAAGGACTGTTGGAAGGTTTGGATTTTGATAGTATGTTGATGATGGTTTTGTCGTTAACTGGGGAGAAATCTGAAAAGGTACAAATCGTTTGAGGGAGGGTATTGTTTGGAATAGGTAATAGAGGAATTCTGTTGAAATGTCATCTGTTTTGTTTCTAAAGTATGTGGCAATTTTATCACAAAACTCATTAGATGTAATAGTCGAGTTAGATGTAATAGTCGAGATAGCAAGGACTGGTAATGGATTGATCTCGGCCGGTCTAAGCTACTCTGCTGCTTCCTGCTGCCGCTGGAAGTTCTCTCTCTGCCCTTCGGGGTATTGACTAACTTGGGTACCCGCTCCTCATGGCCCTCTGCTTTATTTCAGGTGCCTTACAGGGATCAGTTACTCGCTCCTTGAGGGCCTGCTCTCTCTGCCTCGGTGCTGCTACCAAACTTCTTCAACCTGATGGAATCGCATACCAACAGTAACCATCTAATGAGTAATTTCTCAGCCTATCTCATCCACAGTACTACCTTGCTGGGAAACCTACAGCAGAATTCCCCTATACCAATGGGGTGAGAAGGAGCCCCTCTGCCGAGGGTCCTGAGACTGCAACATCCAGACTACCTCACTATTGCCACCTCTGGTGGTTTACATCAAGCTGTATAATAAAAGATCCAGGCACGTGGGGGGCGGAACCAAGATGGCCGCACGCATTGAGACCTAAACGGGAGCTCTGCCGTCTTAGATTTGTTTTCTTTTCCTTTGAAAAATGCCCGCAAAAAGGAAGGGAAAAGTTCGGACTTACCCAACCGAACTACCACCATCAGCGACTATTCAGACGGAGATTACCGGCTTTTTGAGTCCAGCAGTGCTAACTCAGAAAACCGAGGAGCCCGATGCACATGAAGGCAAGGAGGAGCTGTACATGCCTGCGGGGGAGGTGTCTCTAACCCCGGAACAGAGGGCGCCACCTGTGCAGAGGCTAACGGAGGAGATGAGGAACGAAGGTACAATTAGTATCGCGTCTGACTTGAACCCAGAAGCTTTTTCAGAAACCCCCCATGGCACAGAACCGGGACTTTTCACCTCAAGCCCGGTGGAAGAACTGAGAGTGGAAGGAGCAACCGGACCCGGAGTAATCCTGGAAGAAGGTGTGGAAACTGCCATGAGGAAGGAACTGTTTGTGATTCCAGCGCGTCCTGCACAGGTAACTTTAGACTCCCTCTGGGACGTTATGGCCGGGATGGCCTCAGCTATAAACTCCTTGGATGTGAAAATGGATTCCTCGAGCTTGCAAAGTACTCAAAAAACTGCCGCCCTACAATTGCAAGTAGATGATTTGAAAGCAAAAGTAATTGCTCTGGAAGAGGAAGGAAAACAGACTAAAAATATAAAGTATCAGCAATAAAAGACAGTCAAATACTATCCAGAAGGATGGAATTTGTTGAAAACAAATCTAGACATCTGAATTTGCGTTTCATTAACTTTCCTAGGGTAGTGGGAGAAATCCCATACACTACCCTTAAAAAATTTCTTCAGGAAAAGCTGGATATTGCTGAAACTAATTTACCTTCGATAAATACTTGTTTTTTCCTTCCTGTGTCAAAACGATCAGGAAATACCCCTAATGTTTCATTTGGTGGGAACTTAACAGGCTTTTTGGAAGACTCAACACTGAACGTGATTAATAGAGGAACACTCTTAGTTTCATTTATAATGGTTAAGGATATTGCTTTTGTGATGAAACAATATTTCAGGAAATATCCTGTGAATTTTCATGAGGCTGCAGTTAAGATCTTCCCTGACTTAGCTCCAGCTACTCAAGCCAGACGTCGGGGTTTCTTGAACCTCCGACAAGAAGCTATAGGGCTGGGCTATACTGTTAAAATATTATTTCCTTGTAAATGTTTTCTTACGAAAGGGAATGAGTGCTTTGTATTTTTTGCAGTAGAACAGTTAAAAGAGTTTATAGAGGCCAGGAAATTGAATATACTAGTCCAGTAAAAGTAATAGGACACTGTTGTTACGTGCACCAGGTTTAAGCATAATATTTCCAAATGTATCCTTCTTAAAAGATTTCCTTTTCTTCCCCCCATAGATATGACTTAATCTGCTAGGATTGTGTTTTTCTTAATAGCTGAAGAGTGTTTAATAGCAAAAGGATTGAAATTTATCCCACTGCCATTTCTGTAAGATATTTAATTTTGTAATTACCTACTTAAAATTGCCTCGAAATGGTAGTAGGGGGATAATAAGTTTATTAATATTTTTGTGATTAAGAATACACAGTATTTCTGTATAAGCAAATTGATATTGTTTGTTTATGTATTAAAATCAATAAATAAAGAATTAAAAAAAAAATAATAAAAGATCCAAATCTGTGTTTGTGCATCCTGAGTCTAGCCCAGTACTGTGGCTCCCCATGGAGCTCCTCCCCATGGGCGTGGTCATCTGCCACAGTACCCAAGAATCCACCCAAACACTGCTTAACCATAACCATAATCATCAGGGATGTGAATCGAGTGATCGATCGTCTTAACGATCGATTTTGGCTGGGGGGGGAGGGAAATCTGATCGTCATGTTTTTTGTTTTTTTTAAATCGTTAAAAATCATAAATCGGGGGAGGTCGGGAAAACAGGCACACCAAAACAACCCTAAAACCCACCCCGACCCTTTAAAACAAATCCCCCACCCTCCCGAACCAAAATGTTTTAAATTACCTGGGGTCCAGTGGGGGGGTCCCAGCGCGATCTCCCATGATATCCCGCTCTCGGGCCACGGCTGCGTTAATAGAAATGGTGCCGGTGGCCCTTTGCCCTTACCATTTGACAGGGCAAAGGTAGCGCCGGCGCCATTTTGGTTGCTGAAACCCGACGTCACGAGTGCAGGATATCGCTCCTGGACCCCCGCTGGACCCCCAGGGACTTTTGGCAAGCTTGGGGGGGGACCTCCTGACCCCCACAAGACTTGCCAAAAGTCCAGCGGGGGTCGGGTCGTTTGACATGTGAGGGCAAAGGTAGCGCCGGCGCCATTTTGAATATTGGCAATATGGCGCGAGTGCAGGAGGTCGCTCCCGGACCCCCGCTGGACTTTTGGCAAGTCTTGTGGGGGTCAGGAGGCCATCCCAAGCTGGCCAAAAGTCCCTGGGGGTCCAGTGAGGGTCCGGGAGTGATCTCCTGCCCTCGTGACGTCAGGTGTCAGGAACCAAAATGGCGCCAGCGCTACCTTTTCCCTGTCATATGGTAAGGGCAAAGGGCCACAGGTGCCATTTCTATTAACACAGCCATGGCACGAGAGCGGGAGATCGCGCCAGGACCCCCACACTGGACCCCAGGTAATTTAAAAACAATGACCCATATGACATAGTGAGGGCAAAAGTAGCGCCGGCGCCATTTTGAATATTGGCAATACGGCGCAAGTGCAGGAGGTCGCTCCCGGACCCCCGCTGGACTTTTGGCAAGTCTTGTGGGGGTCAGGAGGCCCCCCAAGCTGGTCAAAAGTCCCTGGGGGTCCAGCGAGGGTCCGGGAGCGATCTCCTGCACTCGTGACGTCGGGTGTCAGGAACCAAAATGGCGCCGGCGCTACCTTTGCCCTGTCATATGGTAAGGGCAAAGGGCCACCGGCGCCATTTCTATTAACACAGCCATGGCCCGAGAGCGGGAGATCGCGTGAGATTGCGCCGGGACCCCCCCCCCCCCCCCCACTGGACCCCAGGTAATTTAAAACATTTTGGGGGGGTTCGGGAGGGTGGGGGATTTGTTTTAAAGGGTCGGGGTGGGTTTTAGGGTTGTTTTGGTGTGCCGGTTTTCCTGCCCTCCCCCGATTTACGATTTGTTGACGATAAATCGGAGGAATTGTTATTGTATCGCGGCTCTAACGATTTTTGATGATTTAAAATATATCTGACAATTGTTTTAAATCGTCAAAAAACGATTCACATCCCTAATAACCATAGCAGTAGCTGAGCACCAAGGAAGTTAGGTACAAACTTAGACCATACGTCCTCTGGAACTAGGTCCTACCTACTATAACTTAAACCTGGATTTAGAAAGGTGAATAAATAAGCCCAAGTGTGTAGATCTGCTTTGATTATTACCCCTGATTTGATTGTTGTGCCTGCTTTTTCTGCAGGTACTTTATCCAGGCAAAACTCTGAATGACTCCCTCATCCTCCCTACCCACAGGAATACCTCTGCAGTATGCGGGTAAAATGTTGCGTATTGCTGAATAATACAAATATTTCAACTGCAAAGAGGCTGTAAATTTTTCAGAAAGACCATTTCTGCTGGTAAAATGCTGTTTATAGATAAAATGGCTTTGAAAATTCCCTCAATATGAATAATCAGAGAAGAATTAAAGAGAATTCTATGGAGAATTCTATGATAAGCAGAAACTGAAAAAGAAATAAACCGGTTGGAGTCAGCCTAAAGGGAGACTACTAAAATGTAGAGATGTGCTATCGTTGATGACAAATTAGACAATTTCAATGAAATTGCCTAATTCGTCCTGGTTCGGGGACCCTGAAACCCGAACACATTTTTCCCAAAATTTCGGGAAAAATTTGGTTTCGGGTTAGTGTGCACTAACCTGAAATTTGGGTCCCCCTGAATTACCAAGGCCTGATCCACGGGAAACACAATATTTCCCGTGGTGGGCCAAAAACGAAGCCCGAACCAAAAGGTTTGGGCTTTGCACATCCCTACTAAAATGGTCATTGTTCTCTGTTCTTAAGCATATGGGAACAGACTTAAAGATCTAAGCATGTATAACTTAGAGCAGAACTTCCCAAATTTTCAGCCAATGTGACCCTATTTTATCATTTGAAAATTCAATTGACAGCAGAGAGAACCAAAACAAATTAGCAGGGGTGTAGTCCTCATCTAAAAATCCCTTCACTCTCTTTCTTCCTGCAGTCCAGCTGGTCCCCTCTTTTAACTTCCACCCTCTTCAGCTGATCTTTTTTCTCAACTTCTAGCCCCTCCAAATGACCTCTCTTCTTAACCTTCTACTATCAAATGAATCCCACCTCTCAACCATACATCACCCAACTCCTCTCAATTCCCCAGTCCTTCCCCTCTCTCTCACCGTCTCCAACCCTTTTGCTTCCCTACATCTCATCCTCTCTCCCTCCCAAATGATCTTTATAATCCCCAACTGAACTTTTTTCATTCCTTACATCTCAATTTCTCCTCACTCCCATCCCTATCCTCTCTCTCACTTGTTCTTTTCCAGTCATTCTCCCACCCCTCCACCACATAGTTGATCCCCTCCCACAGCTTTCATACATCTTTCTGTCAGTCTTCTGTTATCCCACCTCTCTCACCCTCCACAGTAAATCTTTCTTCATCTTTTCCAAACCTCAAGTCCCTCCTGCATCTGATCCATCCTTTCAAATAACCCATCCTCTAAATATCCATTGACAATATTTTCCTTTGGACCCAAGACCAAAAGTGGGTGACAAGTGGTGAGAAGAGAGGACAGGCTGCTGACAGAGACAGAATTTTTCATTTAGGTATTTTCAGTAGAAAGTGAGAATAGCATGGGTAATCTCTATCAGCCTATGCATACTCAGCCTTCCCTTCCCTCATGGTCCCAAGCCTGAAGGTGATCTGCAAGCAGTAAAAGCATTAGTAAAGAAAGTCAGCTCAAGAATTGTCAGATATTACAAGCTTGCATGCCTTGCAGCAGCCCAAATCCCTTCTTGTTTGTGACTTCCAATTACCATAGAACCCTTGTGAAGTCAGTGCCAGTGCAGAAACTGTGAGTGCTGCCATGAATACTGCTGCAGGATCTTTGAGGCTGTGATTATTACCACTGCAGGACTTGTGAGGTGACATTCACAGGCCCCACACTGACTTCCACTAGTAATTCTGCTGTTGGTGCCCCCTTTTAAATGAGCATGTGAGACCACTTCTTTTTAAATGAGCATGCAAGACAAAAAATACCAATGGTTTTGATGTTTATAAAATATTGTGTATAAGAATACAAGCCACTTATACACATGTATGCTAATTTTATGTGTGGAGATGTTTTGAAAATTCACCTTGTTGTGGGTTGGAAAGAAATGCTTAACACCAGCAGCTAAAGAAAAAAATATTTTTATTCAGAAAAAAAAACAAGATATTTTATGAAGCACTACTATGTTACCATACAAAATGAAACAGGAGCTGGTCTCAGAGAATGTTAGTGATACATTAGATTAAATAAGTCACCACCTCTAATTTGCCAACAGTGAGTTAGCTGCTTAGTTAAAATAACATTTTCCTAGTTGGTTGAATTTCTAATTTTATCTCATACCTGCTAATTATATTAAATTCTTGCAAGTCACATTATTTCTTATAAATTGAGCCCAGAAGGCAGAAGTAAAATTCAGTGCTGACCCTTGACATACTTTTTTATCTTCAGCATACATTCTAGCATTTCAGCAGCCTTGGATAATTTTTTCAAATCTTCTCAGTGCAATTTATTTCATTGCTATAATTATCTTGTATTCTACACTGTCACAAAACTAGTCTAGCTTAATAAGAAAATCTTTTCAAATCACAATATCCCCTTTATAATATTCAGTATGACGATATGTCTCAGAAGTCCTAGTTGTTCTATAATTAGATAAGCTGTAGCTTATTGAAAAAGTAGAGTTGTGGTTCTCAGAAAATAGGTAGGTTAATTAATTAATTAATTAATTAATTAATTTATTTATTTGAAATTGTTCATATACTGCTTTTACAACTAGAGTTGGTCAAAACTGTTTACAAAGAATACATACATAATAGTTAAAACATAAGATAGAAATGCAAATTAAAACTAATACAATACTAATGATGAATGATCAAGACAAAAATAAAAATACTATAATAAAAATAAAGCCTCAACATGCCTATGATTACTTATGTTTAATAATTAAGTGGCTGTGTCAGAACTGAAGACAATGGAGAACAGGTAGGTTTTTAACTTTTTTTTTTAATCTTTTGAATTAGTTATCTGTCTTAGAATCTGGGATAGAGTTCCAAAGAGAGGGGCCAGAGAATGAAAATGCACATTTCCTGGTAATATCAAGCCTAGCTAGTCTTATAGAGGGAACGTCAAGAAGGCATTTATTTAAAAACTGCAAATGTCTGTTGGGTTGGTACACATGGAGAGATGTACATAGCCAGATGGAAGATTGATTATGTATAAGGTTATGAATAATGGACAGAATTTTATATTGAATCCAAAGTCGAACAGGGAGTCAGTGTAAAGAGCACAGGACTGGGATGATGTGATCTTTTCTGGATGTACCTGTTAGGATATGGGCAGCCGTATTTAAATTAGTTGTAAAAGACAAAGAGTGATATCTGAAAGACCAAGGTAAAGAGCACTCCAGTAGTCCAATCTGGTAAATATAAAGGATTAAAGCCAACAGCTATGGAGAAAACAAACTTCTTTTATTATAAATGCTACAAAATAATATAAGGTAAACCTTGAAGTGAGAGGCAGCGTACTATGCAAAGCACTGGTATAAAATTCTCTCTCGAGTTATTTTACTGATATCATTTGTTTCATCCACAAGTACTTGCCAAAATCTCTATTATTGGTTTTCTATTATAAACAAATGATCTGAATGGACATATGGTAATTTGCTCTTGGTGGCCATGCTAATTATTCTCGTTTCATAAGTAGATTAGGTTATCTATAGCTTGCATTAGATGGAATATAAACTGGCCATTTTGCTGTTCAAAAATGTTGTAATCTTAGATGGAATAAGAACATAAGATTTTTCATACTGGTCAGAGCAATCAAGCCCAGTATCCTGTTTCCAAAAGTGGCCAAACCAGTTCACAAGTACCTGGCAGGATCTCAAGGGGTAGATAGTTTCCAAGCTGCTTATCCCAAGAATAAACAGTGAATTTCTGCAACTCTACTTTAATAATGGTTAATGGACTTTTCCTCCAGGAACTTCCCCAAACTTTTTATAAACACAGCTACACTAATAGCTTTAACCACATCCTCTAGCAATTTATTCCAGAGCTTAATTATGTGTTGAGTAAAAAAAATATTTCTCTTATTAGTTTCAAATGTATTACCTAGTAACTTCATTGTGTGTCCCCTGGTCTTTGTACTTTTCAAAAGAGTAAACAACTGATTAAAGTTTGCTCTTGCCATTCCACTCATTTTTTTATATGGGACCATGCTTACGTATTACAGTGAATGACTGATGAAACAGCAAGGAAGGCTATCTAACAAAGCCGTGGAGGCGACAATACAAAATTAGAAGCCAAACTCTGTCTCTCTCTGATCGTTGTTGCCGCTACAAGATTAAAAGTCCTCAGTGCACCAAAATCTATTGAAGTGCGTTGGTTTTTTCTAATAATACTGTGGTAGAGGATAATACTATCTGCCAGAGATCAATTGATGCACAATTAGAATTTTAAACCCGGACACTCAGAAATCCTAAAATGATAAAGCTGATCCCCTGATGCAGCCCCATTGTAAGAGGGCGAAACTCAGCCTGAGTCGGGCTTGATCAAATATTTTTGTCTCTGTCTAATAAAGAATCCAGATCGGACATTTGGCTTCTAATTTTGCATTGTATTACAGAGACTGCCAGAGCTTCCCCGCTCCTCGGGGTAGTGCTCTCCAGCTTCCCTGGGACTTTGTGCATTTCTCCACTCCACGGGGTTGTACCTACATACTATATTGAAACTGCTAAGACCTCCCCACTCCTAGGGGTGGAGCTACATCATCACTAGAGGCTCAGCTCATGCTTCCCTGTCCTGTGTGTTGGTCTAGGGCTTTACATCATCATCCTATGCTGTGCAGCTCCTCCCCTTGGAGTTGCCCTCCAGAGTACCTTCTGATTTGCCAAGCCTCACACTCCCCACTCTGTGGTCTGTCTGGCATTCCTCCCCTCAGGGTCCCTGCCCAGGTATTGCCTCCAATCTACTATACACGGGGGTCCTTTTAACGTGCCGAGGGAGCTCTCCTTTGCCTCATCCAGAGCTCGCCGCTGTCTCTGACCTCGCCTCCGAACAGTGCAGACCTGTGGGGGCCCTTTCCATAGGTAGTAATAACTTGCATCTCGGGCTAAGGGCCCACATACCCAGAAATCAGTCCTTAATTTTCAAGTAATCTAGGTATATCCTCCTTTTTCCTTAATCATTGTCAATTTGATGTCAATCTTTTTTACTCCCAAGAATTATAAGATATACAATTGCTGTAACTTAGTTAATTTTGATAATATATTGATTATGATTATTTGCTACACCAATTGTATTGTATTTCTTTATCTTATTGTAACTAAATAAGAAATCCAATAAAGATATAATTAAAAAATATATATATTTAGCAGAATTAGAAAAGGGACACAGAAGGGTGAATGAAATGAAAAAGGGGATAGATTAATTTCCTTATGAATAAAGGCTAAAGGGGTTAGGACTCTTCAGCTTGGAGGTTTGGGTTTGTGAGGATGCTTAGCATGGAACTGTAGATTGAGATCCTTGTCTAGGATATTGGCCATGGGCTCCCAGCTGTTTTCTTCAGGTGCAAAGCCCTCCCACGACAGGAAGTACTCCCATCTCCTGCCATGTTTCCTGATATCCATGACATCTCAGACTTGGTAGGTGACATCAGCCTCAGAGGATAGCGGTACGGGATCTGGTGATTTCTTAAAAAATACAGAGAGAATCAGAGGCTTCAGCAGGGAAACATGAAACACATTGTGAATTTTGAGTGATGAGGGCAACTGAAGTCGGTAGGTAACAGGACCCAGGAGCGTAATGCAGGAAAGGTACCAATATATCTAGGAGCAAAGTGTGTTGAAAACATTTTGAGGTGAATGAGCTTAGTGCTAACCCACAGCTTATCCCCAGGTTGAACCTGGGGTGCTGAGCAATGGTGAGCATCGAAGGCCCTTTTTGATCTCTGGGAAGCATGTTCGAGCAGCTGTTGGGTACTACGCCACGGACAGCGGGAGAGAAAGCGGTGGCAAAGGTGCCCATAGACCATCTGGAAAGGAGATGAACTGATAGATGTGGACACATGAGAATTTAATGCAAACTCCACCCAAGGCAGAAGGTTGGCCCAGTCATCCTGCCACATATTCATGTAGGCTTAAAGGAAATGTTTTAGAGTCCTATTGGTCCTCTCAGTTTGGCCGTTGGCTTGAGGGTGGTAGGCCGAAGTGAAGTCTAAGGAAATATGCAACTTCTTGCAAAGAGATTTCCAGAAACGTGTAGTAAATTGAACACCACGGTCATAGATAATATGTTTGGGGAAACCGTGGAGACGAAACACATGCCGAAAAAACAGTTTGGCCAGCTGGGAGAACGAGAGAGATGTGGAGCAGCAGTGGACCAATCTAAAAGGAGCAATCACCAAGGCAACTACTCTATATGTTAGAAATGTAAAGAAAAGCAAAAGAAAATTGAAACCTATCTGGTTCTCAAAGGAGGTAGCTGACAAAATTAAAGCTAAAAGAACAGCATTCAAGAAATATAAAAGATCCCAAAGGGAGGAACACAAAGAAGAATATTTGATTCAACTAAGGGAGACAAAGAAATTAATCAAGTTGGCAAAAAGTCAAGCGGAAGAGAGGATTGCCAAGGAGATAAAAAATGGTGACAAAACATTTTTCAGATACATCAGCGAAAAGAGAAAAGTCCATAGTGGTATTGTGAAATTAAAAGGTGGTAATGATCAATGTGTGGAGAGAGACGAAGAAATGGCAGAAATATTAAACGAATACTTCAGTTCTGTGTTCACTAAAGAAGACCCTGGAGAAGGACCATCTCTACACAACAAGAAACTGGAGGGAAGTGGAATAGATGAAAATCCTTTTACAGTAGAAAATGTATGAGAAGAGCTAAGGAATCTGAAAGTGGACAAAGCCATGGGGCCTGATGGGATTCATCCAAGGATACTGAGGGAGCTCAGAGATGTTCTGGCGGGTCCACTGTGTGACCTGTTCAATAGATCCCTAGAAACGGGAGTGGTACCGAGAGATTGGAGAAGAGCGGTGGTGGTCCCGCTTCACAAGAGTGGGAACAGAGAGGAGGCTGGTAACTACAGACCGGTTAGCCTCACTTCAGTGGTGGGAAAAGTACTGGAGTCACTGCTGAAAGAGAGAATAGTGAAATATCTACAGTCCGGAGAATTGATGGTCCAGAGGCAACATGGATTCACCAGGGGAAGATCCTGTCAGACAAATCTGATTGACTTTTTTGACTGGGTAACCAAGGAATTGGATCAAGGAAGAGTGCTCGATGTCATCTACTTGGATTTCAGCAAAGCTTTTGATACGGTTCCGCACAGGAGACTGGTGAATAAAACGAGAAGCTCAGGAGTGAGTGCCGAGGTGGTGACCTGGATTGCAAATTGGTTGACGGACAGAAGACAATGTGTGATGGTAAATGGTACTTTCTCTGAAGAGAGAGCGGTTTTAAGTGGTGTACCGCAAGGATCGGTGTTGGGACCGGTCCTGTTCAATATCTTTGTGAGCGACATTGCGGACGGGATAGAAGGTAAGGTTTGTCTTTTTGCGGATGACACCAAGATCTGCAACAGAGTGGACACGCCGGAATGAGTTGAGAGAATGAGACGGGATTTAAGGAAACTGGAAGAGTGGTCGAAGATATGGCAGCTGAGATTCAATGCCAAGAAGTGCAAAGTCATGCATATGGGGAGTGGAAATCCGAATGAACTGTATTCGATGGGGGGGGGAAAGGCTGATGTGCACGGAGCAGGAGAGGGACCTTGCGGTGATAGTGTCTAATGATATGAAGTCTGCGAAACAATGCGACAAGGCGATAGCAAAAGCCAGAAGAATGCTGGGCTGCATAGAGAGAGGAATATTGAGGAAGAAAAGGGAAGTGATTATCCCCTTGTACAGGTCCTTGGTGAGGCCTCACCTGGAGTACTGTGTTCAGTTCTGGAGACCGTATCTACAAAGAGACAAAGACAAGATGGAAGCGGTACAGAGAAGGGCGACCAGAAAGGTGGAGGATCTTCATTGGATGACGTACGAGGAGAGATTGAAGAATCTAAATACATACACCTTGGAGGAAAGGAGGAGCAGGGGTGATATGATGCAGACTTTCAGATACTTGAAAAACTTTAATGATCCAAAGACAACGACAAACTTTTTCCGTAGGAAAAAAATCAGCAGAACCAGAGGCCACGAGCTGAGGCTCCAGGGAGGAAGACTAAGAACCAATGTCAGGAAGTATTTCATCACGGAAAGGGTGGTGGATGCCTGGAATGCCCTTCCAGAGGAAGTGGTGAAGTCTAAAACTGTGAAGGATTTCAAAGGGGCGTGGGATAAACACTGTGGATCCATCTAGTCTAGTGGGCATAAATAGAGAGGAGGCAGCAAAACACTGCACGGAGCGGCAGTAGCCACTGAGGCATTCACGGAGCGGGATGCCAGTGGCCAGTAGTTGGTGTTCCACTTTCATGCAACAAAACACTGCATGGAGCGGCAGTAGCCACAGAGGCATTCACGGAGCGGGATGCCAGTGGCCAGTGGTTGGTGTTCCACCTTCACGGAGCGGAAGGATGGAGGGATGCCATCTCAAAAAAATTAAAAAAAAAACAAACAAGCAAACAAAACAGGGGTGGGTAAGGGGCATGGGTGTGGCCTGCTGGTTGCAGCGGTTGCTACCCCTGATTGAGCTGGATGTTCACTAGGATGGCGCTGCTCTCTGCATTGGTGGAGGGGTGGAAGGGAATTGGGGCCGGAGGGTGCTGGAAGCCAATAGAGACGGGTGGGAGGGAGAAAAAAGGGAGAAAAAAAAAAAGAATAAACTGCGTAGCTTGCTGGGCAGACTGGATGGGCCGTTGGTCTTCTTCTGCCGTCACTTCTATGTTTCTATGTTTCTATGTTGGGAGACCAGGTAGAGCCACAAAGTGCACCATCTTAGAGAAGCGATCGACAGTGACCCATATAGTGTTCTTCTCACTGGATACGGGCAGGTCCACTATAAAATCAGTGGCGATATGTGTCCAAGGGTCACTCAGAACAGGGAGTGGCTGCAAGAGCCCCCAAGGCTTCCCAGCTGGAGGCTTTTGACAAGCGCATATAGGACAGGATTCGACGTAGGCTTGGGTGCCACCATTAGTAGCGTAGAAGGGTGGAAAGAGTCATGTCCTGACCCAGGTGTCCGGAGGTCAGAGAGTCGTGGGCCCACTGCAGCACCTTCTGTCATAGCGGGCAAGGAATTACAGTCTTTCCTGGAGGCACTGGATAGGTGGCCAACAGAATGACACTAGTAAGATCTATGATGTGCCACAGTGAATCAGGTACATCCTCATTGACGAATGATCGTGAGAGGGCGTCAGAGCGACTATTTTTATTGCCAGGACGATAACGCAATGCGAAATTGAATCGTGTGAACTTAAGAACATAAGAACATAATAACATGCCATACTGGGTCAGACCAAGGGTCCATCAAGCCGAGCATCCTGTTTCCAACAGTGGCCAATCCAGGCCATAAGAACCTGGCAAGTACCCAAAAACTAAGTATATTCCATGTTAACGTTGCTAGTAATAGCAGTGGCTATTTTCTAAGTCAACGTAATTAATAGCAGGTAATGGACTTCTCGTCCAAGAACTTATCCAATCCTTTTTTAAACACAGCTATATTAACTACACTAACCACATCCTCTGGCAACAAATTCCAGAGTTTAATTGTGCATTGAGTAAAAAAGAACTTTCTCCGATTAGTTTTAAATGTGCCGCATGCTAACCTAATGGAGTGCCCCCTAGTCTTTCTATTATCCGAAAGTGTAAATAACTGATTCACATCTACCCGTTCTAGACCACTCATGATTTTAAACACCTCTATCATATCCCCCCTCAGCCGGCACTTCTCCAAGCTGAAAAGTCCTAACCTCTTTAGTCTTTCCTTATAGGGGAGCTGTTCCATTCCCCTTATCATTTTGGTAGCCCTTCTCTGTACCTTCTCCATCGCAATTATATCTTTTTTGAGATGCGGCAACCAGAATTGTACACAGTATTCAAGGTGCGGTCTCACCATGGAGCAATACAGGGGCATTATGACATTTTCCGTTTTATTCACCATTCCCTTTCTAATAATTCCAAACATTCTGTTTGCTTTTTTGACTGCCGCAGCATACTGAACCGACAATTTCAATGTGTTATCCACTATGATGCCTAGATCTCTTTCTTGGGTTGTAGCACTTAATATGGAACCTAACATTGTGTAACTATAGCATGGGTTATTTTTCCCTATATGCATCACCTTGTACTTATCCACATTAAATTTCATCTGCCATTTTGATGCCCAATTTTCCAGTCTCACAAGGTCTTCCTGCAATTTATCACAATCTGTTTGTGAATTAACTACTCTGAACAATTTTGTATCATCTGCAAATATGATTATCTCACTCGTCGTATTTCTTTCCAGATCATTTATAAATATATTGAAAAGTAAGGGTCCCAATACAGATCCCTGAGGCACTCCACTGCCCACTCCCTTCCACTAAGAAAATTGTCCATTTAATCCTACTCTCTGTTTTCTGTCTTTTAGCCATTTTGCAATCCACAAAAGGACATCGCCACCTATCCCATGACTTTTTACTTTTCCTAGAAGCCTCTCATGAGAAACTTTGTCAAACGCCTTCTGAAAATCCAAGTATACTACATCTACTGGTTCACCTTTATCCACATGTTTATTAACTCCTTCAAAAAAGTGAAGCAGATTTGTGAGGCAAGACTTGCCTTGGGTAAAGCCATGCTGGCTTTGTTCCATTAAACCATGTCTTTCTATATGTTCTGTGATTTTGAGGTTTAGAACACGTTCCACTATTTTTCCTGGCACTGAAGTCAGGGTAAACGGTCTGTAGTTTCCCTGATCGCCCCTGGAAGAAGAGGGACCAGCAGGCCTGGCGGTGGTTTAGACGCTGGGCCTGATGTAGATACTCCAAATTTTTATCAGGAGGCCCCCGCAAGCTGGCCAAAAGTTCCGGTTGGGTCCAGCGGGGGTCCCGGAGCGGAGGCGCGGTGAAGCATGTGACGTCGGCATCACGTCGGAGTGACGCGGATGTCACGTGCTTCTCCGCGCCTACGCTCCGGGACCCCCGTTGGACCCAACCGGAACTTTTGGCCAGCTTGGGAGGGTCAGGGGTCACATCTCTAACGATCAGATTTCCCCCCCCCCCCCCCAGCCAAACCCGATTGTTAAAATGATCGGGCACACGATTCACATCCCTAGTGCCGACAGCCTCTGACCTACTATGTTACAGGGGCTACCGGTGCCATTGGGCAGCCCCTGTCACATGGCCATGAGTGCCATCTTGTGCTCCTACTATGTGACAGAGGCTGACCAATGGCACCGGTAGCCCCTGTGACATAGTATGGGCAAAGGCTATCGGTGCCATTTTGTTTACTGGCAGCCGATGGATAGATCGCTCCCAGACCCCCGCTGGACCCCCAGGGACTTTTGGCAAGTCTTGGGAGGGTCAGGAGGCCCCCCAAGCTGGCCAAAGGTCCCTGGGGGTCCAGCGGGGGTCTCGGAGCGATCTCCTGCCCTCGGGCTGTTGGCTGACAGTAATAAAAATGTTGCCGATAGCCTTTGTCCATACTATGTCACAGGGGCTACCGGAGCCATTGGTCAGCCCCTGTCACATGGTAGGAGCATGGCCGGTGCCATCTTGTGGATCCCGTGCCTTAGAGCTTCTATTTCGCAAGATCCTGCTACAGCGTCTCCGCCCTATAGAGCCTGCTTTAGCACTCTATTCCACAGGTTTCTGCTCTTGCACTCCTGTTCCATAAGGCCCGCCCCACGTGATCCTGCTGTAGTGCCCCGGGAACTGCTGCAGCACCTCATCCCTTGATGCCTGCTTCTCTTTCTCCTTAAGTGCACCATGAACTCGGACTGGACCTGACCTCCCTGATTCTCCCTGTCTTCACCCGGCTGTCTCTCCAGCACTATCCGCGCAGAGGCCCACCTAAGACCAGCTGGCCCCGGCACCCAAGGGCTCAACCTGCGGAGGCCGTGGGCTGGTACTGCTGAAGTTCCTGTTAGCCTCTGCTCCTGGCCAGCCTTGCCTCCTGACAGTGGGGACCTGCGGGGTTCAACCCCACAGGTAGCGCCAACCCCACCTTGGGTCAAGAGTCCATATTTCATAACAACAGATAGGATAAGGAATGTTACTGATACTAGCTATTACTACATACATACAGCAACACAAGATGACTAGAAATGAACAGGATGGGTCAAGAGCTGTGTAGCACATCACATCTCCATCACTGACAAATGCTACTTGTGACATGTCAGGCTAGTCAAATAACTTCTAACACAACTTTGCAGTGGGTTCAATGAGGAGAAGCTTTTGTTAGGAGATATGTGGGTGCTATTGGAGTCTTTATAAACTATACTCTTCCCTTGTCAATTGTGAGGTGACTTTCAAATACAAGTAAAGGCATGATACAAATCTGATTCCCTATCTATACAGTCAGCTCAGCAACTTGTCTAGCCTCCCTGAAAAACTAACATAATGACAGCGCAACAGACAAGGGCCTCACCATCTGGACATGATAGTTGACAGCATAGGTAGCTGGAGCAGGGTGCATCTGTGTATAGGTGCACTCAACCACAAACAGATATGCTGGCTTGCAAAGACCTATGAGCTTTGTGGGAATGACACTATCCTTGACATGCACTTATGAAAAGCTTGTAACTGCACATCCACTAGATTAGCACTTTGATATCTGCAGTGGCTCTGCCACAGCTGATGCAATGCTGGCATTATTTATTTATTTATTTTATTTATTTAAAGACTTTTCTATACCATCGCTAAGTTAAATACCATCGCAACGGTTTACATGTAGGCACATAAATTAAGGTTGGTGAATGGTATTATCGTACAGTCTAACAGGTGCCAAAAGGTTCGGTTACAATATATCATAATGCAAAAACAATTGATTTATTAGTAATGCAGTTCCTGACCAAGTGTACCTATCAGGTACTATTTACAGGTAAAAATTCATATTCTCTGTGTTATATAATTACGTAGGTTGTGTGTACTGGTGCTCTTCTTCCTTTCCTGTATATTTTCTATTCTCCGTTCTCTTTAGAAAATGCTTGTTTGAAAAGCCATGTTTTTAAACTATTCTTAAAGGTTTTGGGATCTCTTTGTAGTCTAATCTCTAGAGACATAGTGTTCCATAAAGCGGGGCCTAATAAAGATAGGGCCCTTTCTCTGACTTGTGTTAGTCTCGCTGTCTTTACTGAAGGAATGGTATAACTTGTTAAGGAAGGAAGGACAGAGAGGATGGGAAAGGGGGAGGAGTGGCTCTTTATATCAGAAACAATATCCAAGCATCTGGGCTGCAAAGAATATGGGGCAATGAAGATGCACTATGGGTCTATCTAAAAAAAATATGGGACATCCATTTTATTGGAGTGGTTTACAGGCCTCCAAACCAAAAGGAAGAGCTTGACAGAGACCTGGTTGAAGACATCCAAAAGATGGGAAAGAAGGGAGAAGTGGTGATTGTTGGAGACTTTAATTTGCCCGATGTAGACTGGAGAATCCCATCTGCAGAATCTAACAATAGTAGCGATATAGTGGATGCTCTGCAAGAAGCTTTGTTCAAACAAATGGTAATGGAACCCAAAAGAGAGGAAGCTATACTTGATTTAGTGCTCACAAATGGAGATAATGTCTCTGATGTCCAGGTAAGCGCCCACCTCAGCACCAGTGATCATCAAACGGTATGGTTTAATATCACAAAAAGGATACGGAAAAGAAGCACACGGACCCGAGTTTTGCAGTTCAAAAACACAGACTGATGAAATGGGGAAGTACCTGGAGGAAGAACTTGTAGGCTGGGAGAACGAGAGAGATGTGGAACAACAGTGAACCAAACTAAAAGGAGCAATTACCAAGGCAACTAATCTTTATATTAGAAAAGTAAAGAAAAGCAAAAGAAAAATTAAACCTATTTGGTTCTCCAAGGAGGTGGCTGACAAAATAAAGGCTAAAAGAACAGCGTTCAAGAAATATAAAGGATCCCAATGGGAGGAACACAAAGAAGAATATCTGGTAGAACTTAGGGAGACAAACAGCTCATACTGTAAAGTGCGGCCGCGTTTACCCCGCTCCTAACTCGCGTTCTACTCACTTTCCGGCCACGTTAACCCTTCCTGCGATACACTATCCCCTTTAACCTACTCCTACCGCGTCCTAAAATCCCCGGGCAACCCCTTCCGCACGCGGCATGTATATTGCATGCAAACGATCAAATTAGCTATTCCCTACCATCCAGTAACGTGCGCCCCGACTATCCCTTTTTTATCTTGCCGTTTTGTCGATCGTTTAACCTGCTAACTTACCGCCTACCCCTACCCCTGCATTAGAGGCAGGGGTAAGGGTCGGCGGCAAACTTTCCCCCAGCCCCCACTCTCCTGCCCTGGCTGCGTCCATGGGTGCTGGTCTCCGGGGCAGCCCCAGTCCTCTCCCCTCCTCCCGAAGCAACAAAAGCAAAAAAAATCAAAAAAAAAAGTTGCAAGAGAGAGAGGGGAGAGAGGACGGGCAATCCTACGCTCGGGATGACCAGTCCCTCACCCCTCCTCCCGAGGCAAGGCGCAAAAAGCAGCCTTGCTCCGGGAGGAGGGGAGAGAGGACTGACAGTGTGAAGCGACCAAGCGACTTACTTTTTTTTGCAGCCCTCCAGAGGAGACGGCCATCAGCAGAAACGGATCGCGGCTCCCCTCTCCTGCCTCCCGGTGAAGATGGACGCCTGCACGGGGGAAAGCGGACCCTGTGCGTGAAATTGGCCGCTCAAGCGCCTATACAGTAAAATGGGTTGCGCGGGCCTAACCCTTCGCCTAACCCTTCGCAGACGCGGCTTGAATTTGCAAGCAATTTAAATAGAGTATTGAGCGGTATGTGAGCAGGAATGTGCGTGCAGGGAACGAGGGTGCGCCCGGCACTGCCGCACTCTTTCTATCGCGGCCTTGCTGTATCGACCTGAAAGAAAGTAATCAAGATGGCAAAAAGTCAAGCAGAAGAAAGGATTGCCAAAGAGGTAAAGAGAGATGACAAAACATTTTTCAGAAACGTCAGTGAAAGGAGAAAAGTTCAAAGTGGTATAGTGAAATTGAAAGGTGAAAAGGATCAATGTGTGGAGAGAGACGAAGACATGGCAGAAATATTAAACAAATACTTCAGTTCTGTGTTCACTAAAGAAGACCCTGGAGAAGGACCGTTGCTAGTTAACAAGAAAATGGAGTGGAATGGAGTAGATGTAACTCCATTTACAGTAGAGAATGTATGGGAAGAGCTGAGGAAACTGAAAGTGGACAAAGCCATGGGGCCTGATGAGGTTCATCCCAGGATAGTGAGGGAGGTCAGAGATGTGCTGGCGGGTCCACTGTGTGACCTGTTCAATAGATCCCTAGAAACGGGAGTGGTGCCAAGTGATTTGAGAAGAGTGGTGGTGATCCCGCTTCACAAGAGTGGAAACAGAAAAGAGGCTGGTAAATTCAGACCAGTTAGCCTCACCTCGGTGGTGGGAAAGGTAATGGAGTCACTGTTAAAAGAAGGAATAGTGAACTATCTACAGTCAGAAGAATTGCTGGACCATAGGCAGCATGGATTCACCAGGGGAAGATCCTGTCAGACAAATCTGATAGACTTTTTTGACTGGCTAACCAAGGAATTGGATCAAGGAAGAGCCCTCGATGTCATCTACTTGGACTTCAGCAAAGCTTTTGATACAGTTCCGCACAGGAGACTGGTGAATAAAATAAGAAGCTTAGCAGTGAGTGCCAAGGTGGTAGCCTGGATTGAAAACTGGTTGATGGACAGAAGACAATGTGTGATGGTAAATGGAACTTATTCTGAAGAGAGAGCGGTGTTGAGTGGAGTGCCGCAAGGGTCGGTGTTGGGACCGGTCCTATTCAATATCTTTATGAGTGACATTGTGGATGGGATAGAAGGTAAGGTTTGTCTTTTTGTGGATGACACTAAGATCTGCAACAGAGTGGACACACCAGAAGGAGTGGAGAGAATGAGACGGGATTTAAGGAAACTGGAAGAGTGGTTGAAGATATGGCAGCTGAGATTCAATGCCAAGAAGTGCAGAGTCATGCATATAGGGTGTGGAAATCCGAATGAACTGTATTTGATGGGGGTAAAAGGGCTGATATGCATGGGGCAGGAGAGAGACTTTGGGGTGATAGTGTCTAATGATCTAAGTCGGCGAAACAATGTGACAAGACGATAGCTAAAGCCAGAAGAATGCTGGACTGCATAGAGAGAGGAATAAAGAGTAAGAAAAGGGAAGTGATTATCCCCTTGTACAGGTCCTTGGAGAGACCTCACCTAGAGTACTGTGTTCAGTTCTGGAGACCATATCTCCGAAGATACAGAGACAGGATGGAGGTGGTCCAGAGAAGGGCAATCAAAAAGGTGGAGGGTCTTCATCAAATGATTTATGAGGAGTAGGGATGTGAATCGTTTTTTGATGATTTAAAATATCGTCCGATATATTTTAAATCGTCAAAAATCGTTAGGGCCACGATACAATACCAATTCCCCCGATTTATCGTCAAAAAATCGTAAATCGGGGGAAGGGGGAGGGCAGGAAAACCGGCACACTAAAACCCCCTAAAACCCACCCCCGACCCTTTAAATTAAATCCCCCACCCTCCCGAACCCCCCCCCCCCCAAATGCCTTAAATTACCTGGGGGTCCAGCGGGGGTTCCGGACCGCCGCTGAACGACCTCCTGCAGTCAATTTCCTGCCAGCGCCATTTTCCGTACGGAAAACGATTCGTGGCAGGAGATCGTTTTCCGGACCCCCGCTGGACCCCCAGGGACTTTTGGCCAGCTTGGGGGGGCCTCCTGACCCCCACAAGACTTGCCAAAAGTCCAGCGGGGGTCCGGAACGACCTCCTGCAGTCGAATTGTGTTGGTCTATGGCCGCCGCCATTTTGCGCCGCCATTTTGAAAAATGGCGCCGGCTGAAGACAACACGATTCAATTGCAGGAGGCCGTTCCAGACCGCCGCTGGACCCCCAGGTAATTTAAGACATTTGGGGGGGGGTTCGGGAGGGTGGGGGATTTAATTTAAAGGGTCGGGGGTGGGTTTTAGGGGTTTTTAGTGTGCCGGCTCACGATTTTCACGATTTTCACGATACTTTAAACACCCAAATGGCAACAATACGATTCCCTCCCCCTCCCAGCCGAAATCGATCGTTAAGACGATCGAGGAAACGATTCACATCTCTAATGAGGAGTGATTGAAGAATCTAAATATGTACACCCTGGAGGAAAGGAGTAGCAGGGGTGATATGATACAGACTTTCAGAAACTTGAAAGGTTTTAATGATCCACAGACAAGAACAAACCTTTTCCGTTGCAAAAATAATCAGCAGAACCAGGTGTTACGATTTAAAACTCCAGGAAGGAAGACTCAGAACCAATGTCAGGAAGTATTTCTTCACGGAGAGAGTGGTGGATGCCTGGAACGCCCTTCCGGAGGAAATGGTGAAGACCAAAACTGTGAAGGATTTCAAAGGGGCATGGGATAAATACTGTGGATCAATAAAGTCTAGAGGATGTGAATGAAGAGAAGAGGCATGGGGGGTGGCTTGTGGGAATGACGGCTACTACCTGGAGATGAATATCTTTATTCAATAAACATACACATGGTTAATGCGACTCTAACATTGGTCTATGCTTCAACGGCAAGAGGAAACGTGAAAAAAAGGATTTGTATCCACAAAAAAGCAGGGGAGTAGCTTGCTTGTTATGGCGGTTACTACCCCAAACCAAAAATGCCTGATACTTCACTTTCAATGCATATCCAGCATAGCTCTCTGCTTCAACGGCAGGGGGAATGAAGAAAATATGTTTTCTATTCAGACATATACCAACAAGGACTGAATTACATAGTCTGGGTAAAACAAATAAGCATGGGTGTAGCTTGCTTGTTACGGCAGTTACTACCCCAAATGAAGCCTAATACTTCACTTAGAATACATATCCAGTGCAGCCCACTGCTTCAACGGCAGGGGGAATGAAAGGAGGGTTTATATTCAAACACCCAACAAAGACTGAATTCACAGGCGGGATAAACAAGCGTGGGAGAAGCTGGCTTATTACAGTGGTTACTACCCCAAACCAATTAGCTGGATACTTCACTCAGATGCAGCTCCAGCACTGCTATCTATAATGGTGGGGGTGGAAGGGAAATAGAGTTTAAAAAGTTATTAAAGGGACAAGAGTAACAGAAAAGTATGAAAAACAAAGTGTGAAAGCTTGCTGGGCAGGCTGGATGGACCATTTGGTCTTCTTCTGCCGTCATTTCTATGTTTCTATGTGAGCTTTGCTGAACGAAGGTTTTTGTGTGGGACGTGCACTCGTAGTGCTGTATTTAGCCAGTCCGATTTTTCATCATGTATTAGTTTATGTATGGTACATAAGGCTTTGTATTTTATTCTGTGTTCAATAGGTAGCCAATGCAATTCAGCTAGAGTTTCAGTTATATGGTCCCTCCTTCTTTTTCCAGTTAGTATTCTAGCTGCTGTGTTTTGTAGTATTTGAAGTAGTCTTAGTATTGTATTTGGGAGTTCTAGTAAAAGAGCATTACAGTAATCAGTGCTAGAGAAAACCAGTGCCTGAAGTACTTTTCTGAAATCAGCTGGTGTTAGTAGTGGTTTTAGTTTTCTGAGGGTCATGAGTTTTGCATAGCCTTCTTTTACATATAAGTGATATGTGTTGTTTTAGATTGATTACTGGATCCATTACTATTCCAAGGTTCTGTACTTTTCCAGCTAGTTTGATTTTCTTGTTGTTTTTGAGTATTATTGGAGTATGGATGATTTCAATATTTTTTGTTCTAAGTGTAGAAATTCTGTTTTTTTCAATATTAATCACAAGTTCCATTCAGTTTAGCAGTTGTTTTATAATGTCTAGGTACATGTTCGCTAGGTTTAATGTTTTCTCTAATGTGTCCTCGATTGGTAGAATTTTATTTATTTATTTATTCCTCCAAGCCTTCCCCTAACTCAAATTAACTCGTCATACCCAGATCAAGGAACTGAATGTCTACAAATTTCATTCCATATTATATGATAATTACCTAGTTAATTTTTATCGCTCTTAATCCTACTTCACTTATTCCTAGCTACTCTAGCTCCCAAGTTCAACACCCCTGTTTTATTGTAACTTTGATAGTTTCGACCTTTCTTATTTATGTTACATTGGTTTTTCCCTTGTTCCATGTAAACTGGCCTGATATGAATCCCATTCATGAAGGCCGGTATAGAAATATTTTAAATAAATAAATAAATAAATACATGTTCGCTAGGTTTAATGTTTTCTCTAATGTGTCCTCGATTGGTAGAATTAATTGAATATTGTCTGCATAGATGTAATGTATGATTCCCAGACTTGCTAGTAGATGGCATAAGGGTAGCATGTAAATGTTAAAAAGTTTTGCGGACAGGGCTGATCCCTGTGGTACTCCTGTTTCAAGTTTGATTTTTTTCTGATAATATGTTGTTGATCTGGACTTGAAAGAATCTATTGTTTAGGTATGAACTAAACCAGTTTATTGTTTTGTTGTGTAGTCCAATTTCTTCTAGTCTTTTTAGTAGTATTTTATGGTTTACTGTGTCAAAAGCTGCTGATAAGTCCATTATTAATAGAATGTAATGTTTACCACTATCAAAACCTCTTAGAATGTTATCTGTTAGGGAGAGTAGTAGTGTCTCAGTGCTGAATTGCTTGTGAAATCCATGTTGTGATGGATATAGTATGTTGTTATTGTCTAGGTGTTCAGCTAGCTGTTTCTGTAGTGTTTTTTCTATTAATTTAGCTATTAATGGAAGATTTGAGACTGGGCGGTAGTTGTTCAGGATCATGGAGTCACTGTTTTTTTTCTTTATGATTGGTTTTATAATTGCCCCTTTTAGTATATCTGTCATTTTTCCTTCTTCTAAGGATAGGTTTAGGATCCTAGCTAGTGTTGGGGAGACTGTGTTAGCTGTTTTTTTTAAGTCAAGTGTTGGTATTGAGTTGATTTTGTATGGAGCTGGGTTTAGATTTTTTAGCAAGGATTCTACTTCCAGCTCTGATATTTCAATGAATGACGACCATTGGTTAATGTCTCTTTTTTGCATTTTAATTTCTTGTTTGGTGGTGTTTGGCAATTTGGATCTTAAATTCATAATTTTGCCACTGAAAAATTTGGCTATTTCGTTGCATTTTGAATCTGGTAGGTTTTGAGGTGATTCTTGTTTGTCATTGTTGAGGTTTGATACTATAGAGAATAAGGTTGTTGGCAAAATTTTCTATTTTATTGCTGTAGTATTCTTTCTTCGCATTAAAGATTTGTTGTTTGTAATAAGTTAGGTGTTTTCTGTATTTAGTTAGGGTTTCGGTTGTTTTGAGTTTTCTCCATCTTTTTTCTATTTTCCTGAGAGTTCTTTTTGCATCTTTTATTTTTTTGTTATGCCAGGGGTTATTTTGTTTGGATTATTTTTTACATATTGATTTGATGGGGTTTATTTCATCAGCTATTTTTTTGGTTGAGTCTAACCATGTTTCTGTCGCGGCATTACAGTCTTTGTAGTCAATATCTGTTAGTTTTTCCTCTAGTTTGTCTATTAGTTTTTCAATGTTATAAGGTGGCCGATACTTAAATTCTATGGGTTTATGATTTAGTTTGATTTGTGGTTTAAGGAATTTGGTGTTGGAATGAATAAGGAAGTGGTTTGACCAGGGAATTTGTGTGTAATTGGTTTTAACATGTTCTAAACAGTTATGGTTTATGAAGGTGAGGTCAAGAGTGTCCAGCTTTGTGTGTTGGTTTGTCTGTTATTAGTGAGAAACCTAATGCTGTCATGGTGTCATTAGTTTCTTAGCAGCCCTTTGTGACACTATGCATCACACGCACAGGTGCATATCATCAGAAGGGCACAGATGTCCACTATGGAATGAGCCAGTTAAGTCTACTCAGTGAATGATATTTTTTACTGTCAATCTGTAGCTTTAGATTGTGCCTTTACGTTTCTGAGCTACTTGAGCTTCATGTGATTTCTAGAGCTTATGGGTTTCATGTTCAAGGGACTTATGGATCCCCAGCAGACCTGTGCCACTATGTTATACACATGTGAGGCCTAAGACTGTGTCTATGGGGTCTGGCCAGCCCGCCAAATGCTGCAGGCTAGGGCAAACTTTGTACACTGTGTTGGCAGGCCTATACACACACTATGTAGAGACATGTCTCTTTTAGACTCACAAGCAGTCAGAAAACCATAGGCCAGCCACATGTATTTGTTGTTCTCTTTTCTTGGATTACACTTTTTCTAGTTCAGTGAATTGCAACATAGTCAAGATGAAGCCTAACCAGGCCTAAGTGGATTTTTTTCACATGGACACAGACAGAGGAAACGAATAAAAGAAAGATTATCAATAGGAGAGCTAATGAAACACTCTGCTCGACTCTCTTACATGGAAGAGGAAGGAGAAGTTGATTGCTAACAGGCATTGTATGAGGTTTTACTGAAGCTGGCTTCCATTCAGCTTGTGACATAGCCTTCTGTATGTGGACATGGGGGAACTTGTGGTAAGACCTGAAGTATCTGTATTGGTACACCATGCTGAAGAGCGAGATTATGGAATACACAGGAAAGCAGCACTATATCCCCTACTCTGGGATGCGCATGCATTAACGCTCCCCCCATTTTTCCAAACAATGAAATCTACTTTTAAGAACTCTAAAAGTGCATTCTATGGCACAGTGAGTGGAACATAAGGCCTCGTTGTACTTCATCTCAGCCGGCGTATTAGGAAAAGTGATGAGGTAAGAAGCCAGGTCTAGCAACTATATCCCAAATCTCCTGCGTAAAACTACAGAATTGCTACTTCATTCACTCCACAGTGACTTGGAGTTATCAATAGCAAGACATAGCATGTAATTGGACAGTCTAATGTTATCTCAATATTAGCATGGCCCTTCAAATACTATTTCCCTACAGGAAGTGCATGGCCCTTTTTTGAGTGACAATATTTGAACTGTATAGGACTTTCTTATTCTGTGTCAGCTCTTCCAGAATGGCTTACTGCATCTGAGGTTCCTAGCAACTGTGTGCCTGTCACTCAGAAATAAGCAAAGGCTACTCATCAAACCCTGAAGCTATACCTCACAGCTATGACACATGTCCTAGCAGAAAAGCTTCAACCTTGTGGTATGATAGTACAAATCCCTGGCTGCTTGCTGTATGTCCTCCTGAGACACACATTAGTGCAACCTAACACACATAATATGCTAGTCCAAATCATAGCCATGCTGCAGTTTTTGTTTGACCTGTGTGTGGGTCTAGACAAACTGTGGCTGACATCCTGGCTGAACAATTTCTAACAATATCTCAAAGAATGTTGGTACACCTGGTTTCTTCTTTAAACATTTAATAATAGCTATTGTCTCACAACAAGACTCTATGATTTTGTAGGACCACTACTCATAGGGTCAAGGTATTTTACCAGACTCTTATATGGTTTCAGGTCCGATTTGCTTTATAGATATTTTTGTAAAAATTTTTTATATATAATTTTTTCTAATTTTTACTTTCACTTTCCATCACACTGATGAGAGCTCCAAAGACCACATTTGAAATTAAAGTCAATTAAATGTCACTTGTTTTCAATCCCAATATAGAATGATTCAGCAGTGATACTCATCTGCACAGCCCAACACGATCGTGTTTCTGACCCCCACTCTTAAGGTCCTACTTCAGGGAAAAAATTTTCATCCTTGTTCCGTGACACTCCCAGGGCAATCATCAGATGTCCAATATGCTATCTCAATAGCTACATCCATCCATTAATATAGATGCGATCCCGACTTGGAATCGCCTTTCTTTGAAACAGCTCTCAAATGAGTGGCTTTTCAAGTGTTGAAAACGGAAGTTCCTCCCACAGAGATAAACTCAATGAGTCAAACACTGTCTCCAAATAGGTCGGGTAAGATCTTAAACTTCCTTTACCTTAGTTCTCTGTCACGTCGTATCTTATCACAAAACCGGAAGTGATGTCATCAAATGCCCCGATACGGGCTACAGTCTTCAACCAGGTCCTAATTCCTTTAGCTTATTCCAGTTTTGAGTTTTCCATCACGTCCTGCTTGAGACATAAATGCCCGATCTTCAATCTGGGCTTATTTTCTCTGCACCTATTCTCATATTTAATATTAGAAAAATTACTCCTGTTTTCAATCTGACCTTATTTTTTTCTCTGTATTAGTTCTAATTTCTAATTGTGCTTCCAAAAAATACCCAGACCCAAAACGGACTATTCTAAGTCTTCAATCAGGTCGTACTTTCTCCGGAGATTTGAATCATTATGCTTTATATCAACATAAGCTAGACTAGAGTAGTCTAGTCGGGGCATTTGATGACATCACTTCCGGTTTTGTGATAAGATACGACGTGACAGAGAACTAAGGTAAAGGAAGTTTAAGATCTTACCCGACCTATTTGGAGACAGTGTTTGACTCATTGAGCATATCTCTGTGGGAGGAACTTCCATTTTCAACACTTGAAAAGCCACTCATTTGAGAGCTATGTTTCAAAGAAAGGCGATTCCAAGTCGGGATCGCATCTATATTAATGGATGGATGTAGCTATTGAGATAGCATATTGGACGTCTGATGATTGCCCTGGGAGTGTCACGGAACAAGGATGGAAACTTTTTCCCCTGAAGCAGGACCTTAAGAGTGGGGGTCCGAAACGCGATCGTGTTGGGCTGTGCAGATGAGTATCACTGCTGAATCATTCTATATTGGGATTGAAAAAAAGTGACATTTAATTGACTTTAATTTCAAATGTGGTCTTTGGAGCTCTCATCAGTGTGATGGAAAGTAAAAGTAAAAATTAGAAAAAATTATATATAAAAAAAATTTACAAAAATATCTATAAAGCAAATCGGACCTGAAACCATATAAGAGTCTGGTAAAATACCTTGACCCTATGAGTAGTGGTCCTACAAAATCATAGAGTCTTGTTGTGAGACAATAGCTATTATTAAATGTTTAAAGAAGAAACCAGGTGTACCAACATTCTTTGAGATATTGTTTACAATTTGATGCCCAGAATACACAAGGTGTGTGAGAGCTGATAAGTGTGTGATTGAACAATTTCTAACACATGATTTGGCAATCAAGCAGTGTTGTTACTAAAAGAATGCGTGTAACCAAACACATTTCTACTGCTCCAAATGTGAGGCTTGGAAAGTAGCCATTTGTAAAGTGAAGCTGCAGAAAGTGTATAGTGACTGGCTAATCACAAAGCTTTGTGGAAAGTGCATTGTGTGGCCACAGAACATTAGCAGGCCTTTCCAGCATGGGTGGAGAAAGGAAGGCCCTGGTGCTCTGGCATGTAACCTAATAATACAAACCATTTGTCAGGGTTTCAATGATATTACCTCCTCCACAGTCCCCCCCCCCCCCCCCCCCATATTCCAGCCAGTTGATGGAAACAAAGAGCCATACAGGAAATAGAGAAAGAAGCATGTGTCTTACCTATGAGCCAACCAACACCTTAGAGGACATTGTCAAATTGTTCAAAGGGTCCCAATTGCATAAGTATAAAGCAATTAAGCATAGCTCCTGGATACCTGGCCACCATATCAAGGATGTGAAATGAGAGTGTTTCAGACCACTTGCAAATTGAGGGAGTGGAAGAGCTTTCGGTTACAGAAGATCTTCTCCCTGTTACATGGTGGGATAATGGCTGAGTGCAGTCAATAGCTCAAGTCAATAGTCAAGTCAATAGTCAAGTCCTGTCAGTCATAAGGGAATGCTATGTAGCCATCAATGCAATCAGATACAGCTGTTATGACCTGGCCCAGACAGCAGGAAAAAGTGGTTTGGGATATTTCCCCATCAACCCCTACTGTCATTTGGAAGGAGCCAGATGCCAGGAAATGCAAGGTAGCCAATAGAGATGTGAATCGGAACCGGAATCGGTTCGGATTCCGGTTCCGATTCACATGTGGTTTTTTTTTCATCGGGCCCGATCGCGGTTTTGTTTATCGGCTGCGCCCGAGCCGATAAACAAAAAACCCACCCGACCCTTTAAAACTAATACCTTAGCTTCCCCCACCCTCCAGACCCCCCAAAAAAACGGCCATCCAGTGCTCCTACCATGTGACAGGGTCCGGCCAATGGCATGGATACCCTGTCACATGGTAAGGGCAAAGCGCCATCGGTGCCATTTTGATTAGTGGCAGCCGACGGCCCTGGAGCGGGAGATTGCTCCAGGGACCCCCACTGGACCACCAGGTACCTGTAAAAAGTTTTTGGGGGTGTTGGGAGGGTGGGGGAAGCTAAGGTATTAGTTTTAAAGGGTCGGGGTAGGTTTAGGGGTTATTTTTGTGTGTTGTTTTTCCCGCCCTCCCCCAAAATGATAAGAGAACCCCCACAATCAATATCGTGGTGTTTTCCTATCGTTTTGGGGGAGCCCCCAATTTCTGACGATTTTGAAAATATCGTCCGATATTTTCAATCGCCCGAAGCCCGATTCACATCCCTAGTAGCCAATAGTTTGGTGAGGCCAGGTATAGCATGAGACCATTTTGTCACTGGATCCAGATCCCCTTTTATAACCTCATATAATTCCTGGATAGCCTGATTGCTGAGGTGATACCTGCTTATCACATAATCTGGCATGCCCAGCAAATAAGTTCTTGGAAGAAAGATGCATTCCCCGTATCTCCTCCGCTGTGGCCGCCTGTGTGTCTAGCACTGTTATGGTCCCCGATACTCTCCTGGCAGGGCCAGTAGCTCTGGCTCTGGTGCAGAGAGTTCCCTAGGAGGGGTAGGAACTTCCCTTACCTGTTCTGGTGCTTGTTGTTGTTAGTCTTCTTCTTCTTGTTGGGTGCGGCGAGCCTCCTCATGCATACAGTATGCCCTCACAAGTACTCTTGCCACAAACATAATGGGTCTAGAAAGGCAGGCCAGGTAAGAACAGGTGTTTTTATTAGGCCAAGAGGCCATGTAGGTGTGGTTGCTAGAAGGCCTCATATTATCTCACATGATAATAGCTGAGATAATAGCTGCGATCCACTCTAACAGCCGCATACATGTCATAAAACCTTTTTTTCCCTGTACTGCCCAAAAAACTAGGTGTAGTTATTTCTGTCATTAAATCCCATGTTATTATTGTGAGTTAATTGGTTGTGAAGTGTGGTAGAGAGCCTATTTTGCATTAACTACTCCCACTTGCATACCAAATTTCAAATTTGCATGCTAAGGTGTGTTGCAATATTTATCATGTGTGTTACAGTTGTTTAACGCATGTTCGAGCCCTAACACAAAATGATAAATGACCCTGTAAGTAATGTGCTTTATGAGTATCTGTTTTATTTTGCTAGTTTTTACACTTTTTGCATGTAGGAATTATGCATATTTTAATTCATTTATGGATTTATTGTTTATATATTTTGTATTTATTGTTAATTATGTAGTCTATACATGTTATTTTGATTATTTTTTTTTTTTTTACTTGTTGTGCTAGTTGTTTTATTGTTTGTACATTACCTGGAGAATGCAGGTACATAAATTAATCAAATGCTATAAATAAATAAATAAATGCTCCCATTTCTCTGTGGAAACTGAAATTGAATCATTTTAATATATTGAAACATGATCTAAATGTTCAATAATTTCTTAACTTTATGTCATATTTAAAAAATATTTTAGCTGATAATTTTTCACAGTTCATTAATGAGTTAAAACAAAAAGAAAAATGTTGGCATGCATTCTTTCAGAGAAAAAGTATCACAATTATTATTACAGTAATACAAACATGCATTCAAAGTTTATGCTGTTTCCCATAACAATAGTTCAATTATTGTTTTAGGAACTTTGAAATTAGTACATTATGAAACCAGTTTCCAGGTTCTCAGAGATAAAATTCTGGCAATAAATCCACTGAGACATGCCTGGGGTATAGGTCTGAATTATAGATCTTCCCCTATTCCACTTAATTTGCCAGCCTATGGCTGTTGGACTGAGATGTAGCATCACTCCCCCACACTAACTGGCTTCAACATCTTCAGATAACAAAGCATTGTATTGAAATGAAGACTAAAATATTTGTTTAAATGAGTATGTCTGGCTTGGGTATTAACATGATGTGTGCTGTATTGCAAAAATATTCTTTAAGGAAACATAACCACATTCAGTTAGGTACAAATGGGGGAAGGGTTCTTTCTTTTTTATTTGTGGTTTTAGGGATTGATACCTACAATCTGACCTCTGAAGTAAATGAGTTCAGAAATAAGATTTAAAAAAGTAATATTGCTTAATTAAGACATGAACATCATGTCTTTTTTTGTTTTAAATATCAGAAGATATAGTACTGTTTTGATTCTTTGTTCATTTTAACCTTCAAAGGTTATATTTTTATTGAACCAACAAAAGATGATACTAAAGTACTTAAGTTAATGTGTCTGTATACCCCCTTTTTCATATGAGATTCTTTGTTCACAATGCATGAATGCAGAACATAAGTTAGGATTTAAGAATTAACTGCAAGGAACAGATAGCTGAAAATACAATTCATGAATGACAAAGAAATGCAATATCATTTACAATTGTAAATCACAATGAAATACTTTGAAAATGATATTTTCTCGTCATTTCTATAGTATTTCACTCTCTCAGTAGTTCTGGAAATGCTCAGAATTATCATTCTCATTTTAAAAAATTCTCAATGAAATTTCACCAAGAGAATATATGCCAGTTCTTGAAAGGTTATAAATGCTACCAATAGAAAGACAAATTAAGTTTAAAGTATTAACCTTGATCTATAAGGCCATCAATGGGCTCATTGCTACTTGCTTTAATACTGTATTGAAGATCAATTGTCCAAGCTGTGTACTAAGATCCACTTTTCCTAATTTGTTCCAACTTGAAAGCAGATTAGGCTGGGAGAGTCCCATGAGTGCAGGTTTAGGATGGCAGGCCCTGTGCTCTGGAATTTATTACTAAAAGAGCTTAAAAATGAGGTCTCACTAATTCACTTTAGGAAGAGGTTGATGGCTTCCTTATTTAAACAGGCATTCAGTCAGTAAGAGCACTATATTGCGAATAATGCAAACATGTACTTCTCAAGGAGTATTATATATGATAAAGCTGTGGCTACTTGCAGGGTTTTAAATCTAATCCTAACATTATAGTTGATGCAATGGGATGATCGAGTGGGTGAGACCATGTTATAAATATGTCTTTGTTTTAGGTACAGTCATTTTATGAATGTAATTTGTAAACTACCGAGTCTCATAGATCAAGCGGATATCAATTTTACAATAAAGTAAATATAATATTTCAGTTGTGAAGCCTCTCTATTGAGATGGACAGAGAAGAGAGAAAAAGCAGAAGCAGAAAGTAAAGAAATGCCATAAAGTGACAGTGAGAAACAACAAGGTCATAAATTTGAATTTGGGATTTCAGAGGTCAAATATCTGGTGATGTTCTGGATTACTCAAATGGAAACATTCATAAAATGGGGAATTTTGGAGATATTTGGGGTGATATATCTGGCAGATATTCAGGACTCACAGAAGGCAGAGCCATCATAGATATTCCATTTACATCTCTGCTCCACCCATCAACCAGACCAAAAGGGGGGTTTCATTCACACATTTCTACCATTTTTATTTTCCTGAAGCCCTCTGACCTGAATATGTTTACTCCTGCACAGGACTGGGATATGTCCAAAAGATGATTTGCTGTAGATTTTTGGATCCCATTATAGTCTATGGAAGCAATTTTTCACATTTATTTTTTCTTTCTCTGATCAGAAAATGACACATCTTGTTGAAAGAAAAGAGCCATGTTATTTTACTCTATCACATGCTGTGAAAGGGAATGATGATAACACTTTAATCTTTTTGATAACCACTGGGTGAACTCTTGAATGATAAAAGTCATATTTAAAGAGGCAGTTCCATTTTACCCTGATGATTTTGATGCTTGCCTATTTATTAATCATTTGACTCTTTAACATTTATATTCTCAACTTGTACTCCATGTTTCATTATTTCTCTATGTTACGAATGTGTTACTGAGCATGAAACAAAAGTTTGACAGATCTCCTAAGATGTTAGTAATGTCGTTAAGTTTGATGGTGTCCTTTTTCTGACATCTTCCTATAGGGACAGCATCACTAGCAGCTTTCCTCTTTCCTAGGTTATAACATAATATTAAAAGAGTGAATAATCCATCTTGAGGGGGAAATGACAGAAGCCTATCAAATCATTAGTGGAATAGAATATAGATGTGCATTCATCCTGGTTTGGCCACCCCGAAAAATGATGTGTATTTTCCTAAAAAGTTCGGGCCGATAACGAAGGCTGAACCAAAAGGTTCGGCTGAATCACATGTTTAGAATAGAATAGGTAAATGTAAATTGGTTATTTTCTCTTTCAAAAAATACAAATACTAGGAGACACTCCATGAAGTTAGTAAGTAGGTTATTCATAACAAATTGTAGAAAATTATTTTTCACTCAAAATACAATTAAGCTCTAGAATTCATTACCAGAGGATATGGTTAAGGCAGTTAGCATAGTTGAGTTTAAAAAAGGTTGGGACAAATCCGGAAACATTAACCAAGTAGACTTAAAGGTGGATTTACAAAGGTGTTATGCATATAAAAGTCAGAAGAAAAAGTACCCACCAAATGATTAAAGTTTGTAAACCAAAAAATGTACACGTAAAACCAGACTGTAGTGTAGGACTTCAGAAAAAAAGACAAAAAGGCAACAAAACAAAGGTGTAGCATCAGAGCTACGGCAGCCAGGTAGAGTGTATGGTATCACAGACAGTATGGAGGCATCAAAATCACCAAGGTGAAGAGTGTGGGTTATCACAAACAGCATGGAGGTATCAAATGCACAAGGTATAGAGTAAAGGGTATTGCAAACTGCATGGAGGCATCAAAACCCCAAAGGCAAGTAGACCAGGGTATGGCAAGCAGCACAGAGGCATCAAATACACAAGGCATAGAGTATAGGTTGCTGTAAACAGCACAGAGGCATCAAACCCATAAGGCAAAGAGTGTGGGATGTCACAATCAGAAGTATCAAATCCCAAAAGTGAAGAGTGTTGGATATGGCACAGAACATGGCAGCATCAAGTTCCCAAGGCATAGAGTCTGGGGTATGGCAGCAAGGCAGAATGGCAACAAACTCCCCAGGGTGTAGAATCTGGAGTATGGCTGCAAGCGAGATTAGCAGCAGAACCCCAAGGCATAGCATCTAATTTGATAGGCTGAGTACACTGTATTGCTTACAAGTGGAGTCACTAGGTATGCAGTGGTACAAACCACCTGTTGGATAGCTATGGACAGACACCAATTAACTCTCACAGTGTGTGCAAAAATGTCTCTCAAACATGCACAGTATGGGGCAGATTTTCAAAGGGGTACGTGCGTAAGATACGCGCCGTTGTGCTTACTTTTTAAAAATCTGCCCTTATATGTGTACTGCTGACTGCTTTTGCACACACACAGATATTCAGAGAAGAACATAAGGACAAAAGAATTGCCATACTGGGTAAGACCAAGGGTCCAACAAGTCCAGTATCTTGTTTATCACAGTGGTCAATCCAAGTCACAAGTATCTGACAAGATCCCAAACAGAAGGTAGATCTCAAGTTGCTATTGCCTAGGGATAAGGAGTGGCTATCCCCAAGTCTACCTAGTTAATAACAGTTTATGGACTTCTCCAAGAATGTGTACAAACCATTTTTAAACCTAGCTACGCTAACTTCTTTTACCATATCTTCCAACAATCAATTCCAGCACTTTATTGTGCATTGAGTGAAAAAGAATTTTCTATGATTAGCTTTAAATGTACTACTTACTAAGTTTATGGAGTATACCCAAATCTTTGTATTTTTTGAAAGAGTAAGTAACCGATTCACATTTATCTGTTCTAGTCCACTCATGATTTTATAGACTTCTATCAAATTTTAGTTTAGTTTACTAAAACTTGATAAATCACAAATCTTACAGAAGTAAATCAACGCAATGTAAAATAAAGTAAAATTAATATGGTATAATAAAGAGATAGTATAATAAAAAGAACATCACAAAATAAAATAATACAATAGAAAAAAATAAATAACAAGCATTTAATGTAAAAATTTGAGACAAGTGCCAGAGCATAATAAAATCAACAGAACCCTAAAATGAAAATATTGAAATTAAATTACAGGGGCTAGATATGAAAAGCAAACTTCTTAAGTCCGTGCCAGCCTAATATCCCTCAAGGGGGGAGAACTAGCTGTTCTTGTTAGGATGAATGCAAAACCATGGATGGGTGATGAGTAATGATTAGATTAGTGAGACAAGAGGGAGTATTCCAGTGAAGGTCTTTGAAGGTCAAACACCTATCTTGAACTAGATGCACATGGAGACAAGGAGCCAATGCAGTTCTTTTAGAAAAGTAGCTACATGATCAGATCTCTGCTTACCAAAGATTAATTTGTGAGCTGTATTTTGAATGGTTTGAAGTCTGATTTGTTTATATGAAAAATCATGAAAGACAGGATTGCAGTTATCTAGCTAAGCCGGAATAAGGGTATAGACTAAGGACGATCCGTGCAATCAAGAAATTATCTTAGTCTGTGAATAAACCTTAATAAAAAGTATGAGCTTTGAAACAGATGTGAAATATGATTGGAACAAGTAAGTGAAGGAGAAATCCTAATGCCTAAAGTAGTAATGATATCTTTAATCTGCATGGGATTGCCTACCATGACAAGCAGAAGAATATGCATGAAAGGGAATTCCTGACAAACCACATTGTCTCACATATACTAGGATTGACCTTTAGTTTTAAAAGATTTATCCAATTCTCGACCATGGTTAAAAATTATTGAGATTGGAAAGAGCTGATGGGGTCATAGTGTCAAAACTAGCAAAGACCTGGATGCCATACATATACAGATAGGGGTAGATTTTCAAAGGGTTACGCGCGTAAGATACGCGCATAACCCATGAAAACCTGCCCCTACCTGCCCCTGTGCACGCCAAGCCTATCTTGCATAGGCTTGGCAGCGCACTCAAGCCCCGGGATGTGCATATGTCCTGGGGCTTCGAAAAAGGGACATTCTGGGGGCGGGGACGTGGGCTCCTCTGATGCAGCCCTGTTGAGGGATGGAGGCAGGTGTAACTTTGACGATAAATGTCGGAAGGGGTTAGATAGGACTGGGGGGTGGGTTAGGTAGGGGAAGAGAGGGGAAGGTGGGGGGAGGCGGAAGGAAAGTTCCCTCTGAGGCCGCTCCAATTTTGGAGCGGCCTCGGAGGGAACAGAGGAAGGCTATGCGGCTCGGTGCGTGCAAGTTGCACAATTGTGCACCCCCTTGCGTGTGCCGACCCTGCGCGCGCATGTTATAAAATCGGGCGTAGATTTGTTCACACCGGGTTGCGCGAACAAATCTACTCCCGCGTGTATGTCTGAAAATCTACCCCATATCTTGTAAAGCCCTTACTCTGAATTAAAGTGGCAAGTAGTACTAGATATAAGTTAAATAAGATAGGCAAAAGGATGGATCCTTGAGGAACACTACAAGTAAGAGATATGAAAGTGGACGGCAAGCAGTTCCATGTGACATAGTAGGATCTATCTTCGAGAAAGGATTTGAAGCAAAATAAAGCTTGATCACAAACTGCTATATCATATACATAATTGAGCAAAAGCTGATGGTCAATGATGTCAAAAGTGTGGCTCATGTCAAGACAGACTAGCAGAACTATCCTGCCTTTTTTAAGGTGGAGACTGATGTCATTATCAAGGGCAGTAAACAATGTCTCTATACTATGGCCTTTCTTATACCCAGACTGTATACGATGTAACACTGTGGTGCTAACTAGAAAGCTGAAACTTAACTACCTTCTCAATAACCTTGAAAAGGGATGGTAAGTTGGAAACTGGATGATAATTTTCAGGAAGTTCAGCATCAAAAGAACACTTCTTTAAGACAGCCTAACAGCAACAATTTTAAGAGAACAATGCAGAATACCAAGATCTAAACCGGAGTTAATGATTTCAGCATGAGGTAAAACCAAAACCAACTGTATCTCAAGATTTTGAATATAAGGAAAAGGCAAGGGGTCAAGAGAAGGGGAAGAAGAGCTCATTTGCTTAAAAAGAATGTTAAACCGGCAAGAGTGACTGTAATAAAGGCAGATAGTTTGCTTAAAGGAATAACTTTGTTCCATGACAGAGAGGGTATGTTAAGTGTATTATAAGAACTAGGTAAAGAAGCGTTGGATAAGAATTCAAACCTCATTTTAAGTATTTTTATGTTAAAAGACTTGGCAACAATATCAGCAAGCAGTTAAGAAGACTGGGAGGATAGAGAAGAATAAAGGCCAAAGATTTGGGGCACATATACTCCCTCAGCCATCTCTTCTCCAAGTTGAACAGCTCAAACCTCTTTAATCTTTCCTTACAGGGGAGCCATTCCATCCCCTTTATCATTTTGGTCATCCTTCTCTATATATTTTCCATTTCAACTATATATTTTCTGAGATGCAGCAACCAGAATTCCACACAGTACTCTAGGCATAGTCTCACCATAGAGTGATATAGAGATATTATGACATTTTCCATTTTATTCTCCATTCCTTTTCTAATAATTCCTAATATTATGTTAGTTTATTTGACAGCCAATGCACACTGAGCCGAGTATTTCAAAGTATTGTCTATGGTAATGCCTAGATCCTTTTCCTGGGTGGTAACTCCTAATATGGAATCTAACATCATGTAATTAGAGTGTGGGTTACTTTTCTCTATGTGCTTTAATTTGCACATGTCCACATTAAATTTTGTCTGCCATTTGGATGCCCAGTCTCTCAGTCTTGCAAGGTCTGCCTACAATTTCTCACAATCCACCTGTGATTTAACAACTCAGAATAATTGTGTCATCTACAAATTTGATCATCTCAATCATCCTTAAGGAGGACTGAGCTGGATAGCTGTGGCCGGTCCCATAAGGTGGTTTGAGGGAGTTTCCTATACAATCCCTGTTCAAAAAAATATAGTAAATTGGTAAGGCAGGACTTCTTTTGTGTAGATCTATGATGGCTTGTCCCATTAAACCATGTCTTTTTATATGTTCTGTGATTTTGTTTTTAGAATGTTTTCTAAAATCGTTCCTGGCACTAAAGTCAAACTCACTGGTCTACAGTTTCCCATACAACTCCTGAAGCCCTTTTTAAAGATTGATGTTACATTGGCTATCCACCAATCTTCAGATACAATAGATGATTTTAATGAAAGGTTACAGAACTCTGGGGTTTAAAACATCTGGTCCAGATGAATTTTTACTCTTCAGTTTATCAATCTGCCATGTTGTATTTTGCAGGCCTCTACTTTTATGGTCTTGGATAGTGATACATATGGGGGTAACCTGTATGGAGTGGCAGTTACTACCCTTAAGAGAAGACATGGTGATAACTACCCTTAACCTTGGTGCTTTTGATGCAACTGCAACATCACTCTCTTTTTCAATGGTGGGGGGGAGGGGGGGAGGGGAATTGGATCCAAACGACATGAGCCCTGACTTTTCTGGTCTGGAGTACTGATATACAGAAATAAAGGAAAAAGCACAGGACTATTTAAATGGCAAAGTCTAAAAGCAAAGCAAATTCAGCGTTGTCTGAATTTTCAAGAAGGCTCCTCATTCTTTAAAAATGTTGTCATCAGTAATTTTTTTATGGGTTTGACAGTTGCTTCATTTTGATTTTAAATATTACTACCCTTATCATAAGGTTTGGGGATAATCTCAAGGAGAGGCATAAGAACATAAGAACATAAGAAAATGCCATACTGGGTCAGACCAAGGGTCCATCAAGCCCAGCATCCTGTTTCCAACAGTGGCCAATCCAGGCCATAAGAACCTGGCAAGTACCCAAAAACTAAGTCTATCCCATGTAACCATTGCTAATGGCAGTGGCTATTCTCTAAGTGAACTTAATAGCAGGTAATGGACTTCTCCTCCAAGAACCTATCCAATCCTTTTTTAAACACAGCTATACTAACTGCACGAACCACATTCTCTGGCAACAAATTCCAGAGTTTAATTGTGCGTTGAGTAAAAAAGAACTTTCTCCGATTAGTTTTAAATGTGCCCCATGCTAACTTCATGGAGTGCCCCCTAGTCTTTCTACTATCCGAAAGAGTAAATAACCGATTCACATCTACCCGTTCTAGACCTCTCATGATTTTAAACACCTCTATCATATCCCCCCTCAGTCGTCTCTTCTCCAAGCTGAAAAGTCCTAACCTCTTTAGTCTTTCCTCATAGGGGAGTTGTTCCATTCCCCTTATCATTTTGGTAGCCCTTCTCTGTACCTTCTCCATCGCAATTATATCTTTTTTGAGATGCGGCGACCAGAATTGTACACAGTATTCAAGGTGCGGTCTCACCATGGAGTGATACAGAGGCATTATGACATTTTCCGTTTTACTCATCATTCCTTTTCTAATAATTCCCAACATTCTGTTTGCTTTTTTGACTGCCGCAGCACACTGCACCGACAATTTCAATGTGTTATCCACTATGACACCTAGATCCCTTTCTTGGGTTGTAAAGTTGAATAAAAATAAAATAAAAAAAAATCATCCATTGTACCTGAAGATTGGAGGATAGCTAATGTAACCCCCATATTTAAAAAGGGCTCCAGGGGAGATCCAGGAAATTACAGACCGGTTAGCCTGACTTCAGTGCCAGGAAAAATAGTGGAAAGTGTTCTAAACATCAAAATCACAGAACATATAGAAAGACATGGTTTAATGGAACAAAGTCAGCAAAGCTTTACCCAAGGCAAGTCTTGCCTCACAAATCTGCTTCACTTTTTTGAAGTAGTTAATAAACATGTGGATAAAGGTGAACCGGTAGATGTAGTGTACTTGGATTTTCAGAAGGCATTTGACAAAGTTCCTCATGAGAGGCTTCTAGGAAAAGTAAAAAGTCATGGGATAGGTGGCGTTGTCCTTTTGTGGATTACATACTGGCTAAAAGACAGGAAACAGAGAGTAAGATTAAATGGACAATTTTATTTATTTTTATTTATTTATTTAACAGCTTTTAATATACCGGCGTTTGTGGGGCACATCACGCCGGTTCACAATGAACTTGAGACAGGAGGAAATTACAAAAAACAGGGAGAGGGGGAGGGAGCAGGCAAGAGAAAAGGGAGCGGGGGGAGGGTGGGATAGACAGAGAGGAAGAGGAGAGAGCAGCAAAGAAGGTAGATAGGAGTAACCATAACTGAGTAGAAATTATTTACAGCAGATTATAAGATACCAACTGCAGAGATTATCATATTTACAGCAGATTATTGTATACAAAAACATTCTCTTTGATAGTTTGCTAAGGTGCAGGGGGGGCAGGTGTCTAAGGGGGGTTGGTCTCAGGGTAGGCCTGCCTGAACAACCAGGTCTTGATGCCTTTTTTGAAGGTGGGCAGGGAGGGTTCGAGGTGGAGGTATGTGGGAAGGGAGTTCCAGAGGGCAGGGCCTGCTATGGTGAATGTTCTTTCTCTGGTGGTGGAGAGGTGCACAATTTTTAGAGGGGGTGTGCAGGGTGCCTGCAAGAGTGGATCTTGCGGGGCGGTAGGAAGAGTGGAAGTGAGGCATTTCCTTAAGCCAGGTGGAGTTGTTTTTGTAGAGAATGTTGTGAAGTATGGTCAGGGTTTTATATTGAATGCGGAAAGGGATGGGCAGCCAATGCAGATCGATAAGAATGGGTGTGATATGTTCTCTCTTATGGGTGTTAGGTAGGATTCTCGCCTTGGCGTTTTGCAGAGTTTGCAAGGGTTTGATGGTAGAGTATGGGAGGCCTAGCAGGAGGGCGTTGCAGTAGTCCAATTTGGAGAAAATGGTTGACTGCAAGACTAGACGGAAATCCTGTGTGTGGAGTAGTGGTTTGAGATTTTTAAGGATCTGGAGCTTGTAAAAGCCTGCTTTCCGCAAGGAATTAATGTGTGGTTTCACCTTTAAACTGCTGGTCCCTCCACACATTATGTTGGGCTACCACAACTGTTGCTTTGTTTCCTTTGTTTCTTGCCTTCTTGGGTGCAATAGATATTCTTTTCTATCTTTTATTTATTTATTTATTTATTTGAAACTTTTATATACAGGCATTAGTATGCAAACTAGAGATGTGAATCGTGTCCTCGATCGTCTTAACGATCGATTTCGGCTGGAAGGGGGAGGGAATCGTATTGTTGCCGTTTGGGTGTTTGAAGTATCGTGAAAATCGTGAAAATCGTGAGCCGGCACACTAAAACCCCCTAAAAACCCCCCCCCGACCCTTTAAATAAAACCCCCCCCCCCCCCCCACCCCCCCCCCCCAAATGCCTTAAATTACCTGGGGGTCCAGCGGCGTTCCGGAACGGCAGCGGTCCGGAATGGCCTCCTGCAATTGAATTGTGTTGTCTTCAGCTGGAGCCATTTTTCAAAATGGCGGCGCAAAATGGCGGCGGCCATAGACCAACACGATTCGACTGCAGGAGGTCGTTCCGGACCCCCGCTGGACTTTTGGCAAGTCTTGTGGGGGTCAGGAGGCCCCCCCAAGCTGGCCAAAAGTCCCTGGGGGTCCAGCGGGGGTCCGAAACGACCTCCTGCAGTCGAATCGTGTTGGTCTATGGCCGCCGCCATTTTGCACCGCCATTTTGAAAAATGGCGCCGGCTGAAGACAACACAATTCAATTGCAGGAGGCCGTTCCGGACCGCTGCCGTTCCGGACCGCCGCTGGACCCCCAGTTAATTTAAGGCATTTGGGGGGGGTTCGGGAGGGTGGGGGATTTAATTTAAAGGGTCGGGGGTGGGTTTTAGGGGGTTTTAGTGTGCCGGTTTTCCTGCCCTCCCCTTTCCCCCGATTTACGATTTTTTGACGATAAATCGGGGGAATTGGTATTGTATCGTGGCCGTAAAGATTTTTGACGATTTAAAATATATCGGACGATATTTTAAATCGTCAAAAAACGATTCACATCCCTAATGCAAACATCATACCGGTTCTCATTGTAACTAATAGGCTGAAAGTACAATCAACAGGGAGGGGAAACGGGAGGGATTAAATACATAGGGGTAGATTTTCAGACGAGCGCGAACAGCCTACTTTTGTTTGCGCTCCAGGCGCAAACAAAAGTACGCTGGATTTTAGTAGATACGCGCGTAGTCGCGCGTATCGGCTAAAATCCTGGATCGGCGCGCGCAAGGCTATCGATTTCGTATAGCCTGCGCGCGCCGAGCCGCGCAGCCTACCCCCGTTCCCTCCTAGGCCGCTCCGAAATCGGAGCGGCCTAGAAGGGAACTTTCCTTTGCCCTCCCCTCACCTTCCCCTCCCTTCCCCTACCTAACCCACCCGCCCGGCCCTGTCTAAACCCCCATCCTACCTTTGTCGGGGGATTTACGCCTCCCTGTGGGAGGCGTAAATCCCCGCGCGCCAGCGGGCCTCCTGCGCGCCGAGCCGCGACCTGGGGGCGGGTACGGAGGGCGCGGCCACGCCCCCGGGCCGTAGCCACGCCCCGTACCCGCCCCAAAACACTGCGACACGCCCCCACAACGCCGCACACTCCGGCCCCGCCCCCGACACGCCTCCCGACACGCCCACTCCGAAAACCCCGGGACTTATGCAAGTCCCGGGGTTCTGCGCGCGCCGGTGAGCCTATGTAAAATAGGCTCACCGGCGCGCAGGGCCCTGCTCGCGTAAATCCGCCCGGTTTTGGGCGGATTTACGCGAGCAGGGCTCTGAAAATCCGCCCCATAGAGCAGAAGGCATTGAGAATTACAAGCATTAATATAAACTGTAACAGGCTATTTACAAGGTCTATATATAAAGTCTTAAGTGTAACAGGCTAATTACAAAAGTCTATATACAAATGGGTTCAATTTAGGTAGGGGCTGTTCATGGAGTGGAAAGGGGTGAAAGGGGGGGGAAGATTAATCTGGGTAGGCTTGTCGGAAGAGCCATGTCTTTAGTTTTTTTCTGAACTTGGAATAGCATGGCTCAAGTCTGAGTGTGCCTGCAATGGAAAGTGTGCGATCCCTTGTGGCGGAGAGGTTGGCTTTTTTTTAAAGGGGGTATTGAGAGGGTGCCTTTGTTGACAGATCGAATGGGTCGTTCAGAGCGATTGGGACAAAAGGGTTCAACAAGCCAGTTAGAGTTGTAGGAGTAGATGGATTTGTGTACTATGGTTAAGATTTTAAAGAGAATACGGGATGCGATGGGGAGCCAGTGGAGGTCTTTGAGTATGGGGGTGATTGGATCAGCTTTCCGTGAGTTTCTCTATTGCTGGTCTCTATTGATTGTCTCTTGTCTGCTTCTTGGTGTACCCCTCTGTGTTGCGGTCCGCTCCGCGACCCTCGCATCCCGGCCCTTACCTCAAAGTTCCAGCTGGGCCACTCGATGCCTGAACCAGCTCCATGAGCGTCTCCGCTGGGGAGATGCCATTAACCTGGGCTCCTTAGGCGCGCGTGCGCGCTGTCACGGCTCTGATATAGCCCGTTTTCCGCCCCTGCTCCTGACGTCAGACGCCCAGTCCTACTTAAACTCCCCGCGGACCCCACTATGACACCTTGCAACCGGGTCCCTTGCAGCGCCCAGTTGCCCTGAGCCCCGGTGTGTGACTCCCTCGCACACCATTCCTGCCTGCCTGCCTGCTTGGTCTACTACGTGACTTGCTCGCACTTCTAACCTCTTAGTTCTTGCCTGCTTCAGCACCTGTCCAGGTTCCTGCCTGATTTCTCTCTGCCTGCCTTCAGCTCGCTGCAGTTCCTGCCTGGTTTCACGGTGCCTGACTTCGGCCCACCGCAGTTCCTGCCAGGCCTCCTTCATCCGCTTCAGCTCCAGCCTACTCAAGATCCGGACCAGAGATCACCTAAGTCCCAGCGGCCGGGTTCCTACGGGCTCCTCCCGGGGGGACACTGGCTTCCAGGGTGAACCTCCTGAATCCCAAGCGGCTGGGCTCCCAAGGGCTCCTCCCGGGGGAGTACCAGCTTCCGGGGTGAAGCCTACTGTCTACATCAGCCTGGGTCTGCCTACCGGCCTGCTGCCCCGAGACCATAGTCCAACTACCCAAGGTCTCCCGCAGGCCGGCCTAAGGGGTCCACTGTCTAGCTAGTCCACAACACTCTGTCCTTGTTTTGGATATCCATACTTTGGCTAATGATCCTTCTCTGTTGTTGCTTGGAGTCATTTTGATTTTTTTATGGATCAAGTTTTATGGTGCTCATGAACCTTCTTTATTCTTGTTGTTGAAGTGTTTATTTGTGTCCTGAGACTTTCTTGCATGGAGAGTGTTTGTTCTAATATCTTCTGTACATTTTCCTCATGATTGCTGTTATTTAAGTGTTTTTCTAAATGTAAATGGCCTCAATCATTCCATAAAGTAAATATGACAAATTCTGGCATATGCTTCTTACAGGAGTCTCACGTATCACACCATGAATCTCTCAAGTTATCTTGGGGTTGGGTTAAGACCTGCTGTTTTTCCCCTGATGTTGGTAAGAAATATGATGTTGCTGTTTTAATTAACAAATTTTCTGACATCTGGGTAATATCTCAAATGTCTGACTTACAGGGACAATGGGTGAGTGTTGTGGTCAAGATTGTCAACTCTCAACTCTTCTCAATGTATGTGCCTCTATCTCTGATTCTTCTGATTTTATTTTCAAGAACTGTCCAAGCTTGTTTCTTCTCTGGGTGACACCCCTCTAATTCTGGTTGGTAATTTTAACCAGCCTCTAGACTTCACTTTAGATATACAGCCTTACTCTAGGCTGATTCCCTCTATGTCTTTAACATAGATTAGGAGAAGATGTATATGGCTAGCCTCCTTGATCCTTGGTGATTGTGTCATCCCACCATTAAAGATTTTTATCTTCTTCTCTCATGTACACCAGTTTAACTCTAGAATAGATTACTTTCTAATTTCTATTTTTCCCCTTCCATCTCTTTTAACTATATAGGTGGGTAGTATTTTGATTTCTGATCATGCAGTATCTCCTTGACCTCATCTGAGTTCCAAGATAAGAAAGTGTTTTCTCTTTGGAGATTTATTTATTTATTTAGTTAGTTTTATATACTGGCATTCGGTTTTTTGGATCTTCACAACGGTTTACAATTGTATAAAATAAAAGAACATGTAGTACAGCATACAAGCAACATAATTAAAATAAAATGACTTATAACCTATAAAAATTACGATTAAATACTTAATAAAATACAAATGAAATATCTCACTAAAACAACTTAAAACTAATAAAAAAAAAATTAAGCTAAAATAAATCAAAACAAAATAAAATCTAAATCACTGGCTTGAGTCAATACTATATGCTTGGTTAAAAAGCCATGTTTTTAATGCTTTCTTAAACAGTTTCAGATCTTTTTGAAGTTTCAATTCGGGAGGTATGGTGTTCCATAATTTTGGGCCCGCTAACGAGACAGCTTTTTCCCTGATCAATGTTAGTTTGGCACTTGCCACAGAGGGAACAACAAGGAGACCTTTATTGGCTGAATGTAAATTGTGTTGTAGGGTATGGATATGCAAGATTGCGTTGAGCCAGTCAATGTGTTCGGTATAAATAGCTTTGTGAATTAAGCAGAGTGTTTTTGTATTTAATTCTTGCCTCTACTGGAAGCCAATGTAATGAGATAAGTACAGGGGTAATGTGTTCTCTTTCATTATTCCAGTCAAACTCTTGCTGCTGAGTTTCTTCAATATTTGGAGTGGCCTTAATGATGTTTGTGGAAGGCCTAAGTATAAAGAATTGCAGTAATCAATAATAGTAAATAACAAGGTTTGGAGCACGGTTCGAAATTCAGCTTGGTTAAGGAGGGGTTTAAGCCGTCTGAGAATCGGTAGTTTATAATATCCTTCTTGGATTTTTACTGAGATGTGTTCTTGTATACTAAACTCCGGATCTAACCAAAAACCTAGGTTGCGTACTTTTCTTCCTAGGACAAATATGGATTTTTCCATGATCAAACTTTTTCTTGGTCAGTAGTTATTTGTTTGCATTCAAGTAACATTATTTCTGTTTTTGTCACATTCAAACAAAGCTTTATTTGATTTAATGCTTGTTTTGTAATGTTTAAATACAATATGATAATCTTGAAAATGTTTTCAACTGTATCAGAAATTGGCACGACTAACTGAATATCATCAGCATTGATATAATAACTGAGTTGGAGACCAGATAGCAATTGACAAATTGGTAACAAATAAATATTGAATAAAGTGGCCAAAAGAGATGATCCCTGTGGGACTCCTGTTTTCTAATGGAAAAAATATTGGGACATTGTGTTGTTAATGGACACCTGGTAGGTATGATGTTTTCAAATAAGATGAGAACCATGTCAATGTTTTTACTTGGAGCCCTATTTCAGAGAGTCTGTTTAAGAGTATATTGTGATTCACAGTATCAAATGCTGCAGTCAAGTTGAGAAGGACTAAAAGGTAGCGCTGGCCATTATCAAACTCTTTTAACTCTCTGTCAGTAAGTGACAACAAAAAAGTCTCAGTACTGCAATGCTCACGAAATCCAAATTGGGTTGGATATAAAATGTCATTCTTGTCAAGGTGCTCCATCAATTGCTTAGCACCACTTCTCTGTTAGTTAGCAACACAGGAGAGATTAGATATTGGACGGTAATTATTCAATATTAAGGGATCAAGGTTCTTTTTTTTAAGTATTGGTTTAATGATTGCTCGTTTCAGTTGGTCTGGGAAAAAACCCTTCATGTAATAATTTATTGATTAATTCAGCTAAGAAAGGTGCAATTGGAGAAATTTAAGTACTGAAATTGGAATCACATCAGATGGATGTTTCACAGGGTTTAAGTTTTTGAGTAGCGTCTCTATTTTAACAGCTGCAACTTCATCAAAGTCTGACCAAATACAATGTTTTGGAATTAATTTAATTTCCTGGATAGGAATGTTATCAAGGTCATTTTTAACTTGGTAATTTTATTGTTAAAATAAAGGGCCAATTTTTACTTAATTCAGGATCAGATTCATTGTTTGTTGCTGAAGGGATTATTAGTAAGTTGTTTTACTATTTCAAAAAGCACTTTTGGGTTTTGAACAAATGTAGATATTTTCTAGCTTATAATAATCTTTTTTAAATGTATTAATCAATCTCTTATAAAAGGCCAAATGTTTCTATAAGAGGTTTTTGTCAATGTTTGGATATTAGTTAGACAGATTGCTTGGACAGATTTTTTTGTCAATGCTTGGATATTAATTAGAAGAAAAGAAAGAACAAGAAAATCTTTGACAAAATTTTTAACTGTAATTGGAAATAAGATTGGGTGAAATGATCTTTCTTACTGCATTTTGATGGGTAGGTCTTGTTGATCTTGTAGGCAGGTAGTTAGTAGTGTAGCCGCCATTGTATAAGCAGGTTGAAATTAAAGAAAAACTGTTAGGTGACATGATTAAAATACTAAGAGCAGTGTAAAATATTAACCAAGAATACAACTTAACACGGGTGGACATGAAGGGGCGCACAAAGAGGCAATCCCCTTTATTGTGCTCCTTTGGCGCGCGACGTGAGGTGCGCGACACCTCCCGGGACCGCGCTGTTAAACCTCCCCGTCGCCCCTAGATGATGTCACAAAAGGGGTGGAACAGCCTTGCAGGGAGGGAAGCAGTGTGGGTAAGATGGTTCAGAGGCTTTGAGCCGAGTCCATTGTACAGCAGCAAAGTAGAGACAGCAAGAGCTCAGCTGATAACAGAGGCAAAACCCTTAGAGGTGCTATTATCAGTTATACTGCCAAAAGTATCAGACAGCTTAATAAGCCGTTGCATGATTTGGAAGCTCAAATTTGTCTCTGCACTTGTTTATGTTCCGCTCTTCATTCACACCCCCTTGTTATATGTAAACCGGCATGATGTGGTTTCTAATCATGAATGCCGGCATAGAAAAACTCTAATAAATAAATAAATAAATACATAAATAAATAAATAAATTAGGATCTTGGAAATCAGTTGTGAAACTGGGTTTAATAATGCTGCTCTTTTGGAGCTGACATATTTAAAATATCAGCAAACTCGATGTTTAGTCAATGAGCTGGGAATTCCATATTTATGCAAAAAATACTATTCTAGCAACAATATGGCTGGCTATTTATTATTCATATATTTAAAGGGGATGAAGAACAGGGAGAGAGTTCCCTCAAATTCAGGGACAGCGCTCTGTTGATGAATGACTCTGACATTGTCAAGTGCTTTAAGCATTAGTAGTCCTCCTTGCATTCCTCTAAAGTGCAGATGGAGTCCTCTTTCACTGCATGGGCCCTCTCTATTTGAATTTTGTAGCAATTGTAATGAAACTTGGCAAGAAGAATCATCAAAAGGGGGAAAAGTGGCACAATATTTTAGAAAATGGCAAAGTGGCATAAAAAAAGTGACATAAAGTAGCCTAATGCACCACAAAGGGGACAAGGCTTAAGGGATTGGCAGGAGTCCTCTAATGCAATGTAGGTGAAGCAAAGAAGTAGTAAGAGGAGAAAGGACACCTCAAGGTTTAGAAAGATGCCATTCTGGATCAGACCAAAGGTCTGCCAAGCAATAGTGTCATGAACAGTTGATGGCAGCATGAGAGGCAAAGTGGCAGCAAAAGTGTCTTCAGGACCCTAAAGCAATGTGAAGGGGGAATGAACCAGATAATGTAGTAGAAAAAATCCCAAGGTACAGAAAAAGGGACCAAGAATCAGAAAGATTGGTATCAAGATAAAGCATTCAAAAGCATGGGAGAGGTGCACAGCAGCACCCCAGATTGGCAAGAAGTTCTCAAAGTGTAAGAGCTGGAGTATGCCGGGAAGATACAGACTGAAAGATGTTAAGAATATCAAGATGTAAAATCTGTGCATGGCAGCAAGGCTGAGCGGCACAAGGATCTGAAGGTATAGGAATGAGGGGCGTAGCATTAGGGCAGAGTGGCATGGGAGAAACCAGTCATTCTATTGGGGCATGCGACAACAATAGAGAGGGCGGATGACTCTTCCAGTCAAATAGGATAGGTTTGTGTCATGGAGTAAGCCACACACTTCATTGTTAGGTAGTAGATAGGTACCCAAATGTGCAGCACAGAGGAAATGCTATTGGGCCATGAAATCAGTTATGTTTCATGAAGTGGTGCCACAAGTGTTCAAAAGAATGGATAGCCGTGGCAAGAGCAAGAAATGGCAAGAAGATAATACCATAGATGAAGAGTGGTCTTAAAATCCTGAGGATTGTTTCAGTAAGTCTGTAATGCAATCAATAGCTCGGATGTCTGTGGTAATGATTGAACATGGCATGCCGTAAGTGTTAGTGACAGGCCTCAGTGGTTAGAGTTAGAAATGTCATGTCATAGGGGTAAGTGATAGTCCTCACTGGTAGTGTTTGGAACATGGCATGACGTAGCAGTAAGTGACAGACTTCATTGTTAATTGTTGCAAGATGGCATGCTGTAGCTAAAAGTGAGTGGCCTCATTGATAATGGCTGGAATATGGCATGCCATAGCTGTAAGTGTAAGTGATAGGCTTCATTGGTAATCATTGGAAAATGGCATGCCATAGCTGCTGTAAATAACAGCCCTCATTGGTGATGGTTAGAGCTTGGCATGCTGTAGCTGTGAGTGAGAGGCCTCATTGATAATGTTTTAGAACATGGCATGCCGTATCTTAAAGTGGCAGTCCTATTGGGAATGTTTTTTCTGGTAATGGTTGGAAGTTTGCAGCCCCCTTGCACTAGATCCTGCATTCTGTTGAGGACTAGATCTAAAATAGCCCCCTCTCATTTGTTCCAGGACCTGTTTCTCTATGTAGAAATTATTTATGGCTTCTAGAAACTTTACCTCCATAGTATATCCTAATGAGACATTTAACAGTCAATACTGGGATAAGTGAAAAACTTCCATGATTATTATGTGGCAATTTTATTTCTTTTTCTGATTTTGTTAGCATTTTACTCTCTGATTCTTCATCTTTGCCAGATGGGCGGTAATATACCTCCACTGCTATACTCTTTCTTATCATGCAATGCATTTTGTTTCCTGCAGGACTTTTATCCTGCTAGACTTGTTGAGGTCAATATGCAAAAGCCATTTAGATGATAACTCAAAAGCTATCTGTCTAAATGGCAATATGGCATATTCAGCCTCTTATCAGGCTAAATTATAGCCAGTTAAGTAGTTATCTGGCTATAATTTAGCCTGATGATTAATTATCCAGCTATAGTTTAGCTGGATAAAAAATGGGAGCTTCAGGATCATTTCAGGGAGAGGCAAAGTTATCCAGCTAACCTAGCCAATATAGGTGCATCTGGCTAGGAAAGCCATATAACTTTAGACCTGTTCAGAAGATATCCAGCTATGTAGCACTGTTCTCACCTAAGAAGATAGAGTATCAGCGAGGCAATCCCCTCCCTCCCTACCCCAAAGCATAATTATTAAGGCTCAGTTAGGACATGCTTTTCAAACCACCCCACCCTCTAGAAAAACCTTTGTAACAACTTAGGAAGGGGCCCCCCATTGTACATCAACCTGGGTTTCAATATTGCCTCCCTCCCACCCATAAGCTAAACTAGTTGTGCCTGTCCCCCATCCCCCTGACCATGCCCTGTCTCCCCTGATACCTTTTTATGTGAGCTGGAAATGAAGGATCACTCTTCGCACTCCCATTGCCTTCAGCATTGCATGACAGAGTAACGCTAGAAGTGTAAACTTCAACATAAGCTTAAGCTTCCTACTCTGCCTCCGTCAGGGATGTTTATTCCACTGAATAATATATGGGACAAGCTATCTGGCTAACTTTAGCCAAATAACTTGTCTACTAAACTGGCCTAGTGAATATAGACCTCTATACCTTCCTGTATATATCGTGCCACTACTCATAGAAACATAAAACATAGAAATGACGGCAGAAGAAGACCAAATGGCCCATCAAGTCTGCCAGCAAGCTACGCACTTACCATTTTTCCCCCCTTTTCTCTCTCCCACCTGTTACTATTGGCTTCCAGTACCCTCCAGCCTTAATTCCCCTCCACCCGAATTTAGAGAGCAGCTTTGAATCTGCATCAAGTGACATCCAGCTCAATTGGGGTAGCAACTGCTGTAACAAGCAGACCACCCCCTTGCCCCATACTATCAATTTGATTTGCTCTGTCTTGTTGACATAATTTGTACCATGGCTCATAGTACACCCCCCCCCCCCCCCACTAGTTATCCTTTTTCTATCAGGTCTCTGAGATATATATGATTTTCTTTCGCTTTCTCTCTCTCTTTCTCTCCCTCTCTCTGTCTATCTAAATATATGGTATACCTTCATTAAGGGGGTCATTTTCTCTTGATATCGCATGCGATACCTGGATCGGGGCGGAGTTGGGGTGGCGGAAACTTTGCTGATGGCGAAACGGTAAGGCCTCTTATCGCTGCCAGTAGCGCGCCCAATAGCAACACCTTTTACGATGGCGCTATTGGGTGCGAAAGCCGGCACTGATAGCACCGCAGAGGTACGACTGCTGCCAGCTTTCGCAGGCCCGGCCCCTGCTTCGCCACCCCGCCCCCCCATTAGCGCTGGGATTCAGAAAGCCACAGTAGTTTAGAAAATCTGGCCCTAAGTGCCATATATTCTAACTTTGCTATCTTATTTCTTTGACTTCTGCCATTTACATGCACACAGTTTAAAGTATATATTTATTGTTACCTTTTATTTGCATCCTGTTTATTAACAGTTAATATAGATAACTTGGAATCCTTCATATTTGTCTGTTCATTATTTAATTTCATCTGCGCTTCTTCTGCCTTACCGCAACCTCATTATCAGGATATTCTAACTTCCCTGTTACACCAAGTGTTTCCAAAAAATCATTCCTGAGTGACCGTCAATTTTCCACCATGATATAATTAAAATCAGCTTTATTTCCTTTTAAATGTTAGAGTGCCAACATCTGGATTCCACACTGGTTAAGGTGGAATGCAGCCCATTGGAATAGGCCCCTTCTAGCTCAACATATTCCCCAGTTCCTAAAAAACCTTAAAGCCTCCCGCCTGCACCATTGTCTTATCCATGCGTTTGAGACTCTGTGCTCAGCCTGTCTCTGGTATCCTGCTCTTGGAATGAGAGCTTTCTGAGAATGTAATCCTGGAGGTTTAATTTAGTTTAGTTTCATATACTTGGCCTTTCTCATAAAAATTAAATGTCTGTACAATCAAAGGTATAAAAGGTTTGGATTTTGACTTACTAATCTAAAAATCCTAAATTTGAACTTCCAGGACAACCAAACTGCTTCAGATCCTAATGAATCTGGATTTTGAAATGTCTTTTCAAGTAATTATCTTTAAATAGCCTCTCATATGAGTAGAGTATCCTAATCTCATTAATTCCTTGTTAGATATTCTCCTGTCTTTTGTAATTAATGTTATATTAAGTGATTGGAAAGAAGGCAAGCAATTGATTATTGTTTTAGATGAAATACAGTTTTTATGACAAATCCTAATTGTTTATTGATGAAAAGCAAAATGTTGTGAATACAATGTATCAAACTTTGGAAATAATGTGTAGTTTTCTCACATCATCGGTTTGACATAAATTAAAGAGAGTGAATATCACATCCCTGTGCTTTTTTAAATTTCTGCATAGATTTGTATGTTTCTGTTTTATTGGTAAACTTAATAAAAAATGGTATTAAACTTAAAAGGCAGTCAATCAATGTATTTTTCATCTGGGTAAAATACATTAAACTACAACACACAGACCGTAATAGCAAAATGTAGAATTCTGACATTGAAACATTTCAGTTGACAAATTCAGTCAAAGACTGATTCATGTTGAAAAGAACTTTTGTTTCTATACACTGGTAACCTAATCCAATTTGTTATTCAGAAAACTATCCCCTGGAGTCAGCAAGAGTCAAAGAAACTTCAAAGCCAATACAGTTAACTTTGGTCATCATCATTTGTCTTCAACTGTGCATTTTATATTACTTTATCTTCTGCTTTCATATTTAGGATGAATTATTATTATTTTTATATACCAACATTTGACCTGAGATGTCACATCAGTTTACAATCAAGTACTGTAGGTATTTCCTATCCCCAGAGGGCTTACAATCTAAGGCCTGGATTTATCAAAATGCAGTAAGTACGCGATAGCAAAAAGGGGTGTTTTTATGCTAATATAGCATTATGGCAATTTGCACTAATTACCTGTGTGAAGAGCTAAGTTAGTGCAAATTGTGATACCATTTTCAGATTCTGTGATAAGTGCCAGATCTGTTGTATTTCCTACATTCAACCACTGGGGGACCATTGTTAATGAGAGAGAGAGAGAGAGAGAGCAAAGCCTGGTCATAATATCATGGCCCATAGGTAGGTATTTGTATCCCTATGTGTAGGCCCACCTAGTACTCGAGGTGGGGTTTAGGTAAGAGTGTAGGGGGTTTAGGGGCCACTTTGACATTCTACGTGACATCTACGAACAGAACCCGCCCCGGGACGCGACCTGGGGGCGGGTCCGGAGGGCGCAGCCACGCCCCCGGACCGCCCCGGGCCGTAACCACGCCCCCGGGCCCGCCCCCAAAACGCTGCCGACACGCCCCCCTAAACGCCCGCGCGGCTCGGGCCCGCCCCTGACACGCCCCCGACATGCCCCCCTCGCCAAACCCCGGGACTTACGCGAGTCCCGGGGTCTGCGCGCGCCGGTAGCCTATTGAACATAGGCGCACCGGCGCGCAGGCCCTGCTCACCTAAATCTTGCCCGGATTTGGGCGGATTTAGGCGCGGCAGGGTCCTGCTCACCTAAATCCGCCCGGATTTGGGCGGATTTAGGCGAGCAGGGGCTCTTAAAATCCGCCCCTAAGAATTAGATGTAAAATAGCGCCCCGCCTTATCAGTTCTTACAACCAGCTGTCCCATGAACCAGTCATTCTTTTAATCTAGAAACTTTACCTCCTTAGCATGTCCTGATGTAACATTTACCCAGTCATACTGGGGTAATTGAAATCACCCATTATTAGGTATAGGAAGGGAGGGAAATTTCATTTTGTTTTGTGTTCATTTTGGGGGGGTGGCTTTTTTCCCCCATGAAATTCATTTCATGCTATGTTGTATTTTGTTTCTTTTGTTAAAAAAAATCTAAATAAATATAACAAAAAACCCACAAACATGAAAGAAAAAAGAAGTAGAGCCTCTCAGGGTCTCCCGTGCCCTCCACCTAGAAAAATGCTGGGGCCAGGATGCTCCCAGGCCCCTGCTTACCCAGTCCAGGGGGGATCCACAGATGAGACCTAGGCCCAAGCTCAAGCTGGGGCCTTACATACGGCCTGGGCTAAGGTCATGATGATCTACCAGAGCCCAAGCCTACAAAAGAGTTTGGACCTCAGCCTAGGCCCTACAAAAGGCCCAGGCTTGAAGGCCAGGTCCTGATGCCTGGGCCTTGACCTAGACCAGGGTTTGAACCCAGGCATGAGGCCACTATTCATTCCACTGTTGGTGCCAATTTGCCTCCTCTTAATGTCTTAGAGTGAGTTTTCCCTCTCCTGATAGCAGTGGCCCCAGGATCTAAGGAAAGCCTGACACAAGCTATCCCATGATTCAGAAAAGAAGTTAACTGCTAAATGTTTCCTGTGACTGTGTTTAAAGTTTATGGTCAGTATGTAGCGAACACTACAGTCACAAAAGTAGTAAATCCTGGATTAATAGATGTCAGTTAGCTTAGTGCAGGATGGTTGAAAGGGGAGGTTTCCATTCAAATGCAGCCCCTCTCTTTGAGGGGTCTGGAACTGTCACCCCCCTGGGTAGGATATAAAGTAATGCTCTATCTAGCACTTGGAAGGCAGTCCCTTTAGGTTTGCAAACAGTTCAGAGATAGATAGGTGTATATATTTTTGTCATTTTACAGGCCCAGTCACTGGCTGGTTTGGATTTTCCCTCCGGGTACATAATTTGGATTTATTATTTTAAGTAGTAGGAGCCTTGCAAGAGCCTGTACACTAGAGATGTGAATCGTGTCCTCGATCGTCTTAACGATCGATTTCGGCTGGGAGGGGGAGGGAATCGTATTGTTGCCGTTTGGGGGGGTAAAATATCGTGAAAAATCGTGAAAAATCGTAAAAAATCGAAAAAACGTAAAATCGCAAAACCGGCACATTAAAACCCCCTAAAACCCACCCCCGACCCTTTAAATTAAATCCCCCACCCTCCCGAACCCCCCCCCCAAATGACTTAAATAACCTGCGGGTCCAGCGGCGGTCCGGAACGGCAGCGGTCCGGAACGGGCTCCTGCTACTGAATCTTGTTGTCTTCGGCCGGCGCCATTTTCCAAAATGGCGCCGAAAAATGGCAGCGGCCATAGACGAACATGATTGGACGGCAGGAGGTCCTTCCGGACCCCCGCTGGACTTTTGGCAAGTCTTGTGGGGGTCAGGATGCCCCCTCCAAGCTGGCCAAAAGTTCCTGGATGTCCAGCGGGGGTCAGGGAGCGATTTCCCGCCGCAAATCGTTTTCGTACGGAAAATGGCGCCGGCAGGAGATCGACTGCAGGAGGTCGTTCAGTGAGGGTTCCGGCGCCTCGCTGAACGACCTCCTGCAGTCGATCTCCTGCCGGCGCCATTTTCCGTTCAGCGAGGGTTCCGGCGCCTCGCTGAACGACCTCCTGCAGTCGATCTCCTGCCGGCGCCATTTTCCGTACGAAAACGATTCGCGGCGGGAAATCGCTCCCTGACCCCCGCTGGACCTCCAGGAACTTTTGGCCAGCTTGGGGGGGGCCTCCTGACCCCCACAAGACTTGCCAAAAGTCCAGCGGGGGTCCGGAAGGACCTCCTGCCGTCCAATCGTGTTCGTCTATGGCCGCCGCCATTTTTCGGCGCCATTTTGGAAAATGGCGCCGGCCGAAGACAACAAGATTCAGTAGCAGGAGCCCGTTCCGGATCGCTGTCGTTCCGGACCGCCGCTGGACCCACAGGTTATTTAAGTCATTTGGGGGGGGGTTCGGGAGGGTGGGGGATTTAATTTAAAGGGTCGGGGGTGGGTTTTAGGGGGTTTTAGTGTGCCGGCTCACGATTCTAACGATTTATAACGATAAATCGTTAGAATCTCTATTGTATTGTGTTCCATAACGGTTTAAGACGATATTAAAATTATCGGACGATAATTTTAATCGTCCTAAAACGATTCACATCCCTACTGTACACCACCTGGGCCCAGGGAATGGGGAACCCTGTGTCTGGGGCTGTGCAGGTTAGGGAAGTCCTGCCCCTGAAGTGGTGGTGACCTGCAGCAAGGATACACTCCAGTATTACTCTCAGTTTTTCGAAAGATTTGGTTTCAAGATCCAGGAGAAAGTTCTGTCTGCCCTTCCTTCCTGACTGAAGTGCAGAGAGTTGCCTGCTTCAGGGGATCCCTCCCATCAGGGATCCAAACAGAAGAGATAAAAGAACTGTATCAGAAACAAAGAAGTCTTGGAAGCCATCTAACTGTGAGTAAAGCAAAGCCTAGCATCCTTGTAGACCCATCCGGTGCTTTCAAACCCCTGAGGAGAGTGAGACTTTATCTCTCTGTGCAGAGAGAGTAACTCAGTATTTTTAGCATGCTGGAAGGGGTCTTCTGCCCATCCAAATGACACCCTGCCTAACTGGGGACTCTATTTTTCCAAGCTCTGGAAGGTAGAAGTTCCTCTGGTTCTGACATTTAGATATTCGTGCCCAAATTGAGGAGGGGACTGTAAAAGTAGAAGATTCTGTGGTGCTGTGGAAAATTAGTTGTGCCATTCTTGGTGCACTTTCAACTGTATAGACTTTAATTTGGACACTAACATAGTGGCTTCAGTGGTTTTATTTGCCACATCCAGCACACACTGGGATATACAAGTATCCCCCCCCCCCCCCTCTCATGGGGAAGACAAAGGAAAGGCAACTGTGTATAAAGGACACCTCTGCTACTCTGAGCCATGAAAGTAGAAACACCCCCACCAACAAAGGATCCCGACCCTGTGGGAAAGGGTAACATGTTAGAACTAGCCAGGAGAGAACTCAGCCCTGAAACAACAATAAATACGTTTATGGCCCATCAGTGCCGGTCATGTACACTGGGGTGGTGCTACAAGTAAATAATTATTTAATAATTTGTAAATGTCGCATTAATGTTATTTTAGTTTGCCATGGGTTCTTTAGTTCTGTGTTAGGCGAGGTATTGAAGCACGCATTGTGGTATTGTGTATATGATTTGAAGGGGCAACAGTGATATGTGAATGCAGTAACTAATATTGAAAAGAAATAATCATCTGTCTTCTGTGTTACCATCGTGGGTGTGTTGTGCATTCTAATATAAATGTGTTATATGAAACTACTGCTGTACATTTCATGGATATCCCTTCAGTCCTAGTTATATTGTGCATGGATGCGTGCGTGTGTTTCAGTTGATGACATTTGATATATTGCAAAAGGATGTGATAGAATGTAGAATTGTAAGTGTGAGTGTGTAGGGCATTGATTCCAAACCCATCGCCAAGATCCTTTCATTAGATGGTGCCGCATCCAGAAAGCAAAGCCCTCAGTAAAGTCAGAAAGAGGTGTTCACAAGTGTAGGTGATGAAATAGACTGAGTTTGTATGAGAGAGTGTGAGAAAAATTGTTAAATAAAGGACATTTTGCCATAGATTAGATACAGCAGATGGTATGCAGTTGAGGTTACAGATACAATTCTTGCTGTTAGGGTATATCAGAATGAGGTTTGAAAGGTGAGTACAGTCATCCTTGTTAGGGAAAAGCAACACTGATCTTTTAAAAAAGGTTTTTGGCTAGAAAGGTATGAACAGTATTTCAAAATGGTGGAATTGTGTTGCAGTATTTGAGTGTTATTTGAGAGAGTACAATAAAAGGCTTTGTTTAAGTTAGCTTTCCCATTTTTCTCAAAGCTTGAAAAAGTTTAAACAATGTCAAAATGACTTCCATAGTAACAGACGCAGCTGCATAGCTGCTGTAGTGCTCTGAACTCTGTCCAAAATTGAAACAAAACAATGTTCAGGTCTAAGTATTGATGGATGTGAATAGAAGAATAGGTGTTTGTGGGTATATATTAGTGGGAGGAATGGAGTGTATTAATGGAAAGTTCCATATTCAAAGAGTTTGTCTGGCTGACTTTTGGAATTAGCTAGACAGACTCTAATGGTTGAAATTCCCCCACCCACATACTCACAGGCTAATTGTCTGGGCAGATTGTTGCCTGCACACAATTTATCAATAAAGAGGCTGAGCTGGGAGTATAACCAAGGTGCAGTTTCACTTGTTTGACCAGCACTGATATTTAGCATTGGCCAGACAAAGTTACCTAGGTAAGTCTGATGAAATAAATTACAGTCCTAAAGTTACCCAGGTAATTTTATCCAGATATATTATTCAGCTCACTGTTTGCCAGATAAGTGCCACTGAATATCCAGATAAAGTTAACAGGTAACTTACCCACTCAGCAGCTCTTTGAATACGGATCCAGGAACGTGTATTCTGGTTTCTCCTCTTTCACACTCTGAATATCATTTTTTAGGCTGTGATCAATATTTGATTTTCTTGTCAAATGGCCTCTGAGAATGTGCTTTTGTGACAATTGCTATTTGGGTTCTTCCACTATTTGCCTTCCAGAAAGCAGAAATAATTTGGATGAATTCCGTCCTAAGGTAGATAAAAACCTTTGTTATTATTCTAAATCTTTTTTTTTAAGGTATAACATTTTTCAGGTTGGACTTGAATAGACCCTCAGCTAAGTGAATGTGACCATGGTGGGGAGTGGCGGGATGACAGGAGAAGAGCTTTTTGCTTTTTCAAGGAAAAGTAATAATCAAGCACAGTTAACTATGCAACTTATGGTTCTATTATCCTCCCTTCTATTTATTATATGCTATCAAAATATGATATGGACTCAACACTCTCTTCTGCCTACTGTACCTTTCATGCCTCTGTGTTGCAGTTTAATAGCCTAAGCTCTTCAGCAGCTTATTGCAAAGGTCAGAGGGTTGTGCATGATTTGCGGGCTCTCACTTGCAAGACAAGTCAGTGTCAGCTGCAAATCTACTCAAATACCACATTACCTGCTGATGGCCTTCCAAAGCAATTCTTCCCCCAGACCCTGAAGAAGATTGATGGCTCATAATTTCTATGTAAGATGCCACTGTTGTAGCCTGTCTTTGACTTCAGCTCACATATCTCACCTCTGGGTAGCAGCACAATGTAATTGATGTTCATTCTGCCTCAAGGGGTTAAAAGATTAATGCACCGCAAAGGTATCATACCAGCTACGGTATATAGGACTCAAATTGAGATCTGTTGTATTACATTTCACTAAGAGGTTAAAAAGGAAAAAAAAATCACACAGCGAATGTAATGCAGTACTGATCAATTCTGGAGGGACAGAAGGGAGTTGTATCGTTTTAAAGTATTTTTTTTCCCTTGCAGTCAGCTTGAGTAATGGTTTTGTATACGTTATATTGTGATTCCCTTGTTTGACCACTCTCCTCAATAAAACAGCACTGCACGCTAAAGATCTAAAATGAGGTTTTGGTAAAGTAACAAAGTCACCTAGTCCTATAGATGTCAAAGGTAATAGTGAACCATAATTGGAGCATGGAGCAGTGAACTTGCAATCCCCAGTTCAGTTTTCCTGTCTGCTGCTTACTCTGTGATTTTGTGCAAGTAATTTAACCTCTTTGTACACAAAGCCAGAAACTGTAAGCTCTTTAGGGTAGACACATTTAAACCAGTTGAATTATCTGATAGAATAATTGCACAAAAAAGAATATTGTTTTTGACAAGGAAATATTTCCTTCTTTTAAATCCCTTCATGTTTTTCCAATTACTTGCTATTTTGATTTATGCATTTGAATTTTTTTTTTATTAAGCTTTTAGTGTTAATTACTGGAGCAAGTATGACATAGGGTTTTATCACATGCTCCAATGTGTTTAGGCCTCTATATTTTTTCCTTCTACGTCTTAGCTCTTTGGCCCTTTTTCTTAGCAGTGACTACATCCATGCGAATCCTTAAGCCCAAGGTATTATTGCCAGATAATTTATAGGGGCAAATAGGCTGTCGCAAAGATGATGGTGTTTTATGAAGTCAGAGAAAATTCTTCTGCTAATAAATGCTTTGCAACTGGGACTTATCCATAGCTTTTAGAATATGGACTTTAAAATATAAAAAGCCATAACCCTAAACCAGTTATAAACTTTTCTTTCTATTGCAACTTTGCATGTGCCAGTCCAGCTAGTTTGTACTGTCAGATCTTCCCTTCTGCTAGCAGGCACTGGAAAGTAGAGGAGTGGTCTAGTGCCTAGCAGCCTAGGAGCCTCAGAAGTCCAGCTCAAATTTCATGTTGCCCTCTGATGCTCCTTGTGACCTTGGGCAAGTCACTTAACACTGTATTTCTTCAGGTAAAAACTTAGCTCTTGTCAGTCCTCTGGGGCAGGGAATGACCTACTGTACCTGATTTTAACTTGCCTTGGGCTAAGATTTGGAAAGTCGTGGAGTTAAATCCAGAACTCACAGTGATTGACTGACACTCTCATTCCTTTTTCTAATCTGTTTTCATCTTTGTTCCTAAAATGGGTGGGATACAGGGAGCTTTATGATGCATTCAGTGCACACTCTGGCTTAGCACATGTATGCTTATGATCATATAGTTCAGGTCTAATTTTAACTCACTATCTTTCCTAATATCATAATATGCAGGCATACCTGGGAACTTGCCAGATTGCTGGGTTTGAACTCATATCCCAGATCACTAGTTATATCATATCACCACAGAAATAGAAAAGATCTCTCTCCTGTACATTCTGCCACAATGCAGCTCCTCCAATTCCCTCTCTCTTAGCCTAAGTAGTACAAGCAGCACAAAATAAGATAGTGAAAGATAATAGATAAAGCCAAAATTAGTCCATCCAGTCTTCCCAACAAGTTGTTTTTTTTTTTGGGTAGTAGCAACTGTCGCTCGGTGCAGGCTGTCCCAAGTCGAAATGTAAACTTCAGGTGTAATAGAAAAGTTGCTTCATTTTCATTCTCTAGCCAGTAGGGATCCTCTATGTTTGCGCCATGCCTATACATGCTATGAATTATTTTTTAAGTTAGGAGGGATGGGTGATAAACGATACAGGACTAGATGGTGAGAATAACTGAGAAAAGCATCATCGAGGGAAAAAAAGAGAAAGTGAGAGGACAGATGGATGGAAAGAGGGTTCAGGGAGGTGGGGAAGAATATACTGTTGCGCGCCCCATCTGAGCCCAGCCCGCGCACGGGCCTGCTCACCTCACTAGCTCCTCTGCAGGTCACGGGTTGGCCTCCCTGGCGGCAGCCGCGAGCTCCTCCAGGCCTCGGCGTCCCACGACGGCGGTCGCCGGGTCTTCCACTGCGCACCAGGCCTCATGCCAGAGTTCCACGTCCTCAGTGGCGTTGGCCATGCCCCTATTCACGCACGCACGGACCGCCCAGCCTCTTGTAGGGCCAGAGACAGGTCCTAGCTCCGCGGCGCACCCTGATTGAACGTACGATATAAGGAAGTCCCTGCCTGTACTTCCTTGCCTTGGCAATCGAGTCGGCACTGTAAGTGTACTAGTTTGCCTCTGCATTCACAGTCTTGTTCCAGCCTTGTTCCCACATCCTAATGTTCCAGCGTCCTACTGTTCTAGCCTTGTCTAGTGTCCTTCTGTTCCAGCGACTGTCCGTCCTGTTTCTCCAGGTAGTACCCTTGGACTGTCTCTGTGGTACTGACCTCGGCCTGCTCCTTGACCATTCCGTTTGCTGCCTGGATCCTGACCTCTGCCTGTCTTGTGACCTCATCTGACCTCTGGAACCTGACCCCTGTTTTGTTGACTACTCCTTGGACTGATCCTCGGATTCTGACCCCGGCTGCTATTGACCAAGTCTCCTGAATCTGGCTTTGTCCCTTGCCTTGTCATCGCCTATGCCGTACTGGCCTTCCTTGCTTCTCCAGACCTACAGCCTAGTGACCAACCACACTCCCTTGCTGATCATGGGCACGCCTCTCTATTACCTCTCCGGGAGATCCTGCGAGGCCCACCTAAGTCCAAGCGGCCCGGGTCCCTATGGGCTCCACCCGGGGGGACCGCAGGCTTCCAGTGGTGATAAGTGGAATGGAACAGTTCCCCTATGAGGAAAGACTAAAGAGGTTAGGACTTTTCAGCTTGGAGAAGAGACGGCTGAGGGGGGATATGATAGAGGTATTTAAAATCATGAGAGGTCTAGAACGGGTAGATGTGAATTGGTTTTTTACTCTTTCGGATAAGAAGTTAGCTTGTGACACATTTAAAACTAATCAGCGAAAGTTCTTTTTCACTCAACGCACAATTAAACTCTGGAATTTGTTGCTAGAAGATGTGGTTAGTGCAGTTAGTACAGTTGTGTTTAAAAAAGGATTGGATAAGTTCTTGGAGGAGAAGTCCATTACCTGCTATTAATTAAGTTGACTTAGATAACCACCGCTATTACTAGCAACTGTAACATGGAATAGACTTAGTTTTTGGGGGTTCTTGCCAGGTTCTTATGGCCTGGATTGGCCACTGTTGGAAACAGGATGCTGGGCTTGATGGACCCTTGGTCTGACCCAGTATGGCATGTTCTTATCTTCTTAAGCTCATCCTAGATCTGTGTCCTCCTGTGCTCCGCCCACTGGGGGCAGTTGCTTCCTGGTCCCTACCAGGGAGCCATTCTCCACTGCTGCAGGACAAGGGTCCACCTCCAAGGGCAACATATACCTCAAAGCTATTAGATTTAACCCAAATTTCTGAGCTAATATTGGCTCCTAGCAGGCCTCAAAAACTATGAACCTGACAGACTGGGAGTTTGGTGTTTTGGCTTCTAAACCTCTGGTGTACACTGATGGAAATGAGCTGATATAAAGGAGGTGACCTTATCTTTAGCCAACTAATAGAATCATGAATCCCATTCCTGAGGACTGGATTGGCTTTCAGAACTAGAAGTTATTCCCAGTAATGTCAGGGCTGTTGAGCCACTGTGAACTCCAAATACAGAGAGCTCCATTATTCCTGAAGCAGTAATTGATGTTGACCAGTTTAGAGTATTTGATTTCTGAATATGAATTACTTTGTATATAAACTGAAGATATGTACAGCGCTATTATACTTGCAATGTGTTAGAACTCCTGCTCTCCGGAGAGCTTACATTTAAGTTGAATCATTGTACAATGCACATTCCTGTATTTAAATAAAGTCAAGTTGAAACTCAAAAGGGACTGTGTTACACTATCTTCAGGATCAAAAGCTGACACTTAACTTCAGTTCTCTCATAAGTTCTAGATCTTCCCTGGGACACTGAGTGGAGGAATCACAAGTCAATGTCATTGAAAGGAGACATATGCCACTGTGTGAAGAAGAAGAAACTAGGATCATGAGCTGATACTAGGAGGAGAGCCAGGATACTACAGAGAGAGGAAGATAAACACAACTAAACCCGAGGAAGGAAAGAGAAGCTAGGGAGAGGAAAGAGAAAGAGGGTAGGAGGGAGAGGAGAAGGAAGTTGGAGATATTGATGTGAAGACAGAACAGGAGGAGGAAATTAAAAATCTAGGTGAGAGAGAAAGCAAGGCATTACTATGTTTTCAGGTACATACAGGATAACAATGCCAGCAATCACTGTGCAGGTACTGATAAATCTCTCTTGCAGACAGCTGCCACCATCAAGATAAGTGGAAGAAAAAAGGAAGAAATTGCAACTTACTGATGGCACCTCTCTGCAGGAAAGTTGACTTGACATCTTGGGTGAATTTTTTATTCAAAAAGGTAGGAAATAAATGTAAAATAAATAAAATAAATAATCTACAAGATTATTTATATAGTGATTTCTGGTACTATTTGGTATATAAAAAATGCTGACTAGTTTTTTTTCTCTCTTGATACCCATCCATAACCTACTTAATCTAAAAATCTCAGGAGGGCTCAATTACTACCATTCAGGACTTAGAAAAATTTCTGTCTATAAATGTATTGCTACATTGGGCAAATAAAACTATTTATATCTTATATTTGCACATGTCTGTCAAGAGGTCCCACACATCTCAGGGAAAAAAAACCCTCCTTTTATTCAGCATTTCAGGCCAGACCTCACTCTCTAGCATAACTGCAATATGCACAGGGCTCATTATTCCTTATTGGACATGCAAAATCACTCAGCTGACATCAACAGTATCTTGAATAGGGCAGAAGAAGTGCACATATGATACTCAACAGGCTATCAATGTGAAGTAAGAGCAAAAAGCTAAAAGCACTTGCTCATATTGCTTTTGGAAATATCTTTTATTGCATTTTTGCTTTATTGTACATTGCTTAGATGACAATTATAAGCTGGCAATCAATCAAATGTGTATAAATAAATAAATAAATCATATTTCAATTATCTCTTGGTTTTAAGTATGCTCTGAATCACTTATGTATTGCTTCTCTGTAGGAAAGAATGCGGAAAGATTAATCAGAAAGCACAGATTAAAAACCTTTTATCTCTTATGATAAAAAGAACTATTATACAGTAGTAAGGTACAAAGCATTAAGAAAGAAGTAGTAATATGGAAAGTTAGAATGTATCCAAAAAAAAGAAAGTGACATTTTTCATGTATATTCTCTGCTTTCTCTTTAATTGCTTAATAATTCTACTGATCATAAAGGTGACAAAGGAACTTTTCACTTATTCAGAAGTCAACAACTTCAATGCTTGCATGAACTAGCAGCTTACATACAGAAAGTCAGTTGGACATGAAACGTATCTGTCCCATGCAAGGCCTTTATCTCTGCTACTCTACCCAGCTGGGACACCTGTACTCATACATTAGCTTTAACTTCATATATGCTATTCATCATAGGACCCTAGAAACAAGTCTACCATTCACTTAACCTACTCTACAAGGGGAATATGAGCTACCCCATATTATATAAAGTGAACTATGTATGTTTTGTCTTTGCAGTAGTTGTGACCCAAAATCAGAAAGCACTGGAAGATAAAGTTGCAGGAAGGAGTACAGAAGATGTCAGTAGGGCATTCTGGATTGGAGACAATGAATGTAGGTAGCATGCAGAAGGGAGAGACATTAGATTAACCCTATAGATGCTTACCCTAACACTGTGTGCATCCAAGACTACAAGCTCCAGCAAGTCTACAAGAGCCTGCAAAGTTCAAATCATAAAGCATCTGGAGTATTTCCAGCATTTAGACTGGTGTCAGTAGGCTTCATTCAGCTTAGAATGAACATTGACTGGGAGCAATAATTTTATGTAGCCAACTTAGGAGCCATCCCTGAATTAAGTGGAATGGGGAAGTGGAAAATAAATCTGTTGGTCATAGTAGTGATTAAAATGTAACAGGTGTACGGAGAAGGTAATATGTTACTCCTATGGTGAGAACCATTTACAGTGAAAGCTCTATTATTTGGCATCCATGTAGAATAGGAGATGCCAGAAAATCTAATATGCCTGTTATATAAAAGCTCTTTTTTTCCTGCTCCAGCCCCTCACCTCCTATGAGGCAGTGTGCACTGCTTCAGCAGAATGTTCTGTTAATCTGCATCTCATTCAGGCAGCATCTTTAGTGTGGGGAGAGGTTGGCTTAATAAGCAACATATATTTTATATTTTCTGCGCTGTCTAACTCCAGTCTCTCCCCACCTCTCTTGTTTCTTACAAGGGACAGTGCTAAGATTACTAAGGAAGGAGAAGATGGGAAGAGGGAAATCAGAAGTCAAGGTGCATATTGGTGCCACAGAGAACTAAGTGTTAAATTTAAAGGAAGAACACTGTTACTATTTTTAGAAATAATACCTGTACCAGTAATTTAGAAAGACAGACAGAAAATATGGGATTCATGCATGGCTTTGACTATAGTGTAAGAAGAATGACCTTGAGATGTTCTTACTTTGGAAAACCATTTGGAGTAAATGCAATCTATATATTAGGGATGTGAATCATTTTTGAACGATTAAAATTATCGTCAGATAATTTTAAAATCGTCCAAAATCGTTAGAGTGCACGATACAATACAAATGCCCATGATTTATCGTCAGGGGCATTTGTATTGTATTGTTAAATGGGGCACACCAAAAAAGCCCCTAAAGCCACCCTGACCCTTTAAATCGACCCGACCCATCGCTATTTTCTTTTTACGGAGGCCCGCACCACAAAAAAAAACCATCTGACCCTTTAAATCGACCCCCCCCCTCCCGACCCGACCCATCGCTAATTATTTTTTTACGGAGGCCCACGCCGCAAAAAACCCCCAAAAACCCATCCGACCCCTTAAATCGAACCCCCCCCCCTCCCGACCCGACCCGACCATCGCTATTTTTTTTTTTTTACGGAGGCCTGCGCCGCAAGAAAAAAAAAACCCATCCGACCCTTTAAATCGACCCCCTCCCTCCTGACCCCCCCAAAATCTTTTAAAGTTACCTGGTGGTCCAGGGGGTCCTCGGGGGGGCCTCGGGGAGAGAGCCAGGGGGGCCTCGGGGAGAGGAGAGATCCAGGGGGGCCTCGGGGAAATATTTCCCAGGCATCAGCTGTTCTAAAAAAAAAAAAAATGGCGCCGATGCCCCTTTGCCCTTACCATGTGACAGGGTATCCGTGCTATTGGCCGGCCCCTGTCACATGGTAGGAGCACTGGATGTCCGGCGTCATCTTTACTCATCAGCCCATATTATACTATGGGCTGATGAGTAAAGATGGCCGGCGCCATCTTTAAAGTTGGCGCCGGCCATCCAGTGCTCCTACCATGTGACAGGGGCCGGCCAATGGCACGGATACCCTGTCACATGGTAAGGGCAAAAAGGCATCGGCACCATTTTTTTTTTTTTTTAGAACAGGTGATGCCTGGGAAATCTTTCCCCGAGGCCCCCCTGGATCTCTCCCCGAGGTCTCCCGAGGCCCCCCTGGACCACCAAGTAACTTTAAAAGGTTTTGGGGGGGTCGGGAGGGGGGGGTTGATTTAAATGGTCAGATGGGTTTTTTTGTTTTTTTTGCGGCGCGGGCCTCCGTAAAAAATTAATTAGCGATGGGTCGGGGGGGGGGGGGGGGGTCGATTTAAGGGGTGGGGTGTTTTTTTTGTTTTTTTTGTGGCGGCAGGCCTCCGTAAAAAATAATTAGCGATGGGTCAGGTCGGGAGGGATCGATTTAAAGGGTCGGATGTGTTTTTTGTTTTGTTTTTTTGTGGTGCGGGCCTCCTAAAAAAATGTGAATTGGAATCTGAAACGATTCCAATTCACATATCTTAACGATCAGATTCGAGCCCCCCCGCAGCCGAATCTGATCGTTAAGATGATCTGGCACACGATTCACATCTCTACTATATATACATCTGCACCCACATACCTACTCCAACTCTCCATACATTCCAACTCAGCTACCACCTACCCACCTACATAAACACACCATACATACCACACACATACTCCTACATACATCCACCGACTTGTCCCCTTATTTCCAATACCGATAAAAACACAAGCACACACCCCTACACACAGATGCATTATGGGCCGAATTTTAAAAGCCCTACGCACTTCGGGCCTATTTTATAAAGAACTGGAGACTTGCGTAAAGCCTCGGGACACGTCTAAGTCCCGGGGCTTCAAAAAAAGGGCCGTCTAGGGGCAGGGCGGAGGCAGGGCAGGGGTGGTCCAGGGGTGGGGCAGGGCCAGAGGCCTCCGGCACAGCAGCCATTTGCCGCTGTGTCGGAGGATCACTTGCCAGTATGCCGGTGCATGCAACTTGCGCCTGCCCAGAGGCAGGCACAAAAGGTAAGATATAGATCAGGAAGGGGGTTAGAATAGGACTAGGGGGTGGAAAGGTTAGGGTAAGGGTGGGAAGGATAGAGTAGGGGGAAGGAAAGATCCCTCACAAGCCATTCTGAAATAGGAGGAGCCTGGGAGGGAATGGATAAAGGCCGCAGGTGCACGCAAGGTGCACAATTGTGCACCCCCTTGCACGCGCCAACCCCTGATTTAATAACATGCACACACCTGCACGCACATGTTATAAAATTGGGTGTCCATGTGTGCACGCTGGGTAGCGTGCACACATGTACGCCCACGCGCTTCTTTGAAAAATCTATGCCTGTATGTTCCAGTCTGGCCCATCATAACCCCCACAAACCCACACACTCACACACAATCACAAATACATTCAACACAAACCCACAGCCCATATATACCTACACATTATCATCCCCACTCAAACTCACAACCAAAACACTTCTACACCTACCTTTTATACAACCATATGCACATATAAACGTCTGAACATACAACTCTGCATATAATACATTCTTACACACATACACCACCTATATCTCCCATAAACATCCACACGTACCACATCCCCCAATCACCTCACCCCTCTACACACACACACACCCACACAACACCTAATCAAATCTTTCCGCAAATCTATGTTGGAAAGCTATCCCTCTTTATGCTTTCCATACTTATTTATTTTCTATAAATAATAATTATTTTTATTATAGATCACTTGACATTTGAGTTAAAACAAACACTCAAAGCCATGGTTAAAAGACAATTTCCAAAGCCATATACTTGTGTAAATAGCAATTTAACTGGGTAAAATTGGCCTCTATGACATTGTTCTCTGCTCAGCTAAAAGTACATATGGGTTTCCACAGTGTACATAACATTGGCTGGTTTCTAAGAAGGATTTCCATTATACTTTATTCTTATGTGCATTGCATTTTTTATTAGTCCTAGATTATTATGTATACTCAATTTTACTGGGACAATAAATGTGAAAATCAGCTAAGTGCAATGGTGTATATATTTTCTGTTTGTTTGTGGGAATTAAGAAATAGAACAATGCTACCTAGTGACCTAGTCAAAGATAGTACATTTTAATTCTGAACCATAAATGTTTGTGCTAGTATTTACAGATTTCCAATATTGTTATTTCTGTTTGTTAGCATCTATAGATCTGATTAACTCAGGGGCAGTGGAATGCCTTTTATGTTGGGGGGGGGGGGGGGCAACTACACTCTGCCCAAGCTCTGCTCAAGCTCAGTCCCATTTGATAAATTTGGGGTAGATTCATCGGGAGATGAAGACCTCCAGACATTGGATCAATAATCCACTCATTTACAAATGGTTTTAGCCAGTTGTCAAGGACACAGCAGAGGCAACACTCAAAGCAATTGATACAAGGGGTTTCTTTCCTTACGGTTGGAATAACAGTTACCAAGGGTGACTTTTTCATAATCCAACAAACTTCCACCATTTCAAATCTGTCATCAACAGTTTGACTTCCAATCAACCTGCGGTATTGTCAAAAGACTTGTCTTTTGTCCCAACTCCTAAACTTGATGAGCTTATTTCAGAAATGTATTTGCTTAAATTCAACTTTTACTTAAGGACAAATATTGTTTTTGATAAATTAACTGCAGTTCAAACAGATGCTTCATTAGCATGTAATCCATCATCTTGGATTCCTCCAGGGCTAGAAGACCCAGTGATTAAGAATCTTCTTTTAGCAGTGACTTAAAATATCAAGATCTCGGATATTCAAAATAAAGGGGTAGATTTTCAAAGGGATACGCGCATACCCCCCAAAAACCTACCCCAAACCCCCCCCTGTGCACGCCGAGCCTATTTTGCATAGGCTCGGTGGTGCGCGCAAGCCCCGGGACGCATGTAAGTCCCGGGGTTTGCATGGAGGGGCGTGTCGGGGGCATGCCGGGAGTGACGCGGCATTTCGGGGGTGGCGCCGCGGGCATGGTTTCGGCCCGGGGGCGTTCCGGGGGCGTGGCCCCAGACTCCGGACCAGCCCCCGGGACCGGAACATGGAGCGGGGCAGCCGGCCGGTGCATGCAAAGTTACGCCTGCTTCCAGCAGGCGTAACTTTGACAACAAAGGTGGGGGGGTTAGATAGGGCCGGGGGGTTGGGTTAGGTAGGGGAAGGGAAGGTGCGGGGGGGGGGGGTGTAAGGAAGTTCCCTCTGAGGCCGCTCCGATTTCGGAGCGGCCTCGGAGGGAATGGAGGCAGGCTGCGCGGCTCGGCAGGTGCAGGCTGCCGATTTTGGGCAGCCTTGCACGCGCCGACCCCGGATTTTAATGGATACGCGCGGCTACGTGCGTATCTATTAAAATCCCACGTACTCTTGTTCGCGCCTGGTGCGCAAACAAAAGTACGCGTGTGCGCAGATTTATAAAATCTGCCTTCCATTTTTTTAATATAATCTCACAAGAGTAAAGTTTGAGGCTATACAGCAATTGATTCATCTAATATTGTGATTAAACCAGTGGATAAGGGTGGTAGTAATGAAATGAGCATCTTATCTAGCTGAGATTTGGCACAGCTCTTTGATTCAGAGTATTATCAGCCTTTGATTTTTTATTTATATTCTGCTTTCAGACACTTCAAAACAGATTACATTCAGGTACTAGAGGTATTTCCATATTCGCAGAGGATTTACAATCTAACAGACTAATTTTAAAATGATATGCATGTGCCCATGCTCATGCATATTAGCATGTGAATGGAGATAAGCTTGAATTTTAAATCATGGGCGCACTTGGGCGCATATGATTTAAAATATGCCTACTGCATGTAAATATGCTCCTAAGTTTAAGAGGTTACTTGAGCAAACCTACTTTGCATCTCTCCCATAGGACTTTGTCAGCTTTAACGCATGTATGTAAGCAGATTTTAAAACATGCTTGCAAGAGGGACATTCCCAGATTTTCCAAATAGTCCCACCAGTTTTTTCCAGTCAATCTAGAGGTCATCCAGACTTCTCTGGTTCTTTTATCCTGCATCCCCCCAGTTGACCTGAAACCCTCACCCTATCTTGTAAGCCCAAAAATGCGAGATTTGTAGACTTGCTCCGCATCAGGGGCAGCAGTAAAGATATGCGGCTAACAAGCCACCACGCATTGTGGCCTCTGGTTTTAAAATACAGGGTTATGCTGTTGGCCCTAACCCTTTTGCACCTTTTTTTTTTTCTACTCATGCATGAGTATATATGCATGTAATTTCATGCTTTTAAAATATGCATCACTTGGTATGGCCCAAATACTGAAGAATGTAGGAATTTTAGCATGAGCAATGCTTTTAAAATCAACCCCTAAGTTTGTACCTGAGACAAAGGAGGGTGATGTGACTTGTCCAAGGTACAAGGAGTCGCAGTGGATTTGAAGCCTGCTTTTCCTGGTTCATGCCCTAAGCCCACTGCTTTAAAACAACCCCTAGACTACTAAACTGCTTCTCCACTCCACTCCTTTGCCAACTAAACCTACTTCTATGCTAAAAGCAACAATCAATGAAGAAGTTGACATGGCTTTACAAAATAGGTGTATAACTAGCAGAGAAGCTAATTTCTTTAAATGGCCCCCATCCTGTTGCTTCAGTTTTCTGTGTCTTATCAAAGATATTAAAAGGTTTATTGATCTGCCCATACAGCCCATCTCTCAGTAAAAGCCTGCCTGTTAGAACTTCTTTCACATTTGTGGATCTTTTTCTGGCACCCTTTGCACCAGCCTTACCTTCATATGTCAGGGATTCACAAGACATGATCTCTTAGTTGGGACAACATCTCATGTGACACCACAGATATAATGTTGGTGTCATTGGATGTTGAAGCCCTGTATGTGAACATTCCCCAACAAGGGGCCTTTGATGTTGTCATCACTTTTCTTGAATAATGACCTCATCCACATTGAGGACCCATTATGCTTTTAGGTATGCCTAACCAAATTGGTCTTTGACAACAAATGTTTTGCATTTGTTCATTATTTTTATCATCAGATTTGCGGTACAGCTTTGGGATGCCACAATTGCCCTGACTTGGCCATCTGTATATGGGCACATTTGAGAAACTATGGGGTGTTGTCTTACCCATTTGAAGAGTAATTTATTAGGTTTGAAATGGGACATATATGATGTATTTATATAGTTGGCCAGGAACACATGATGTGCTAGACCAGTTTGTGTCCTGATTGAACAGTAGAGATTCTAATTTTAAATTTACAGTGATTGCCATGAGTGCTACATATCTTTTTTAGATCTTGCCATCATCAAGAACTCCAATGGGTTTTGTCACCAACACACTCTTCAGAAAGCCCACTGATTGTAATATGTGTTACATTTGATAGTGCACATGCAGAAAGCATTAAAGCAGAACTTATCTGTGAGTTAGCCCTTCAGACTCCATAGAACCTGTTTCAATGTGTCAGAATTTAAAACACAGGCCAAAGTTTTGTCAGAATCATTTTTTGAGCAGTAACTACCCAAAGTCATGTTAAGTAGGCTTATCTATTTGCTAAATTTTCACATCAAGAATGGCTTTTTTTGTACAAATAATATGCAGGAAGATCATGGTCTCACTTGCATTTTAGCTTTTTCACCACATTCATTGGAGATCTATGCTGCCATACTATACCATTGGCATATTTTAACCATGCCTACCTATTTTCCATTATATTCCCCAGTCCACTTATAATTGGGGCTTGAATCTAAAAGATATGTTGGTCCATTCAGATTTTGCTAAGAAAGGTCCTTTATAAACACTAAATAAATGTGCGCATTTACTATGTGAAATGTCCTTGTATCAAAGTTTACATAGAGAAAGACTACCTGACTGATATGTACTAGAATGACAGAACACAAGAGCAGTATCAAACATGCTAGGGTTAAGGCACCACAAGTTACCCATTGTATTGAATGACAGCATGCTTTTAATGATTTTTAGTTTTGTGTTATTGAACATTGGCCCATAGGGATGTGCAATTGTTTTTCCCGAATTAGGCAATGTCAGTGATATTGCCTAATTCTGAATGGTTCAGGAGAACCGAAAAATGATAGAATTTTTTCCAAAATTTCAGAAAAAATTCATTTTTTAGTTAATGCGCACTAACTCCCGATAGTGCACACTTACTCAAAAATCAGGGCCCCTGAAAAAAAAAAAAAAACAGAAGCGCGGGAAAAATGAAATTCCCGCGGGGGGGGGGGGGGGGGGGGGGGGGGGGGGTGGTGGCCCAAAACAAAAGCCTGACCAACAAAATTTTTAACCCGAGCACATCTCTATTGGCCCCCGAGGTGATGAGGTGGTAACATTTCTAAATTACTAGTATAGAAAGTACATAGCGGTAGATTCATCGTCTGCTCACTGTGATCTCTGAAGGTTTCAACATGGAGCAAGATTTGTCTTGTTCTTGTAACATTTTCAACAAGAAAAGTTTTCTTTTGATCTCTTTGTTTATTATGCTGGAAGTGCTTACTTGCCTTGATCTCGACTCTGCTCCTTACAGGACTCACACCTAAACTTTTGCAGGCCCCTGTAACCCAAAGGCTCAACCTGCAGGGGAAAAGGGCATTTATAAGTGAAGCCTGACCCAGTCCTTGTAAGAGTGTCTACCTACTGTTGGCATGGGCTTATTGAGTTTGATTATAAGCTGCATTAACCACGCAACAGCCCAAGAACTCACATTCATGATAGCATGACCCAACATTTGGTGCAGGTAGGCTGTTCTGCACACACAGGTGATAGATTGGCCCTGTAACCTCATGCAATGTCCTATCAGCCTTAAGAAAGATACTGAAGGATTAGCAGCTAGATCGGAGATCCAGAATTCTTTAGGTGTGCTTCTTTGTGATTGACAGTGGTGTAAATTATGATAAGGACAGTGGAAGATGGGCTTTTGGGGTATCAGTTGCTTTGCAACGCTTGCTGCATATGGCAGTAAGGGATGCCTTGGGGCTAGGGATCCAAGGAAAATAAGAATCTATTCTTGAAGGACTGGATAGAAGGTACAAGAAAAAACCATGGCAATCCATCAAAGAGTGAAGGATGGGATGTTTCACCAGGAGAAGCAGGATGAGTTTGGGATGTCTCATAGGTGTCTGATTCAAGATGATGACAACTCCTGGAACTCCAGCTATATGATGTTGCAGAGGTTAGTGGAGATATTATGTAAATTAAAGATCACTTGCCCAGGTATTACTCAATCGAATTACCTCAAAACGTCACCTGGTGTATGTATCTGTTTCCTTAATCAAATGTTATTGCCGTATTCTATGATTTGTATGGTTTTTTCTCATGAACCACCGTCCTCCCTCATAATAATTAAATGGTTACAGACAAATTGAGAAAAACATACAAATCATAGAATACGGCAATAACATTTGATTAAGGAAACAGATACATACACCAGGTGACGTTTTGAGGTTAGTGGAGCAGCAGATACCCCTTCATGATTGGTATATGAAAAAAGATAAAGGTGAGGCAGCTGATAGAAATCCTGAAGTCCTTCAAGGATGGTAAAGAGGATCTTAGTTCTAGAAGAAACACTGTGGACAGTGTCATCCCTCTAGTAAATATTTTGGATGAAAAATTTGATGATTTTCATAAGGAAGACAGAATGGAAGCAGAGGTATTGCAGTTTGTGATCTGCTTGCGGCGGCAGGTTCATATGAGACTGAAACACCTCACAGAACACAGTACATACATGCTTGCCACACTTTGTGATTTATGGAAGACAGGAAATCTCTAATGCCAGTTCCAATATTTCATATTTGTGAAGAAAATGCTGATAGCTAGGGTGTGTGAACAGTAGCAAAATGGACAAGGCAGAGTGGGGATTTAGCACAGGCAAAGAGGTGGCCAACCCAGAGAATAGTGCGGGCACGAGCAACACTCTGCCAGCTACCACTTTCTTCCCCCACCCCATAAGCAAAAACCACATTGTCCTGACAGAACCATCTCTCCTGCCATAGACCATAGTTAAAGCACCTGTCAAGAAAGAACCTGGAATAAAGCAGGTGTGCTGGCATATATGGCATATAAATTGGCAGTCTGGACAATCAACCGAGGTTGACCTCAGCATTAACTTTTCTACCACCACTAACTAGCATGTCCCAGTGAACATGTATTTTTCAATGATAGGGGACAATGTGAGCCCACATTGCTAAATATTGGTGCCAGAGTTGATAGAAAAGCTAGCCTTTTTGAAAATCAATCTGCCTTTGCTGGGCTTTCCAGAATTTCCATGTAAGTGGCATCTGAAAGTACCTTGAAGTTGGTTGCTGCCATATGCACCCATGACCCTGACATACTACCTTAGGGGTCTTGCTATTTTCTCTACTAACATGCCATGCCCTAGATATATTACCCTAGGGGTCTTTCTGCTACTCTATTTACCTGCCAGGCCCCTGATGTACCACTTTAGGGGTCTTATTACCACTATACCTACTTACTATAACCCTAGATCAGTGATGGTGGAATGCCAGTCCTCAAGTTCCACAAACACGCCAGGTTTTCAGGATATCCACAATGAATATGCATAGATAGATTTTCATACAATGGAGGCAGTGCATGTAAATATTTCTCATGCATATTCATTGTGGATATCCTGAAAACTTGGCCTATTTGTGGCACTCAAGGACTGGAGTTTGCCATCACTGCCCTAGATGTACCCCATTAGGGGTCTTTCATTCATTCTACCTACCTGTAATGCACCAGAAAAAAGACCTTGGAAATATTACTTCTACTTTGACTACCTGTCATACCCACCTTAGGGGTTTAACTGCTACTCTGCCTACCTGCCATGTCACTTATGCACCACCTTGGGTATCATGCTGTTAGTATGCCTATCTGCCATTTATATGATTATTAGCATGGGATTTTTAATACCTCTATGTTTGCTGTTTGGATCTTATCCTAGTTTCTTCCACCCTGCTTTTTTCCTAGACTATGCTGGGGTGGTTTATCTTTAGAAAAAAATTTGAAAAGAAAAAAAAAGTACAAGTTTCTGACAACCACCCCACCTGTTCCCTGGTTCTTCATTTTGTTCTTTCTATCTGAAATCCCTGTCTTTTGTTGGTATTTTTTCCCCAAGATTACTAATTGAATAAAGAAAAAATACACATTTATCATCTCATCCCACCTTGTTTCTGTTTTTTTTGCCTTGCTGTTGGCCTTGTATGCTGTTAGAGATTGACCACATTTTATGCTTTGGGGTTATGACACATTTGTGCTATTTGTGATGAACTACATTCCACACCTTGGAGTGTTAGACAACTTGTTGCTGTTTCTAATGGACCACACTCTATGTTTTGGAGATTTAGAAATGTTTGTACTGTTTGTGATGAACTATACCTTAAGTCTTGGGGGTTTAGACACCTTTGTGCTGTTTGCGATTTCTAGCACTATACACCTTGGGGTTTTCATGATTTTGTGCTTTTGCGATTCTCCACACTATGTCTTTGGGGTCAGCCACTCATCATCATATATTAGCTCTACAATCACCATACTTATTAAAGTAACAGATAGAACCATAACTGATGTAATGATACAGTCATAATTTCAGAGTACTAGCCATGTGTACATAACATTGCATAGCTAGCTCTTTACAATTTGACAAAAAAATAAGCGACTAGTAGCTTAAACACATTCCTCCTAGTTGAGAAGGCATCCCCCACTCTGGAATGTCTTCGAGATTCTTTTCAGTTCCCCTTACCCTATATTACTTTCTGTGATTTGGTTTTGACCCTAACAATCCTTTGCTTTGCATGCCTATTACTCTACTCCGTCGAGATTTTGATGCCGTTTTTCCTCTTCCTGCTCAGCTCTCAAGGTACACTTTGGTGGGGTTTTTTTTACTACTTTTCTTGCCTGCATTGCTCTACTTCTACCACTGCTGCCATCGCTGCTTCAAGTCAATCCTTGTACCTTAGGACACTATTTATGCTGCTCTAGCTGGCTTATTGGACTTTCCAATCCCTCTCCCTCTATGATATTTAACAATTCATGGCCTTTCCCTGGCCATCTGTTGCTGTATATGCTTGCTGTACTATTCCTCAGGTCTATGCCTCTCCAGGTACCACTTTACCCTTGTGGTGCTTTGGCTTTTGATACCATTATTCCTCTTCCTACACTCAAACCCTTGGGGTACACCTTAGAGGTTTTTTCAGCTGTTGCCCTGCTGTATTGCTCTGCTCCTACCAATTTAAGATTTTAATAATTGCCAGCATCACTGCTGCTGCCACTACTCCAAGCCAGTCTTTGTATGTTAGGGAACTTCCTTTTTCTTGTGACTTATTGATGCTTTCCAAATCCTCTTCCCCCTATGCTCCTATGTTATCTTATTTGTTGACCCTTGGTCATGATCTGGACACCCATTGCTTGAATGCATGCTGAGCTCCTCCAGAGTTCTTCATTCCACTTCCAGCAAAACCACTTTAGATCATCCAAAATGCTTTTTTACAGGCCTTATCCACCCAATTATCTTTAATGGTTTCATGCCCTCTTGGGCATTTTCTTAAAACTCCATTCCTTATAGTTCTTACTAGGATGTGAATCGTTTTAGGACGATTCAAATTATCGTCCGCTAATTTTTAATATCGTCTTAAACCGTTATGGAACACAATACAATACAGATTCTAACGATTTATCGTTATAAATCGTTAGAATCGTGAGCCGGCACACTAAAACCCCTAAAACCCACCCCCGACCCTTTAAATTAAATCCCCCCACCCTCCCGAACCCCCCCCAAATAACTTAAATAACCTGCGGGTCCAGCGGCGGTCCGGAACGGCAGCGGTCCGGAACGGGCTCCTGCTCCTGCATCTTGTCGTCTTCGGCCGGCGCCATTTTCCAAAATGGCGCGAAAAATGGCGGCGGCCATAGACGAAAAAGATTGGACGGCAGGAGGTCCTTCCGGACCCCCGCTGGACTTTTGGGCAAGTCTCGTGGGGGTCAGGAGGCCCCCCACAAGCTGGCCAAAAGTTCCTGGAGGTCCAGCGGGGGTCAGGGAGCGATTTCCTCCCGCCGCGAATCGTTTTCGTACGGAAAATGGCGCCGGCCATACGCGTATGGCCGGCGCCATTTTCCGTACGGAAAATGGCGCCGGCAGGAGATCGACTGCAGGAGGTCGTTCAAGCGAGGGTTCCGCGCCTCGCTGAACGACCTCCTGCAGTCGATCTCCTGCCGGCGCCATTTTCCGTACGAAAACGATTCGCGGCGGGAAATCGCTCCCTGACCCCCGCTGGACCTCCAGGAACTTTTGGCCAGCTTGTGGGGGGCCTCCTGACACCCCACGAGACTTGCCAAAAGTCCAGCGGGGGTCCAGAAGGACCTCCTGCCGTCCAATCTTTTTCGTCTATGGCCGTCGCCATTTTTCGGCGCCATTTGGAAAATGGCGCCGGCCGAAGACAACAAGATGCAGGAGCAGGAGCCTGTTCCTGACCGCTGCCGTTCCGGACCGCCGCTGGACCCGCAGGTTATTTAAGTTATTTGGGGGGGGTTCGGGAGGGTGGGGGATTTAATTTAAAGGGTCGGGGTGGGTTTTAGGGGGTTTTAATGTGCCGGTTTTTCGATTTTTCGATTTTTCGATTTTTTTAACGATTTTTTAAACGATTTTTCACGATATTTTACCCCCCCAAACGGCAACAATACGATTCCCTCCCCCTCCCAGCCGAAATCGATCGTTAAGACGATCGAGGACACGATTCACATCCCTAGTTCTTACCGTAATTGGTCTAATCTGGTATTTAGCCTTTGATGGATTATATTACAATAAAAGTCAGGGTGAAGAAGTACAGCTCTTAGAACCAGGATTACTGCTTCTGAGCTAATGAAGATAACATATACAAAACTTTGGAAGCTAGACGTCCTTCCTACAGATCATTCTCTTGGAAATTAATGAAACCATTTGAGGTTCAATGGGGAGCATGAATGTTTCAGATTAGCAATCTATCTTAATATCCCATATGAAGCAGTATAGTATGAAACATCAGCTGATGTCAAGGCATTTATTATTTGCAATTAAAATACACATACACAAAAAGTTTGTTTTTGGCATTATACCACTCCTCTAATGTAAATAATAGAAAAGACAGGGTGTTGATATCCTTACTATATACCATCTGACTTGCTGGTCACCTATAGAAAAATGGAAACTTAGAAACAAAGAAATGATGGTAGAAAAGGACCAAATGATCCACCCAGCCTGCCCAGCAAGCTTATGCCAGTACCTGCTGCTCTGTGCCAGAATCTGCTGCAATGTGCAGGTTACCCCCATGCTTATCAGTTTACCAGACGATAAAAGTCAAGGCCCTTGGATGCTGTTTGAATCCAATTTAAGAACATAAGAACATAAGAAATTGCCATGCTGGGTCAGACCAAGGGTCCATCAAGCCCAGCATCCTGTTTACAACAGAGGCCAAACCAGGCCACAAGAACCTGGCAATTATCCAAACACTAATTTTCCTTAACCATTGCTGTGAAAGCAGAGAGCAATGTTGGAGTTGCATCAAAATAATCAGGCTTAGTAACTAAGCGTACTAAGCGCCGCAACAGCTGTTAACCCCATGTTTATTTGTTACGCAAATCATAAAACTTGGGGCCCTTGTTGGTTGCTGTCTGAATGCAATTCCCTTTTTCTCACTCACTACCATTGAAACAGAGAGCAATGATGGAGTTGCATTAAGCCTTGACAGTGTTATTAAGGCTAGCAACTGCCACACCAGCAAGTTACCTCCAGTTACCCCCATGCACTCTTTTCTTTCTTTCTAACCTCTAGCCTTTAGGGATCCACAGTGTTTATCCCATGCCCCTTTGAATTCCTTCACTGTTTTCATCTTCACCACCTCTTCTAGAAGGACATTCCAGGCATTCACCACCCTCTCCATGAAGAAATATTTCCTGATATTGGTTCTGAGTCATCCTCCCTGGAGTTTCATTTCATGATCCCTAGCTCTGTTGATTTCTTTCCAATGGAAAAGGTTGGACGATTGTGCATCATTAAAACCTTTCAGATATCTGAAGGACTGTATCATATCTCTCCTGCACCTTTTTTTCCAGGGTGTACATATTCAGATCCTTCAGCATCTCCTCATAAGTCTTCCAATGCTGACCCCTCACTATTTTGATCACTCTTCTTTGGATCACCTCTATCCTGACTTTATCCCTTTTGATATACGAGCACCAGTATTGAACTCAGTACTTCAGGTGAGGCCTCTCTGAGGACCTGTATAGGGGCATTATCACCTCTTTTTTCTTACTGGATATTCCTCTCTCTATGCAGCCAGCATTATTCTGTCTTTAGCTATCATCTTGTCACATTGCTTTGCCTTCTTCAGAGCATCAGAAACTATCACACCAAGATCCCTCTCCCAGTCAGTGCACAATAGCTTTTCACTACCCATCACGTAAAGCTCTGATTGATTGCCGCACCCCAGATGCATGACTCTGCACTTCTTGTTATTGATTCCCAGCTGCCAAATCTTCAACTATTCTTCAAGTTTTCTAAAATCACTTTTCATCCTCTCCATTCAGATGTTTCCACTCTATTCCAGATCTTAGTATCATCCACAAATAGACAAACTTTATCTTCTATCCCTTGCGCCAAGTCACTCACAAAGACATTGATTAGAATCGGCCCCAAAACCGATCCCTGTGGCACTCCACTTAACACCATTCTTTCTTCAGAGTAGGTTCCATGTACCATTACACACTGTCTCCTGTCAGTCAACCAGTTTGCAATCCAAGCTACCTTGACTTCCACTTCCAAGCTTCTCATTTTGTTCACTAGTATTCTATATGGGTCCATATCAAAAGTTTTAATAAAATCCAAGTAAATCACATTGAGCATGCTTCCCTGATCCAATTCTTTAGTCACCCAATCAAAAAGATCAATCAGATTTGTCTGACAGGACCTTCTCCTGGTGAATCCATGCTGCCTCAGATCAAGAAATCCACCGAATTGTAGATAAGCCATTATTCTTTAATTCAGCAGGTTCGCCATTAATTTTCCCACCACTGAGGTGAAGCTAACCGGCCTGTAGTTTCCAGACTCCTCTCTGCTCCTACTCTTGTGAATCGGGACCACTACCGCTCTTCTCCAATCTTTTGGCACCACTCCCATTTCCAGGGATCTATTGAACAGGTCATGCAGCGGACTCGCCAGCACATCTCTGAGCTCCCTCAGTATCCTGGGATGTACCTCATCCGGCCCCATGGCCTTGACCATTTTCAGTTTTCCTAGCTCTTCCCATACATTCTCTTCTGTAAACAGAGTTTTGTCTACTTCACTGTCATCCACAGTCTTGTTAACTAGTAACAGTCCTTCTCCAGGGTCTTCTTTAGTGAATATCGAACTGAAGAATTTGTTTAATATTTTGGCCATTTCTTTGTCTCACTCCACACATTGTTCTTTGTCCCCTTTCTGTTTCACAATATCATTTCAGACCTTTCTCCTTTCTCTGATATATCTAAAAAATGTTTTGTCACCTCTCTTTACCTATTTGGCAATCCTTTCTTCTGCCTGATATTTAGCTTTCTTGATTTTTTTTTTCATTTCTCTTAGTTTCACCAGATATTCTTCCCTGTGTTCCTCATTTTGGGATCCTTTATATTTCTTGAACACTGTTCTTTTTGCTTTTATTTTATCAGCCACCTCCTTTGAGAACCAGATCGGTTTCTTATTTTCCTTAATTTTGTTTACTTTTCTAACATATAGATTTGTTGCCTTTGTAATTGCTCCTTTTAGTTTGGCCCACTGTTGTTCCACCTCTCTCATTTTCTTCCAGTTCTGCCTTCAGGTATGGCCCCATTTCAGAAAATTCTTTATTTTTGAAATTCAAAACCAGGTCTTTATATGACTTCTCTGTATCCTATTTGCGATATCAGCCATACCGTTTGATGATCACTGGTGCTGTGGTTGACACCCACCTGACATAGAGACATCATCCTCGTTAGTGAACACTAAGTTGAGCATCACATCCTCCCTCATGGGTTCCATTACAATTTGTTTGCTCAAAGCCCCTTGCAGGGCATCCACTATCTCTCTACTTCTAGTAGATTCCACAAAAGGGTTTCTCCAGTCTACATCCAGCAAAACTCCAACAATCAATACTTTCCCACATTTTGGATGTCTTCAACCAGATATCTGTCTAGTTCTCCTGTTTGAGTTGGAGGCCTGTAAACCACTCCAGTAAAAATGGATGCACTATCATCTTTTATTTTTTGGATGGCCCATAATACTTCTTCTTTACCCCACATTTCTTGCAGTTCAGTTGCTTGGATATTGTTTTTGACATAAAGAGCTACTCCTACCCCTTTTATGACCTTTCCATCCTTCCTTAACAAGTTATAGCCCAATATGGCCATATCCCAAACATGAGAATCCATGAACCATGTCTCTGTAACTGCAACAATGTCCAAGTCTGCCTCCACCATTACAGCCTGCAGGTCTGTGATTTTATTGCCCAAACTAGGGGCATTTGTAGTCATAGCTTTCCATTTTTTCTCCCTTAATTTGCACTTTCCAGATACCTTTTCTGCTTTTTTGGGCTGATTGATTTTGTTATTTTCTCCTCCCACTTTCTGTATTGCTTTGGGGTGACATGTCAATTTTATTAGCCATGTCCTACTCCCCCATTCTTTAGTATAAATGTCCGATAATATATGATCTGAATTTCTCACTTAGCATCCTCCTTCCTGCTATAGACAAATATAGACCATCCTTTCCATAAAGCTTTTTACTGCTCCATACACAACCCCAGCCTCCAATGTATCCAAAACCAATTTCTGTACACCAGGTTTTGAGCCAGGAACAGAAATTATCTATATGGCATAGCTTCTCATTTCCCTTTCCATGAACAGGTAATACTTCCAAAAAGGCAATAGTCTTTGCAGTGTATCTTATCATCTTTCCTAGATTTTGGAAATATTTTTGTACTTCATGGATACCATTTCTATTGAGGTCATTGATCCCCAGATGGATGATAACACTGATATCAAAGTTCCTACTTTCTTCGTCAATGACTTGGACTATCGGGTTTGCATTTCTACTAGCTGAGGATCATGGAAGGCATTTAACTGTTGTGTCACCATCAAAATGTGCTCCCAAATTGGTACCTCTGATGACTGAGTCTCCCAGCACAAGCAGATTTCTTTTATGACATTTGATTCTGTTGAAGGGCATCTGGGTGCATTGGGTGACTTCACTTTTAGAAATCACTTCAAAATCTATTGCTGAGGTTTCTTCATTCTCCAATGCAGGAAAAGCATTTTGTAGGGGTAACAGTGGGGAGAGTAGGTGTCTCTTCATCACAGGCCTTATTCTGTCAGAGCCCACTGATATCCAATTGCTCCTGGGTTTTTGAATCCTGGATGTCCAATATCTCTGTGAGAGTGGGGGTAGATGCACATGAAGCTGTAAAGTTGGGGAAGGTTGGGGTCTATTTGTCATGTCTTGTTCTACCAGAGTCCACTGTAAAACATTTTTTCCTGGATTTCTGTAACCTCTGTGAGAGATGGGTGAGAGATACTAGATGGTTCAAGACAGGGGACAATTCCTTCCTTATATGAAACAGCTCCATTTTAATTACAGACAGCTGAAGGCAAAAAGGACAACCTTTAATTCTCCAAATGATAGGCCTTGGGACATAAGCATCACAATTGTTGCATTGAATGAAAGACATTTTGTTAAATTATCACTAATTCCTTAAAATCATACAGATGAGGTAGGTAAAATTTAGTTTCTAGCAAATATTTTATTAGGAATTTGAAATAAAAACTAAAAGTATTAGTGTAAGCCAGTAAAGATAATTAGGTAGAATATGAAAACCAATTTTTACAAGAAATATGACAGTTTAATTTACAATTATCTGAGCTGTAAGGAACTACTTTGCAATGGGAGATGAAGTAATTGAAGCTAATTAAGTAGGAGTTCAGGGACGAGTATATAAGAAAGTTAACTCAGGGGTGGGTGGATAGAGAGGTATGGAGGGTGGGAACTAAATAGTGACTAGAAGTAAAGGGTTTACTTTTTTTTCCTCAGACCCAGAAAAGCAATCTAGATTGTACACTTTTAGGTTTCAGTTAAAATCTGCTCCCCCCTCTCATAAAAACCAAGGTGCACAATTATGCAATTATGCACCACTTCTATACTAAGCTCAAATGCATATAAAAATCAGTAAAAGTTCACTTAGCAAATTCTGGAAGGCTTGTGAATCCAGGAATATCTGAAGTCTGAAGACTATATTCCTCCTCAACACATGAGTCTTATGGCCAGGCAAATCCAGTTATCCCCACCCCTGCTACAAACTGTGGCTAGAAGCACTCATGAATCTCTTAGCCTTGAAGTTGTTCTTCAATGGAAACTAAAACAATACTAACTAATGCTCTTTAGCTACTATCTGATTTCTTAGTGCCTCTTCTCCATACTTCATCTGTCTTTTTCTTTCAGCAATTCAACTTTGATGAAACAGTATACCACTAGTTACTGGATTTCCTGAATCACTGGATATTAAACAAATAGTAGCTATAGAGCATTTGGTACCTCTAGGTAGTATTATTTTAGTTTCTATTGAAGACCAACTTCAAGCCTTAACAGCCAGCTCCTTCACCTAATGAAGTCATATGGAAATGACATCAGGCCTCCTCCAGGGATTTTCTATAGCTTCTTCCTGCCTAAGTCTTTCTAACAATTAAGTTAGTTCCCTTTGCCCCTCATTTGGAGCCTTGATATGTTCTTTCCACTCTAAGTTACTGATTTGCACCTCTTGTGATGCTTTGGGGGTCTTAATGCCACTCTTTCACCTGCTTTGACTCTCTACCGCTGCCTTGGGGGCTCTTCTGCTTCTTTAGGTTTTTTGTTGCTCCTTCATGGTGTCGTGAGCTATTCATGCCATAGATGTTACTACTTTCCCTCTCTTGTATAGCTTTGGGGAGTTCATGCCATCAGTTTTGGTGCCCTTTACCCACCTGTTGCTGTTATTATTTTTGATATTTGTGCGTGGATCCTTGGGCCGGTGGCAGATGACCACACCCCCGTGGGAAGATCCTGAGAGGGGCCACCAGTCAGGCTCAGAGTTGGGAGACAGACACACACTAGATCTTTTATTAAACTGTATAGTGAACCACCTGAGGTGGCAGTAGTGAGCTGGAAGAGCCCAGCTGGGCTGTAGTCCCTCAGACACTGGAACAATGATCCCAGGATGGCTGAGCTGTAGAGATACTGAATATAGTGAGTAGGCAGAGTATGCATAGTTCAGGAACAGAACCTAGATGATAACACTCACACAATAGTCACTTGAGGCAGCCCAGAGGCTGGAATGGAGTAGGCCCTTGAGGAGCAAGAATCTGGTTCCAGGGAAAGCTCTGAGAGAGAGAGATGGTAACTCACTGGTGTTGTAGGCAGTGGTGACTTCCTGGCAGAAGTTGTATTCAGTAGCAGGTCCGGGAACGTGGGCCCTCAAGGAGTGAGTACCAGTTCCAGACTGCGACCTGAAAAGTAAGAGAGAGAGCGAGGCCCCGAAGGAGCGAGTACCCCTGGTAAAGTTCGAGAAGGCAGAGTAGCAAGTTATGCAGAAAGCGAATCCCATCCACAGCGATACCTGGAGGAAGCCCTTGCTAACTCAAATAGCTAGTAAAAACGAAGACCTTAAGTATCCGGTGAGGATGACGTCATCTCAGGGGGATGCCCCTGAGGTTCACACCACAGCTGGTACTTGAGTTGGGGCTGTACCGCGCATGCGCACTTAGGCCTCAGGAGAACATGGTGGAAGGCAGCGTCTAGCCGGTCCAGGGACAGCGGAGGAGGTCAGCAAGATGACGCCGCGGCAGCCAAACTTCCATCAACCAAAGAGGGAGTTGCCAAAGAGGTAAGGTGGGTGGAGTGGAGACGTCGGGCAACGATGGTCACAACAGTTGCAGCTTTGGAGTGATCTGGCCATTCTTGCTGCTGTTTGCTTCTCTGATGGTGCCTTGAATAACTCTTGCCACTGCTTGTACCTTTTTGCCCCATTGTAGGTCCATAGGCTCTTTATGCCACTTTTGGTAACAAGTTAGCATAGTCTTTATGCATTGGCATGCTTTTATCTTTCTAATTATGTCAATCCTCCAATTTCCTTACACATGATTAAAAAATTCCAATTTGGGCAATTTAAATAGCCTGCATTGCTTCCTCCATTGTCCATAATGGTAAATTAATGAATAAATAATTCTTTAATAATAATAATAATAAATAAAACAAATAAATAAAAAATGTTTAAAAATCATAACAAATGACTGTGGTCTATGAAATGAATGAATGAACCAAAACAAAAGTTTTGACTCTACAGAAGCCTAATATGGAACATTTCCTGAAGGTACCATTTATTACAGTATTGCATATGTATGTTGTAACATTTGGCAGGTTGTAGTACGGCGTTGCGACAGATCACTCTCACCCAGACCTCCAGCAGCCTGCCCCAATATGCTGACACAATTCCCAACCTCTTCACGGCATAGATGCTGCCAGCTCACTCCAGCCCTTTGCAGCTCATCTCTCTTTAGGTGCACATGTGTGCACTTGCAGAACTTTTCAAGGTCCAGCAGTGGGAAACAGACTTGTGAAGCCTCCTGATGACATCATAGCACTGGGTATTTAAACTCTAGTCTTCCTCTGACCTGGTGTCTTAGCAACAGGTCCTCCTGTATTTCCTGCAGTGTGTGTTGCCATGATTCCTTTCCCAGCTGTGTTTCTGTGCCTTGCTTTGCCCTGCCTCGTCTCGTCCAGCCTGTCCTGCCTCATTCTACTCTGTCTGCCCTGCCTACTGCAGTCCACTCCACCTTACCTTGGCCTGACTACTCAGATTTGACCCTTGCTTTGGACTCGGACTACTCTCTTGCCTACTGCCTGCCATTGACCATTGCTTCTGACCCTCAGCCTGTACTGAGTGATTGCCTAACCATTGCCTGCCTTGACCTCAGTTTTGTCTCAGACTCTCTCATCTTCTTTGCCCTGTGGGACTATTGTCTAAGTCCTGACAGCCTCTAGAACCCAAGGGCTTAATATTTATTTATTTGTTTGTTTGTTTTTGGTTTTTTTTTATATACCGATCTTCTTGCATTGGATGCAAATCAAATCGGTTTATAGTGAAACAATTGAACTTGCCTAAGAGCATTACATGGAACGAAGAACAAAGAACAAATAAAATTGCTTGTGAGCATTACATAGAATGAAGAATATATAAAAAACTTTCGGTAACATGGTATTAAAAGTGAACTTCTTATACAAGATATATGCAAAAAAGCCATCAAACGTTAAAACGAATTAAGGCGGATAATTGCCTCGGTTGAGATAAAGTACAGGGGGAGGAAGTCGGAGGGCGGACGCGGGGATGGGAACAGAGGATAAGGGGAACAGTGGATCAGAGAGGTGGAGTATAGGGGAGGATTTAGGGTGAATTAATACTAACATATAGAACAAATCAGGGTTTGCGAGGGAAGTACAATGTGGCCCTCAAGGAAAAGCTAGGCTGAATAGCCCATTGTTTCAGTTTTTTTTAATGAAATCTTGCAGGGGAAATATGTGGAGAAAGGGGTTTGTATAGGTAAAGCTCCTGCTCTGTCCAAGCCCAAGGTGCATTTGCCAGCTGTTGGCATGGGCCTAGTGGGTCCCCATACTGGACTGCACCAACCACGCCACAACAAAAGTGGCCACTCATGTTTGCTGAGGCCGTGGTTTTGGCAGCCTCATCCTCTCTTCAGGCTATTCCAGGTTTGGCCCAATGTATTCAGCAGCAGCAATCCTGGATACTGGATCAAATGCCAGGCTGCTTGAAAGACTGGCAATAAGAATGGATGCCATGCATGCCTAGCTCCCAACACTGGCCCAGCCCCAGCCCCTGAGGCTCTACCTCCACCTGAGCCATTCCTTGTACTGGGACCAATGCCTCACCTGTCACCATCTCCCAGGTACCTCAGGGATCCTAAAGAATGTAGATTTATAAATCAATGCCACAGTACGCAGCATATGCTGACATCTTCAACAAGTAACAGGTGGAAACCTTGCCTCCACACAGATCTTATCATTGTCCCATAAACCTCCTACCAGGAAAGATGCCACCTCGGGGTCGGGTCTTCCCCCTATCGGCATCTGAGACTGATGCTATGTCACAGTACATCCATAAACTTGGAAAGGGGCTTCATCTGGCCTTCCCTATCTCCTGCAGATGCAGGCTTTTTTTGTTGGAAAAAAGGGTGGATTCCTTAGGCCTCATATAGATTACAGGAGCCTTAATGTAATCACCAAGAAGAACTGTTACCCCTTGCCCCTTAACACATAACTATTTGATTGCCTTCAAAGGGCACGCTCCTTTACTAAGCTTGACTTCTGGAGGGCATATAACATCATAAGCATATGAGAAGGCAACGAGTAGAAGACAGCATTAAGAGATGGTCATTACGAGTTCCTGTCATGCCATTGGACTGTGTAATGCCCCTGCAGTCTTCCAACACATGGTCAATGAGATCTTTTGGGATGTCCTGTATCTCACATAGTAGTATACTTAGATGATATTCTCATCTTCTCACAATCATTAGCTCAACATTGAGTGCATGTCAAGCAAGTGTTACAGAGCTGCAGGATTACCACCTGTATGCAAACCTAGAAAAATGCACATTTCAGAAGGAAAGCTCCCATTCTTGGGTTACATAATTTCCTGATTAAGGTTTCATATAGACCCCATAAAGGTAAAGGCCATCCTGGACTGGCCTCCAACCCATGGGACTCAAGGCATAGCAATTCTTTCTGGGATTTGCAAATTACTACAGACAGTTCATATCCAGGTATTCCTCACTCACAGCCCTGCTTACCACCCTTATCAAGAAGGGCATAGACACTAAGCACTGGCCAGAGGAGGTCATCCAGGCCTTCCAATGTCTTAACCATGAATTTTTGCAAGATTCTTTCTGAAGACACCCAGACCTGACTAGGCCCTTCGTCTTGGAGATAGATGCCTCTGTTCTTGGGGTAGGAGCTGTCCTTGTTCAAAACAAAGACCAAGAGACCTTTTTTCTATATTCACACTTCTCCAGAAAATTCATGCCTGCTGAAAAAAATATACAATCAGGGACCAGGAGCTCCTGGCAGTAAAGCTTGTGTTGGAAAAGTTGCATCATCTCCTAGAAGGAGCTAGACATCTGATCACCATTTACACTGACCACAAGAACCTGGAATATTTGCAACAGGACCAACAATGAAACTTAAACAGGCTAGGTGGGCACTGTTTTTCAACTGCTTTGACTTTCTGCTATGCTATTGCCCCACAAAGAAGAACCAACAGGCCAATGCCCTCTCACGTCCTTTGAGACTGAAGATGTTCAGGAGCCTCATCACCACATCATAGACTCAGTAAGAATTGTATATGCAACAGCATTTCCTACCCCCCTGAGAAGACTGTAGTTCCCAAACATTTCTGGGAGAAAGTACTCCAATGGGCCCATTATTCCTTTTTGGCAGGATACCCCAGGGTCACCAGAATCCTGGAATTAATCCTTCACTATTATTGGTGGCCCCAGATGAAGCAAGACATGAAACACAAGATGGAATCCTCTCCCATTTGTACCAAACATGAGTTCTTTTATAGCTATTTCCAGACCTTGAGGAACCCTGGACCCACTAGTCCACTGATTTCATCATAGATCTTCCCCTCTCTAATGGCCATACCATGATATGGGTCGTGGTAGATTACTTTTCTAAGATGGCTCACTTTATATTGCTCCCCAGCCTGCTGTCCACATCAGAAATGGCTCATCCCTTTGTGCAACATATCTTTCATCTCCAAGGACTACCTTCCCATATACTCTAGGATCACGGAGTTCAATTCACAGCTCTATTTTGTAGAGGCATTTGCAAAATGTTTGACATTACCTTGGACTTCATATCAGCATACCACCCACAAAGTAATGGGCAGACGGAAAGGTTCAACAAGATCCTCAAAAACTTCCTGAGAGCATATGTTAATGAGTGCCAAGCCAATTGGGCATCTCTTCTCTGTGGGCAGTGTTCTGTCACAATAATCATAAGAGGAGTTCTGCTGGTTCATCACCATTTCAGAAAGTCTACAGCAGGCACCCCGGGATACCTCTCCCAATTCTGCACTTGATATATTGCCCTGCAGCCAATGCCATGAGCTGCAATCTCAGGGACCTTTGGCAAATGACCCACCAGTTACTGAACTCTGTGGCTATCCAATTCAAAAACGGGCTGATAAAAAGTGACAACCAGCAACACCGTTCAATACTTAGAACTAGTATGGTTGAGAACCCAATACTTGTGACTTAAGATGCTTTCAACCAAGTTTGCACCCAGGTTTAATGTACCATTACCCATTCCAAAGCAGATAGGAGCAGTGGCCTACCAACTAAAACTTCCAACTATTCTAAAAATTCATAATGTCTTCCATATTTTGCTCTTGAAGCCTCTAATTCTCTCTTGACCATCATGATGACCACCCATTTTCATTGAAATGACATCTAGATTGAAACTGAATTCGAGGTACAGGAAATTCTAGACTCCAGGAGGGACAAAACTGTTTTGAATTCCTTATCTCCTAAAAAAGGTTCAGTCCTGAAGAGAACTCATGGGAGCCACATCCAATCTCCAAGTTTCCAGATAGTAAAGATCTTCCATCAGTGCTTTCCCCAGAAACCAAAGCCAAGAAGCCTGGGGAGGGGGCTTAGGAGTGGAGGCACCTTAACATTTGACCGGTCATGGGACAGCCCTGAGACCAGCTGCACTCACCTGGACTGCTGCTTGTCTGCCCCAAGACACCGACACAATGCTCAACCTCTTTGTGTCATAGGTGCCACCAGCTTGCTCCCGAAACCATCGTGGCACACCTCTCCTTAGGTGTGCATATGTGCACTTGCAATAGTTTTTATGACCCTGCAGCAGGAAACAGACTCGCAGTGCCTCCTGATGACATCATAGCACTGGGTATTTAGGCTCATGTCCTCTTCTTATCCAATGCCTCAACAGCAGGTCCACCTGTGTTTTCTGCAGTGCATGTTGCCATGATTCTTTCCCAGCTGTGTTCCTGTGCCTTGCTTTGCCCTTCCCTGTCTCGACACATTCAGCCTGTCCTACCTCATCTAGTCCACCTTGCCTCATCTGGTCCAGCCTTCTCTGCATCATCCTGCCCTGTCTGCCCTGCCTACTCTAGTCCACCTCATCTTGCTTCACCTGACTACTTGTAGTTGAACCTTGCTTCAGACCAGACTTTTCTCTTGCCTGCTGTCTACCTCTGACCATTGCTTTGGACCTGGACTATGCTTTGCTCACTACCTGCCCTGACCCTCGGCCTGTACCAAGTGATTGCCTGACCACTGCCTGCCCCAACCTCAGCTTGGCCTCAGATCTCTCAACTTCATTGCACTGTGGGACTATTTCCTAAGTCCTGCTGAGCCCCAGAACCCATTGGCTCAAACTACAGAGAAAGGGTCGGTATAGATGAATTTTCAGCTCCGTACCATCCCAGAATATGTTTGTCAGCTGTCAATGTGGGCCTACGGGGTCCCCTACTAGTCTGTGCCAACCATGCTACATCACAAGGGTACACTCCCCTTACATATGTATTTATTTGCATATTTAACAGGATTTGTATCCCACCTATCTACAACTCTAAGCAAGTAACATGTTCACACTCATACAAAAGCTAAACATACATTAATAGACTGAAATGATTTCCTCATTACTGGGTAACCACGTAACATTTTCAGCAGAGAATCCATAGTTTATCAAATCGATAGCTCAGTGGTACAGAGTGGTCAGAGGTTAGTAATAGAACAGATTTCAGGCTGGATTCTGGCAAAATCTTTTATGTCTCTTTATTGGTAGAAAGTAACAGCCAAAGAAACATTGCTATTCTTTGCAGTTCATCAAACAAATGTTACAATGCAACTTACAGTTCCGTGCAATTACCTTTCCAAAGGCTTCCTTCTTCCTCCAAGGGCCTGCTAACCCCCCCTCCCCCGGGTCCTGTTCTCTTATCCTAGGCTAAAGGGAACCTCACTGACCCAGAATCCTTGCTGCCTGAACTCTTAAGGATGACCCAGGCCAGATAATTATGGCTGGTCCTTTAAAGTTTCTGAGGGAGTTTATTATACACTCCCTCACCAACCCTCCTCCTCAGTGTTAGAGACCAGCTCCCCAGAGGGGAGGAGTTAGCAATCTGTTATGAATCTGGATGCTGGATACCTCCGTTGAAGAAGGAGTTAGCAAGCTATAAATGATCACCCCACCAGGGGCAAAGTAGCACTCTGTATGGATCTTACTAAGGAGTAGCAATCTGTTACTGCTCTGCTCTTCCAGAGGGAAGGAGTATCAACTGTTATGCCTTGTTCCTGTAGCAGATGAACCAGCAACCTGTATGATTCCCATGGGGAGATAGCTATCTTATATGGATCAGCTTCCGCAGAGAAAGGAGTGATGGTCTGATGTGGGTTGGCTCCCACAGAGTGGTAGATGATGATACCGCTCTTATTAGTGTAGGAAAAACACTTCGTAGAAATAGTGAATCCCTGGGCCAATGGAGATCAAGTGAGATCCTGAGAGGGACCACCGGCTAGGCTGGAGTATTAAGACAAACACAGATAGTTCTTTATTAGACTGGAAGTAGAACCACCAGAGGTGGCAGTAGTGAGTTGATATGCCCGGCTGGGCTGAAGTCCCTCTGATACTGGAACCACGATCTCTGAGTTGTTGAGCTGCAAGGAGAGACTATAGTTAGTGAGTAGACAGGGTATGCTGGGCATAATCAATGATAGATGATACACTCACAATAGTAGTTCTCTGTAGTGTCTTCTATATGCAACAAAGTGTCTTCAGTATTCAGGAACAGGAGCCGCAGGCGAGTACTGGTTCTTGTAAGCAGTCTGAATAGAACTCACAATAACTGTGTATGGGATGGCTTCTGGAATAGAAGAGAGGCTAGGGAGATTTAGGAACGTAGGCCCTCATGGAGCGAGTACCGGTTCCTATCTGTTAATCTGTAATAATAAACCATAAGATATAGGTATGCAATATCTTCTGAGGAAGAAAAGAGTATGAGAAAGAATTAAGAACAGAGGCCCTCATGGAGCGAGTACCGAATCCTATCTGCAATGTGTAATGGTAACTCACGATCTCCGTACCTGCGAAAACATCTTAGACTGAAGGGAGCCTTAGCGATTAGGAACAGTGGCCCTCGTGAGCGAGTACCGGATCCGTCCAACAATCTGAAATCAAGAATAGAGAGAGCGGAGCCCCCGAGGAGTGGATACTCCTGGTAAGTTTGAAAAGGCCTAGCAGTGGAGAAGAATTCCCCTTGCTGACTCGGAATGTAGTTGCAAGTAGCGTGGACTGCCAAAGCAAGTCCCGTTGGAGTTCCTTGCTAACTCATTTGTAGTTAACAAACAAAGACCTTTTAAATTGAAAATGGATGACATCAGTATGGGGGGACGCCCCCGAGGTTTTCGCCCTTGCTAGTACAAAGTCTGAAGTGCGCGCGCCCTTACATCATCAGCCCGGGGACATTGGGACCAAGAGGCGGAGAGAAGCCGCGGCTGCATCTGTCCTTCTGAGCCAAAGGGAGTCGCCACAAAAGTAGAGAGGGTGGAGCGAGGGCGAGAATAGGCATGAATGCAACATGCCTATTCTTTTTTTAGAATAGGCAAGCTTTTTAGGTTGAGCATCTAGCCATTAGGGATGTGAATCGTGTCCTCGATCGTCTTAACGATCGATTTCGGCTGGGAGGGGGAGGGAATCGTATTGTTGCCGTTTGGGGGGGTAAAATATCGTGAAAAATCGTGAAAAATCGCAAAAACCGGCACATTAAAACCCCCTAAAACCCACCCCCGACCCTTTAAATTAAATCCCCCCCCTCCCGAACCCCCCCCAAATGACTTAAATAACCTGCGGGTCCAGCGGCGGTCCGGAACGGCAGCGGTCCGGAACGGGCTCCTGCTCCTGAATCTTGTTGTCTTCAGCCGGCGCCATTTTCCAAAATGGCGCCGAAAAATGGCGGCGGCCATAGATGAACACGATTGGACGGCAGGAGGTCCTTCCGGACCCCCGCTGGACTTTTGGCAAGTCTCGTGGGGGTCAGGAGGCCCCCCACAAGCTGGCCAAAAGTTCCTGGAGGTCCAGCGGGGGTCAGGGAGCGATTTCCCGCCGCGAATCGTTTTCGTACGGAAAATGGCACCGGCCATACGCGTATCGCCGGCGCCATTTTCCATACGTAAAATGGCGCCAGCAGGAGATCGACTGCAGGAGTTCGTTCAGCGAGGGTTCCGGCGCCTCGCTGAACAACCTCCTGCAGTCGATCTCCTGCCGGCGCCATTTTCCATACGGAAACGATTCGTGGCGGGAAATCGCTCCCTGACCCCCGCTGGACCTCCAGGAACTTTTGGCCAGCTTGTGGGGGGCCTCCTGACCCCCACGAGACTTGCCAAAAGTCCAGCGGGGGTCCGGAAGGACCTCCTGCCGTCCAATCGTGTTCGTCTATGGCCGCCGCCATTTTTCGGCGCCATTTTGGAAAATGGCGCCGGCTGAAGACAACAAGATTCAGGAGCAGGAGCCCGTTCCGGACCGCTGCCGTTCCGGACCGCCGCTGGACCCACAGGTTATTTAAGTCATTTGGGGGGGGGTTCGGGAGGGTGGGGGATTTAATTTAAAGGGTCGGGGGTGGGTTTAGGGGGTTTTAGTGTGCCAGCTCATGATTCTAACGATTTATAACGATAAATCATTAGAATCTCTATTGTATTGTGTTCCATAACGGTTTAAGATGATATTAAAATTATCGGACGATAATTTTAATCGTCCTAAAATGATTCACATCCCTACTAGCCATACCAAGGCTAGCTCCCAGCTCCTCCTCTGTGGCCCGTATAATTTTACCCATGGCCAAGTTCTCCTAAAGGACACTGCTTCTGGGTGAGCTGCCCCTACTATCCATGAGTTGGTCCCACAGGGTGGCAAAGTGGGGCAATCACGCCCCAGAATTTTGGAAAAGATTTCCACTTTCATAATGGTTTGTCCTGATGGGGTAATCAGCATTACCTGACTAGTTGAATAGTGCTATTTATCACCAATGTATATACGTGAGTGTTATGCTTCCGGGGTGTGAACCCTTGGTCCAGAAAAGAACGAATGTTCAGTCGCTGATTGGCGAAACCTCGACTCGGGACTATCACGAAGATCTGGATGAAGGCACCTCCCGCAGGACGAGGTATAAGCTGAACTGGGCGCCTCCAGCAGGTCGTGGAAAGTAAAGCTGAGCTGGCGCCTCCAGCAGGTCGTGGACTCGAAGGTGGATGTCCTCAGCAGGTCGTGGAAAGTAAAACTGAGCTGGCGCCTCCAGCAGGTCGTGGACTCAGAGGTGAATGTCCTCAGCAGGTCATGGAAAAAGTAACGCTGAAAGGGCGCCTCCAGCAGGTCGTGGACTCAATAGGTTAAAATAGTTCAGGCAATGAGAGTTTGAGGGAGTTCCACAGCCAGTCCAAGGGTCGAAAGCCAAAGAGTACCTCGCAGCCAGTCCAGGGGTCAGATGCCAGAGAATACGCCAAAGCCAGTCCAGAGGTCGGAAGCCAGAGAAGATGCCGCAGCCGGTCCAGGGGTCAGATGCCAGAGAATACGCCAAAGCTGATCCAGGAATCAGGAACCAGAGAATACGTCACAGCCGGTCCAAGGGTCATGAGCCAGAGAAGAAGCCACCGCCAGTCAGAAGTCACTACCAAAGATCAGGAATCACAACAGGAACAAGCCAGGAGCTGAGATGAAGTCAAGGCAAGGTCTGAGGTGCAGGACCTGCCTTTAAATAAGCTCCCACCAGCTGGCACACCAGGGGGAGAGCCAATCCTGATGCAGGAGGTATCCTGCAGCAAATCAGAGGCAGCGATGTAAGCCCCTGAAGGGGGGCGGAGCCAGTAACCCCGCAAGAGGAGCTGAAACACCGCAGCCATGTTGTGCCATGGTCGCGGCCCCGGACCCAAGACCCAGCACATCATCAAAGTAAACGCGGCGGTCTGCCTCACTGGTAAGCGGCGCTTTTCAGGTCGCGGCTCGTGAGTGTCCTCTTTCCTCTTATAGTTGATGTGCTCTTCTTGGACCAGATCCTTGCAATCCAGAGTCCTTCCTACTCTTTGAGTCTACTAGGCTTGGGTGGGAACATCATCCAGCTCCACCCGAATCACGAACTCCTTAAGTCCCTGATGTGGAATATCCACCAAGTTACAATTTGCAACAGTGTTCACCCATTCATGTTCTCACGTTTCATTGTACATGTCTTCGAATCATAGACACTCATCATCCATATGGATCACCTTTGACTTTACTTACTGCTCTTTGTTTTCTGCCTTCTGATAAGGGGCAGTGATTTTCCTCATGTTTATTTCCTACACAAAGGGTACAGAAAGACAAATTATCTGTAGCCTCATTCCTGGTTTGTGCTAGTATCTCTGATGTTCCCTTTTTCCTTTGATTTGAGGATCTTCCATGCTTTGGAGATTTGCCTTTAGCCAAGTGGACTTTAGCCTCTAGCATTAGCTGTGTCACTAAGCTGATGTCCATAACTTCGCTTCCCTCATAATGACAGTTCCTTCGTAATGACCTCTCCTTCCACAGTTGAAGCAAGCAGGAGAGGATGTGTCCAGTGGTTTGGTTACAGAAGATGGGCTGTCCATCTCAGAGCATCATTGCTGGGGTCTACCAATCTCATTACTTTGCCATGGCAGCTGTGCGGGCTGTCCTTATAGCCTCCTTACCATGTAGGGCATTAATTGTGCCTAGTAAAATGATCTGCCACTTCTAGCATTGTTTCTAAAGTAAACCCTGATTGGTGACAGACCCAATTCTGCATGGGCCAATCAAAGCCATCTAGAAACTGTTCCAGAAGCATCTGCCTGGTCAAATCATGGCTTGTCTTTACCTCCGGTTTCAACCACTTCCATCCGACCTTTTTCAATGGAACATGTTTTGAGGACCTTTCTTGCACTGTAGGATGCCCCATTGGAACTGATGCTGGTAGGTTTCTGAGGTATACCCCACCCTTTCTAAGATGTGATCTTGTCTTCCACATAGATGGCCCTTCCATCTAGATTGACTGCTTGAAAGGCTGCTTGGCATTTGCCCGTAAGTAAGTTTGGCATGTACGTGTTCAATTAACTTCTGTCCAACTTTTCATGTGGGCGGTCCTTTCACAGTTTTTCAGGAAAACCTCTAAGTCCTCCACTATCTTCATCTTAAACAGGACAGGAGGGAGTGGATTTCCCTGGGCTGTAGTAGCTTAGCTTGCATGGCTTGAGCAATCTGAGTTAGCAGCATAGTTTGCTGCATAACTTGTTCTCAGAGCACCTGCTACTGGCCAATATGGTTTTCTACAGTTGTCTATAATTGTTGCTGCCCTGCAGTGAGAAGCTATATCATCTGCTCCATTGTTGCTGCTTCTCAAATGTGCAAGAGGAACAGCTTGGTGACTCTCCAGTGAAAGGAGAGAAAAAAACCACAAAATAATCCTTTCTGGCCTGTCTGTTCCTTACTGACTGAATTATCTATCTGATTCAGGTGGGGCTAGCCCCCTTGGCCTGTTACACTCAAGTCCCATGCTATCTCTGTTGTATGCAGATCTATCTCATGCATATTCATAGTGAATATCCTGAAAATCTGGCCTGTTTGTGGCACTTCAGGACTGGAGTTCACCATCCCTATTATAGGGTGATGTTTTGTGAGAAGAGTGTCTACCAGCTCCATCAGCTTTGCCAGCTTTTCAGGTGTGAGTAGGAATGCCATTTCTCTAATATCTAACTCATTTTCCAAGAATATTAACATTTTTGTCAGTCCCTCTGTTTACACTAGACCCAGCAGTATACAGAACTGCTCAGCTCTTGCACAAGAAGCATGCCACATTACTGCCCATGTTCAAGGCATAGTTGGGTACATATCATGCAAGCAATCCAAGTCCAAAATATTTACTGCCTTTATCCTGAGTGAGCCTCAACCCAATCCCCGGCCCTGTAGTGCAATCAGGAACTCTTTTTCATTCCCCCCTCCCCACAATGCTTACACCTGATCTGCCCCCCATTAACCCTTTTGCTTGCCAACCTCACCTCTGCTGCAGATCAATTGGTTTCTGTGTCAGTGAGTGCCCTCATTTCTCTGGTGCTTTCTTGCAGCTCAATACAGTAAAGTGCGGCGGCGGTTACCCTGCTCCTACTGGCTTTCTACTCACTTTTCGGCCGCGTTAGTCCAACCCGCGATACACTATCCCCTATAATCCATCCTTACCACCTCTTTAAAATCCCCCGGGTAACCCCTTCCGCACGCGGCATGTATATTAGATGTAACCATCGAATTAGCTATCCCCTCCCATACAGTAACGCGCGCCCCCGACTATCGCTATTTACCCTGCCGTTTTGCCGCACGTTTAACCTGCTCATTTACCGCCTACCCTTATCCCTGTGTTAGAGGCAGGGGTAAGAGTAGACAGCAAACTTTCCCCCAAAAAGAAACCTAAAAACATTAGGGATGTGAATTGTGTGCCATATCGTCTTAACGATAGAAATCGTCTGGCAGGAGAAGAAAATCGTGTTAGGCACGATTTTTTAGTTAAAAAATCGTTAAAAATCGTTTTTTCCGATTAGTGCACACTAACGGGAGTTAGTGCGCACTAACAGAAAATGATACAATTTGACACTTTTCAGGCCAGTTAAGGTCAGTTTAGGAATGAATATGTATTCCTATTGGCTGCCCTCTTATTTATTCATGTTACCAAGGTTCCCACTGCCAATATATGGGGGATGGGAAATGGAAACAGTTGGTAGCTTGACAAAAAAAGTAATGTGATCAGTCAATGTGACTAGAACTTCTGCCCTAACCCTGATACCAGGGGTGTTGTGATTCTTCCTGCACACAGTGCCCTAACCCTGACACCAGGGGTGTTGTGATCTTCCTGCACACAGTGCCCTATCCCTATTAATACCAGGAGTGTTGTGATCTTCCTGCACACAGTGCACTAACCCTGACACCAGGGGTGTTGTGATCTTCCTGCACACAGTGCCCTATCCCTATTAATACCAGGAGTGTTGTGATCTTCTTGCACACAGTGCCCTAACCCTGGCACCAGGGGTGTTGTGATCTTCATGTACACAGTGCCCTATCCCTATATACCAGGAGTGTTGTGATCCTCCTGCACAGAGTGCCCTATCCCTAATACCAGGGGTGTTGTGATCTTCCTGCACACAGTGCCCTATTCCTGATACCGGGGGTGTTGTGATCTTCTTGCACACAGTGCCCTATTCCTGATACCGGGGGTGTCGTGATCTTCTTGCACACATCCTGGTATCAGGGATAGGGCACTGCATGCAGGAAGATCACAACACTCCTGGTATCAGGAATAGGGCACTGTGTGCAGGAAGATCACAACACCCCTGGTATTAGGGATAGGGCACAGTGTGCAGGAAGATCACAACACTCCTGGTATTAATAGGGATAGGGCACTGCATGCAGGAAGATCACAACACCCCTGGTATCAGGGATAGGGCAATGTGTGCAGGAAGATCACAACACCTCGGAGGAGTGAGGGTCAGGTAGCTCCCCCCTGTTTGTGAAGCCAGCCTCTCACATAGTATGCAGGGAAGGAGCTGTTCAGCCTCACCATGCTCCCCCCCTCACCCACACATCATTCACTGGTCGGGACATGGGGAGGGGAGGAGCGAGGGTCAGGCAGCTCCCCCCCTGTCTGTGAAGCCAGCCTCTCATTAGTAATGCAGGGAAGGAGCTGTTTCAGCCTCACCATGCTCCCCCCCCTCACCCACACACCATTCACTGGCTGGGACATGGGGGAGGGGAGGAGTGAGGGTCAGGCAGCTCCCCCCCTGTCTGTGAAGCCAGCCTCTCACTAGTAATGCAGGGAGGGAGCTGTCTCAGACTTCACCATCCTCCCCCCCCCCTCACCCACACACCATTCACTGCTGGGACATGGGGGAAGGTCAGGAGTGAGGGTCAGGCAGCTCCCCCTGTCTGTGAAGCCAGCCTCTCACTAGTAATGCAGGGAGGGAGCTGTCTCAGACTCCACCATCCTCCCCTCCCCCCCTCACCCACACACCATTCACTGGCTGGGACATGGGGGAAGTCAGGAGTGAGGGTCAGGCAGCCCCCCCCTGTCTGTGAAGCCAGCCTCTCACTAGTAATGCAGGCGGGATAGGGCACTGCATGCAGGAAGATCACAACACCCCTGGTATCAGGGTTAGGACACTGTGTGCAGGAAGATCACAACACCCCTGGTGTCAGGGTTAGGGCACTGTGTGCAGGAAGATCACAACACCCCTGTATCAGGAATAGGGCACAAGTTCTAGTCATATTGACTGATCACATACCAACAGTTTCCATTTCCCATCCCCCCAACCATCACCTCAGTTGGAACCTTGGTAACATCAATAGATAAGAGGGCAGCCAGCCAATAGGAATACATATTCATTCCTAACTGACCTTTACTGACCTGTAAAGTGTCAATTTGTATCATTTTCTGTTAGTGCGCACTAACGGGAGTTAGTGCGCACTAACACGATTTAACGATTTTTAACGATAAATTGTTAGAATTTCTATTGTATTGTGTTCTATAACGATTTAAGACGATATTAAAATTATCGGACGATAATTTAATCGTTGAAAAACGATTCACATCCCTAAAAAACATAAAACCCCCTCCTCCCGAAGCAACTCGACATGTTATCAACTTACTTTTTGTTGCTTTCAGCCCCTTCAACCTTCTCTGCCGTGCTCCAGAGGGGGCAGCCAGCGGCGCGGCGCAGCCCCCCGCGCAGGTCCCGGTCTCCCTGTGCTTTCATTGGCATGAGCGCCCTGATGGGCGCTCATGCCAATGAAAGCACAGGGACGGGCGGGCGTGACGTCACGGAGGGGGGGCAGCCGGCGGCGAAAGCGGCTTGCAGCGGTGTCCCCCTCGGTCCCGGTTCTCCTGGCTCTCGATGACAGCGGGCTGCCTCCAGCGCTCACGTCAGCAGCGGCCAAGAAATTAAAAAAAGAGTACGGGTGCAGCCAAGGGGAAAAAAAAAAAAAAGACATCACGCCCGCCCGTCCCTGCGCTTTCATTGGCTCATGAAATTGGCTCGTGAAATTGGCGCTCATGCCAATGAAAGCGCAGGGATGGTCGTGACGTCACGCCCGCCCGTCCCTGTGCTTTCATTGGCATGAGCGCCCATCAATTTGGGCGCTCAAGCCAATGAAAGCACAGGGACGGGCGGGCATGACATCTTTTTTTTTTTTTCCCCTTGGCTGCACCCGCGCTCTTCTTTTAATTTCTTGGCCGCTGGTGATGTGAGCGCTGGAGGCAGCCCGCTGTCATCGAGAGCCAGGAGAACCGGGACCAGGGGGGGAAACCGCTGCAAGCCGCTTTCGCCGCCAGCTGCCCCCCGTCCGGAGGATGACAGAGAGGACGGCAGAAAAGGCTGAAAGGGCTGAAAAACAACAAAAGGTAAGTTGGCACATGTCGAGCCACTTCGGGAGGAGGGGATTTTAGGTTTTTAGGTTTTAGGGTTTAGGGGTTAAAGTTGGGATCCACTTCCTGGTGCCTGTCATTTCAAATGTCATTTGAAATGACAGGTACCAGCGCACCCAGGATACTGTATAGGCGCTGTATTAAGCGCCTATACTGTAAAATGGGTTGCGCGGGACCTAACGCTTCGCCTAACGCTTCTTGGACGCTGCTTACATTTGCATGAGATTAGAGTACAGGATCGAGCGGTAGGTGAGCCGGACTGTGCGTGCGGCAACCGCAGGTGCTCCCGGCACTAACGCAGCTCTTCCTACCTGCCCTTACTGGATCGACCTGTTTGTTTGTACTGCTTGGGGTGCATTGTCACCTCTTCTCTTGTTCCTGGTCCACAGCAACTTTCCCTCTAAGCAACTGGGGGAGGGGTTTGGTTACACATTTTTCCACAGGTACACTTTTAACCAATTTGTGCCTCTCCTGCTCATTTCTCTGTGAATGAGAGCCTGCAGTTCCAATTCTGACAAGGAATGTTGCAGTTCATGCTTGGTTAGACTAATTCCATGAACTGCCGTGTCCTGCCTTTGTCACCACTGGCTTTTGTGATTCATCTAAAATGCAATGGATTCTTAAACCCCTGAGACCATGGCACTATCTTTTCCATCCTCAAATGCTAGTGTGCTGTCTATTTTATTTGATCTCATGTATGCTCAGTTGCTCATTGGGATACTGGGTGAATGCTATTAGTTACATGATGCTGCTAGATAGGACCCCATTTAGGAAACCCGGCACTGCTGGACAGTTGACTGTTCTTTCAAACCCAGATTCTCTCTCACCCCTCATGTTTTCAATTGCAGTCTAGGGAACCCTTTAGTGCCATCCCTGCACTACTTCTGAGGTTGTGGCCATGCAAGCCCCATTTGCTTCCTTCCCAGTGCCAATAAAATCACCTTTTCACCCCACCTTGCCTTGTCCCAGTGCTCAGCAGATGTGCAGCTCTCTGACGTTTGTTGAATTAAAAGAGGATAGGTTCTGGGTCACTGCTGGAGACATTTACCCACTTGGGTGGATGTTGAAGCACCAAAGGGATATGAGAGAAAAAGCTGATCTTTAGGCAACATTACACCCAGAGAATTAAAACCTATACTAGTGAAACCATTTTGCCAAGGCAACCCTGGCACTGCTTTACCATCCAGGTAAAAAGGAAAAATGCCCATTTAGAGAGAAAAGAAGTTGAGATATCTTGTTTATCCCCCTCTTTGTCCCAAAACTTGTTGGTGTCCATTTCCTTACATCGTTGTTTCAGGGGGCTGGCATGAAAGAGGTGACAGATTAATGGTGCCCTCCATGCACTGCAGTCCAGGGGCTTCTTCTTGCACTGAAGGAGTTATTTTTTCTTTGCACAATGGATTCTTTGCAAACTGTGATATCTTCGGGCTACATATGGATTATCCCAAGATATAGCTTTATTTGAGCTTCTGAGATCTCATATACTCCTTCTTCAAATATCCAATGTATGGTTTGATGTAGTTCCAGCAGAGTGTTTTTTTTAATACCATGCTGTTAACTGAAAGTCACAAGAAAAAGAGCCATTTTACTAGTGTTAACTTTCTGTACTTTATTCCTTTTTGACATTCTTGGCTAGAAACCAACACGAATTGAAGAGATTTACTATGACAATAGCCAACTGATGATTTGTTTTGCGAAACCTGTCATACTAATCCAACAGGTTTGCTAATTTAATGCAAAAGCTCTATTGGAAGACAGCAAGTCTGTTTTATTGTTTGCATCTGTGCCAGTATGGTAGGTTTTCACTCATTTCCATAAATCTGCAGCACAAGAACCAAGGGAAAAGAAAGCACAGGATTTAGTAACTTTGTAGTTTCCCAAACATGTAGAGACAGGGGATAGTGTTTCAGAACTTGCTGAACATTCCTTGGAGGTGTTAATGACTGTAAGCCTGTAAAGAATGTCTCAGTTTGTATAGCAAATAGGATTCCCTGGCTTAATAAAAAGGTGTAACATTTCCTTCAGGTGATCTCAAGTAATAAAGGGATAAGAAAGAGCTTTTGTTGCCAGACTCAAAGGATACATTATTGAGTTTAACCTTTTGCTTTTGATCTGATGTCAAATTTAAATGCTTAAAGGGCTTTCTAATGAAGCACATGTTGTTTGAAGTTTGGTTGGTCTTTATTGTGAACTTTACTTCAGAAAAAGGAAAAAGAATGAAACAGTGTCTTACCAAGTGTCACAACTGTTCTACTTAAAACAGTATTCAGTCATGTAAAATAAAACCCGTGAAGGTAATAATTAACAAAACTTCTACCCAGAATAAAAGTGTTCTACTTTCCAGGATGTGCATATGCACACATCCTTGAATATGCATTGATAAAAACTAAAGGATACCCCTTCAGAGTCCTCCAACAGCACCCCCCAGCCCACCTTGACATGCTCTCGAAATTTGGTGTTGATAAAACACCAAGCACAACATTTTTATGGAGAGACACACGCACAGGCATAACATTTTCATAAACCTTCTTTCCCTTTGGAACATAGACTAATCATAAATAAAAACAATGGGAAAGATTCACTAAAGGTATTCTTCAATTTTGTACTTATAAAGCCCAAAAATGAGCACATTTTTTAAATAAACAGAAATAAAATTGTCTTTCTTTTTAGTCCTATTGAGCAAATAAAAATAAATACATGAGGAGGGATCTAGCAAATCTTAAGCAATGGTCTACTGTCTAGCAACAAAGATTAAATGCTAAAAAATGACAATGTAGAGCATGCATTTGGGTTGACAAAATCCAAAGGAGTGGTACAATCTACAGGGTGAAACTTGAATGGGATCTGGGGTGATTTGATTTTATCTGATGATTGCAAGGTAGCCAAACAGGTAGATACAGCAACAGCAATAGTCAGAAGATGCTTGGATGATAGGAAGTGTAATGGTCAGCAGAAAAAGAGAGGTGACATTGCCCCTGTTTAAGTCTATGGTGTACAGTTATGGAGAATGCACCTTCAAAGGATATAAACTAGGGATGTGCAGAGCAAAATTTTATGTTCATATTTTTATGTCCGAAAGGGGGTCCCACTTGCGGCCAATATGGACATAAAAAAAATCCAATGAGTTGGGTATATGTACATATGTGCAAAAAAAAAATTTAAACCCCCTCACCCTCCTTAATCCCCCCCCCCAGACTTACCACAACTCCCTGGTGATCGAGCGAGGAGTGAGGACGTCATTTCTGCAATCCTTGGCGAGAAGCATGTGACGTCGGTGGCACGTCGAGTGACGCGGCGTCACGTGATTCCCGGCTCGTTCGCGCCGGATGGCTCGTTCGGCCCAAAAAGAACTTTTGGCCAGCTTGGGGGGGCCTCCTGACCCCCCCAAGCTGGCCAAAAGTTCTTTTTGGGCCGAACGAGCCGTCCGGCGCGAACGAGCCGGGAATCACGTGACGCCGACGTCACGTGATTCCCGGCAAGTTCGCGCCGGACGGCTCGTTCGGCCCAAAAAGAACTTTTGGCCAGCTTGGGGGGGCCTCCTGACCCCCTCAAGCTGGCCAAAAGTTCTTTTTGGGCCGAACGAGCCGTCCGGCGCGAACTTGCCGGGAATCACGTGACGTCGCGTCTGAGTGACGCGGCGCCACGTGATTCCCGGCGAGTTCGCGCCGGACGGCTCGTTCGGCCCAAAAAGAACTTTTGGCCAGCTTGGGGGGGTCAGGAGGCCCCCCCAAGCTGACCAAAAGTTCTTTTTGGGCCGAACGAGCCGGGAATCACGTGACGCCGGCGTCACTCGACGTGCCGCCGACGTCACATGCTTCTCGCCAAGGATTGCAGAAATGGCGTCCTCACTCCTCGCTCCATCACCAGGGAGTTGTGGTAAGTCGGGGGGGGGGGGGGGGATTAAGGAGGGTGAGGGGGTTTATATTTTTATTTTGGCTCAACAATCGCGATTTCCCACATATCGAACATATCTATGTTCGATATGTGGGAAATCCGATCGTTTATGTCGAATCAATTTTTTAAGTAAAAAAAAAATATGAGTTGCGTTTTACTAATGCGGTCAATCCGAATGCACACCCCTAATATAAACTGGATGAAGTCAGTACAGAGGATTTATGTTGCACTCGCTGGACTGCAGGTCTGTCCCATGGCCCACTGCTCTTACCTCCAGTCTGGGCCCATTCTTGCAGCCTCCTGATGGTGCAGCAGACCTGGCCAAGATCTGGACAGCTGCTGCAGTGCAGATAGGCCAATGCCAATGCTGCTGTTGATACAGCTGCAGAGCCACCCCATGCATGCGCCCGCCTAACTTGCCAAGATTTAAAGGGCCCACAATGCACCATGCCCTCTGATGACATCACAGGTCCTCCAGTATGATAAGCCTGCCTGGTCACCCCTTCAATGCCTAGGCAATTGGTCAACTTAATTTGTTCCTGATCTGATTTTGCTGTGTGTTGTTCATGAGCTCCTGTGTCTTGTTCCTGGTTCCTGGCTGTCTCATTGATTTCAGAGTTTATGTCATCATGGTCATTCTTCCCTTCAACTGTCTTCAGCACCTCATCTTAATCCTGTGATCTCTCATCCTCCTCTTTGTTCCTCATCTCTTTGGATTGCACTTCTAGCTTGACCTCAGACTGGACATTGACACTGCTTGAGTTCTGCCTGCCTCTAATCACCATTACTGATTTGACTCTGCCTTCCTCGACCACTGCCTGAACCATGACTCTGAGTGAACTCCACCTGCCTCTGACCACAACCTGATCCTGATCCTGTCTGCCTGCCACCTGCCCTGACCACTGCCCATCCTGACTTCGCTATCCTCTTTGTGCTGGTCTGCAACACCTTCTACACAATGGATCTTCACCCCCATATAGGCCGGCACCTAAGTCTAGCCAGCCCGGCACCCAAAGGCTCAACCTAAGGGGAATGTGGACTGGCATTTGTGAAGATCCTGTTGGGCCTCTGCTCCAGCCAACTCCACCTACCAACAGTGGGGACCTGCAGGTTGTGCCAGCTCCTCCTCAGCCTGGGTCCACTTCTGCAACAATTTCTACCTAGATGGGTAGTAGTCTTTGCTATAAAGCATATGGAGACAGACTTAAAGATCTAGTATTGGGGTGCAGGAAATAAAGGTTCATTCTAAGGTGAGAGGGGAATACCTCAAAGAGTCATTATTCAGTGGGAAAATCTAGGGAAAGTAGAAGAGCAAAATTAAAAGGAGATATCATAAGGGCAACTATATTTTTATTAGGAAAGTAAATAAGGGAAAGAGAAAAAAGAGGCTGCTATGGTTTTCTAGAGAAGTAGTTCAAAAGACAAGGGAGAAAAAGTTAGCATTTATAAGCTCCATGGGATCACAGATAGAGGAAGGCAGACGACAATATCTGGAAAAATAAAGAAAATCTGGGAAAGTAATCAGGAATGCAAAAATTCAAATAGAAGCAAAAATATCAAATACATTAAAATGGGCATTCAAGACTTATTTTTTTAGATATGTTAATAGTAGAAGGTAGGTATTGCAAAAGTGGCATTGTGAGACTCAAAGGTGAAAGGGAGGAATATGTAGATGTTGCTGAGGAATAAGCAAAATTGATTAACAAATATTTCTGTTCAGTGTTCACTGTGAAAGGGCATGGAGCAGGACCATATAAAATGAACACAAATAAAATTGGAAGTGAGGTGAACCTCAATCGAATTTAGAACAGTTTGTTCGTGAGGAGCTAACTAAACATTCAATAGATAAGATGATAGGGCTGGATGGGACACACCGGAGGGTACTAAGGGAACTTAGAGATGTCCTGGCAGCTCCGCTAGATGACCTTTCAATGCTTAGAGTGTGGAGTAGTTCTGGAGGACTGAAAAAAGGCAGATGTGGTTCCTATTCAAAAAAGTGGAAGTAAGGAGGCTGGGGACTACAGACCAGTTAGTCTGACCTCTGTGGTGATCAAATTAGTAGAATCACTGCTAAAACAGAGTATAATGCAGTTTTTGGAATCCAGTGGATTGCAAGATCTGAGGCAGCATGGTTTTGTCAAATGAATCTGATCAATTTCTTTGTTTGGGTGACAAGAGAGTTGGATCAAGGGAGAGTGATAGATGTAGTGCACTTGGATTTCAGCAAGGCCTTTCACACAACTTTCATAGGAGACTTAAATATGAATTGAAACTCTTGGTATAAGACCTGGAGTGACAGAGTAGATTAGAAACTGGGTGAGTGGGAGGCAACAATGGGTAGTGGTAAATTAATATTTCTAGCAGTGTGTCTCAGGGATCGATCCTTAGATTGGTTCTTTCCAACATTTCATGAACAATTTGGTGGAAATATTATCAGGAAAGGTTTGTCTTTTTGCCGATGATACCAAAATCTGTAATAGGATGGACAGGCAAGAAGGTGTGGAAAACATGAGGAGGGATCTAGTTGAAACTCAAGGAATGGTCTAGGGTCTGACTTAATGCTAAAAAATGCAGAGTAATGTATTTAGGGTGCATAAACCCAAGAAAAAGGTAAGGTATTGGAGATTAAATTCTTCTAAGCACATAGGAAGAGTGGGATCTGGCTGTTATTGTATCCGATAATCTTAAGGTGGTCAAACAGGTGGATAAAGTGACAGAAATACCCAGAAAAATGCTTGGCTGCATAGGGAGAGAAATGGTCAGAGAAAAAGGGAGGTAATATTGCCCCTGAATAGGTCCCTGGTGAGAACTCATTTGAAATACTGTGTACAATTCTGGAGACTGCACCTTCAAAAGGGTATACATAGGATGGAGTCAGACCAGAAAGTGACTCTAGGATCTAAAAATGTACATCCTAGAGGAAAGGTAAGATAGAGGAGATATGATAGACATATTTAAATATCTCAAAAGTTTTCATGCACAGGAGACAAGACTCTTTCAAAAGAAAGGAGGCTCTAAAACAAGAGTTCATGGGATGAGTGTGAAAGGAGGTAGACTCAGGACTAATCTTAGGAAATATTCCTTTACAGAGATGGTGGAGGATGCATGGAACAGCTTCCCAGTGGAGGTGGTAGAGACAAAAACAGAGTCTGAATTCAAGAAAGCATGGGATAAACACAGAGGATCTCTGAAGGAGTGGTAGAGATTGTAATATAGAGACATAGAAACATAGAAATGATGGCAGACAAGCACGGGTGGGGGGGGGGGGGGGGTGTAATAGGGTGTAATAGGTCCATTTAGTCTGCCCAGGAAGTTATGGTAGTTTGTACTGTGCCGTGTAGAATACCCCATGCATGTATGTTTCCCAGACCATAAAAGTCAGGCCCCTCATTGGTTGCTGTTGAATCCAGTTCCCTATTACACCCCCCCCCCCACCCCACCCGTGCTTATCTGTTTCCCACTCTAGCCTTCACTGACTGCTGTTGAATCCAATTCCCTGCAGAGTAGGTAGGCAACATGGTTTTTTTCCTGCCATCATGTTTCTGTTTCTATGACTAAACATTTGGCTATCTGGATGGGAAAAGTCACGTGCTATATGTGCAAGAGATAGAAAAGGGTTTCTCCCACTGTATATATAAGAAAAATAATTATTAGGTATATCTTTTCCATATTGTCTACTTTGTACAATGACTCTGTTGTAAATAAATCTTAAAGGTACCATAACACAAGTATACATAGATATTATACTATTTTTAATACATAAAAATCAATTGACCTTGTTATAGTAAAATCAATCTGATATTAAGGGGTATGATTTTCCTGCAGTCTTCAACTGTTTCCTGTTAGGGATCTGGTTCAGCAATTTTTGGAGCAGAGTGCCAAAAAAATGCAATATCTACCTGATATTGGAGTATAGCGTCAACAAAAGTGGGGGAGGAATGAGTTGGGAAGAACACATAATTGAATGCATTGCATGATATTATGAATAATAATGTGCCATAAATATGTATGTATGTGTGTATTGGGGGGAGGGGGGGTTAAATGGCACATTTTCCAAAATATTAAATTTATCAAGTAAAAAAAAATGTTCTCAAAGAAATCTTGAGCTCAGCTCCTCAGTTCTGTACTCTTGTGTGACTGGGCAGTTTCTCCACATGTCAAAACCTAGTCTTCAATTTCTTCCTCCACCATAAGTCAATAGTGAGCCCTGGACCCTCTCCCCTTCTGACCTTGATGTTTTGTGGTGAGCAGCCATCAGTTCTCTCCCTTGGTTACACTTTCACAGCCCTCACTTTCTCACAACAACATGTGTCCTCTCTCATAGCCCTTGTCTCTCCCTGTCTCTGACTCTCCTTACCCCTTTCCACGTCTGTATCTTCCTCTCACAGGCTTCATCCTCATTCTGCTAGCTTCTTTAACAGCTCTCACTGTCTCACTGCCTGTATCTCTGGCTCACTCAACACTTGTGTCTCTCCCATGACTTTTGCTCTTCTACGTCTCGCTCTCTCGTCTGTCACATTCTCCTGCTTGTGCGTCTCTCACATCTCGCGTTTTCTTACTGCTTGGGTCGCTCTTTCCTAGGTTGCTCTCTGCCACTCCCTGTGCCTGTCTCTCCCAGCTTCTGCTCTCTGTTAGCCTGTGATTCTTTCTCACTGCCTGCATTCCTCTTTCAAGTAATGTAACTTCCTTTCTGCTTCCTGTGGACAAAGCTGTTTTCTGAGGAGGCACGGAGGTGAGCTGGTATACAGAAATGCCCGGAGGTCATGCTGGCTCTGAAAAGCTCCTGCCAGGCTATTGTGTCACAATTGCTGAATGTGGGCACAGGCTTGTCGGCTGCAGCATTTGCTGCTGATACAGGACAGAGTCAGGGCCAGACCAGGAGCTTAAGGAGGTGCTGTCCAGCTTAGTCAAATACTTTCATGTGTCCTGCTTTTAGCAGTACATGGAGTAGCCTAGAGTTTAGAAACTGCATTTACAGGCTATCTAATATGCTGAGAAGATGTATATAACCCCAATTTAAACTGATAAATATTAAATTGTTTTCAACCATCATGGAATGTGCTTAAAACTGTTTTGAAACTTCTTTCATATGCACTGTGAGAAAATTACATAACGACCAATCTGTATATTTCAGTACTTAGCTACATAAACAGCATGATTGACATGTTAAAAAGTATCACCTATTTTGTTTTGTTTGTTAACCATTATTTCTGTGCAAAATAAACAGGTCAGGTTAACACTATGAAGAGTAGCATTGTACCCTATAGTACAGATGTTCATAAATCATTTATGAGAAGTAACGGCAAAATGCTTTTATTTTTCTTTATTAATGCTTCCTAATTCAGAGAAATTCAGCATATAATGTAATGTAATTTGAGTCATGGCTTCTACGGGTAAAAGCCATACCCAACACATGTTATAGTATAATCAAGAAACATCATCCAGTTTATCAATTTTGTCAGTATAAAATGTAAACATAAAATACATCGATGCAGATACATTCCCTACTACAATTGACCCATCCCCCACTCTTTCTAGGAAACTAGAAGCAGACCATATTACAAAATGTAATTTAAAAAAATATCCAAAAAAGTACATTCCCACCCAAACCCACAAAATAATTGTTAGGGATGTGGACCGTTGAGCTGAGATGATGTTGGCGCTACCACGAGGAGGGGACCCCTGATGGTCCTCGTCATTGGGAGGCAGCACGGGCGGAGAAGATCTAATGGAGCTTCAGCTATATCAGCCCTCGTTCCATGCAAGTTGAGCCCATGGGGACTGGGGGCGGCAGGATTTAGGCAGGGTCTCTGGAGGCGAGAATCCGAGAAGAAGGCTGAGGCAGCAATGACAGGCAGAAGTCAAGGCAGGACAGCAGACGAGCAGAACCAAGAGCAGGCCAGAGGTCAGGATGGGCAGCTACAGGCCCAGTTGGAGAACAGGCTGGAGGTCAGGGCAGGTGGAGGTCAAGCAGAGTCAGACACCAAGCAGAGTCAGGCAGGCCGGGTCAGAACCAGGAGATCAATCTGAAGGCAGGAACACAGGATCAGGAACAAGGAACAAGGCAGGAATGCTGAATCAGGAGCAAGGAGCAGGGCAGGAAAACTGGATCAGGAACAAGGAATTGAACTCAGAACTCATTCTCAAATACAGAGCAGGATCCATTGCTGATGCGAAGTAGAGGTGGCAGGACCGAGTATAAATACCCGGGGTGTCTGACGTCATCCTCCATGAGATGAGGAGCGTTTTCCCACCACTGACTCTTTAAATTTACGAAGCTGCGCACGCGCACACTTAGGGGACCAGACAGAGAGCAGAGCGTCGGCGGCATGGGACCGCCGTAAGAGCAGACCACGGCTGCAGCATCTGGCGGGAGGAAATGCTAATGGGGGAGACTGGCACAGGCTTCCTGCCTTCCAGGTGAGGGGGCCCGGCCGCGGTCTCCTGTGGCCGGGCCCCTAACAATAATGGCATGGTTATATTAATCATCAACAATTCCCATCTTAAAACTCTCAATTATCCACCACACCACTGCTCAGACTACCATGACTCTTCAGTCACAACTACTTGGGGGTTTTTCCTCCATTTTAACACACTTCATTCCCTCCCTTCTCCTCACAATGAGGCATAGCAACAGTCTTTGACCATGGACTATGCCTCCTTCTGGAACCCAGATGTTGCACATTGCTTTGAATGATTTGTTTTAAATCTGGAAAGTGGTTAATAAATTGTTTTAAATAACTACTAAATTAAAATAAGAACCTAGTATGTATTCCTCTTGGTTTTGTTGTATAATAACAGTATCCCACCTCATGAGGGCTCTAAAGGTTGTTTGTAGGGATGTGAATCGTTTTTTGATGATTTAAAATATCGTCCGATATATTTTAAATCGTCAAAAATTATTAGAGCCGCGATATAATAACAATTCCCCCGATTTATCGTCAAAAAATCGTAAATCGGGGGAAGGGGGAGGGGAAGGGGGAGGGCGGGAAAACCGGCACACTAAAACAACCCTAAAACCCACCCGACCCTTTAAAATAAATCCCCACCCTCCCGAACCCCCCCAAAATGCCTTAAATTACCTGGGGTCCAGAGGAAGGGTCCCGGTGTGATCTTTTACTCTCGGACCTCCGTGCATTGTAGAAATGGCGCCGGCGCTACCTTTGACCTATCATATGACAGGTCAAAGGTAGCACCGGCGCCATTTTGTTTTTTTGTCCCTGACGTCAGGAGTGTAGGAGATCACTCCCGGACCCCCGCTGGACCCCCAGGGACTTTTGGCCAGCTTGGGGGGGCCTCCTGATCCCCACAGACTTGCCAAAAGTTCAGCGGGGGTCCGGAATGATCTCCTACCGCGAATCGTTTTTCCGTACGGAAAAACGATTTGTCTGCAGGAGGTCGTTCCGGACCCCCGCTGGACCCCCAGGGACTTTTGGCCAGCTTGGGGGGGCCTCCTGACCCCCACAAGACTTGCCAAAAGTCCAGCTGGGGTCCGGAACGACCTCCTGCAGTCGAATCGTGTTGCCGTACGGCCGGCACCATTTTGCGCTGGCGCTCCCAGACCCCCGCTGGACTTTTGGCAAGTCTTGTGGGGGTCAGGAGGCCCCCCCAAGCTGGCCAAAAGTCCCTGGGGGTCCAGTGGGGGTCCGGGAGCGATCTCCTACGCTCCCTGATGTCGGGGGACAAAAAAACAAAATGGCGCCGGCGCTACCTTTGACTGTCATATGACAGATCAAAGGTAGCGCCGGCACCATTTCTACAACGCACGGAGGTCCGAGAGTAAAAGATCACACCGGACCCTTCCTCTGGACCCCAGGTAATTTAAAGGCATTTTGGGGGGGTTCGGGAGGGTGGGGATTTATTTTAAAGGGTCGGGGTGGTTTTAGGGATGTTTTAGTGTGCCGGTTTTCGATTTACACGATTTACACGATATTTAAAAAACCCAAACTGCGACGATCCGATTCCCTCCCCCTCCCAGCCGAAATCGATTGTTAAGACGATCGATCACACGATTCACATCTCTAGTTGTTTGTCGAAGATTGGTTGTACATAAGTAACTTTATTTCTCTTTAAATAGTTTTGCCGAGATTGAAACCCTCTTTTTGTTCAGAAAACCTTGTGCTGGAGGTTTTTTCTTCTATCTTGATATGCTCTGCTTTAGTCTCCCTTCTTTGTCAATGGCATGATCAGTTTAGAAAAAAGTGGAGTTTTTGATTCTGTGTTTTACTCCAGCACTGTATTTCAGAAACATTCAAATGCATTTTCTGCTGGTATACTAAAAGTACTTATTGCATAAAACATTTGCTATCATCACGTACTTGATGATCTTCAGAGATGAAGATTAATTAAGGTTGCTAAGTGAACCTCATTTTTGCATGTAAAATGAATAACTTTCATTAGTTTTCTATGTAAACCAAAATCTATTTTCTATGGCGTTTCAGAAGTTTCTGACCATTCTTTCTGTAGTCCATGAACTTTAACTATTTTGATATTCCCAATTTATATAGCCTTAAACAAGGTGATTCACAGCAAATTACATATAGAAACAATGAGTTCCTGTCCCAGGAAATTTACAAATTATAGTGACAACAGAGTCAATCAGAAATAAGATGACTTGTCTGAGGTAACAGCCAGTGTCAATGGAAGAAGCAAGATTAGAACTTAGGCCTCTTAGGGCCTCATTTTCTAAAGTATCGCAGGCCTGCAATACTTTAGGGAATGAGGGGCGGGGGGCCAAAATGGGGGGCGGGCCTGCGCTAGCCGACAGCGATCGCACTGTCGCAGTGCGATCGCTGCCGGTTTCGCACCCAATAGTGCCACCATAGGAGGTGTAGCTATTGGGAGCGAAATAGGACGCAAAAAGGGCCTTACCTTTTCGTCATCTGCGGCGGCTTCGCGGAGTTGGCCTCGTTGATGCCCCAACTCCTCCTCTTCCGGGGCCGACTCCGCCCCCATTTTAGTATCACACGCGAAAAAGGACATTTCACGTGCGAAACGTCCCTTACCGCGTGCGATACATTTAGAAAATAAGGCCCTTAGTTATTAGGTTAGTACGCTAACCACAGGACCAGCTGATCACTCTAACTACCTTACCCCTCAAAATATTAGTGCAGTTTATTGTTCAACTATACCCTTCAGGTTCTGAAATATAAAGAGCGTACCAAATCAAAACTGAAATATCTTTGAGTAGCATGTCTTTTTGCCTCTATATCTCAGAGTAATAATATTTTAAAATAAATCTCTGCCATTGCCTATCATCCTCATTCTTACTTTCAGTCCCAATGCTATAAATTATATGAAGTCACTTATGCCTATAATTTTTAATAATATAAAAAAATAATTTCATATATTTAACAGGATTATAATAATGACATTTCTCTTGTGGTAAGATTAGAACAACAGCTGGTGAAAGATAAATGATCCTCTCCTATTTAGCAGAGGTTTTGTGGTTTTATCACTTCCAGTGACACATTTCCTTAGACATTTTCAACTGAACATTCTCTTGTTTTACAGATTGGTAGCTTGTTCACATTTTAAATAAAATGACTCATTAGAATCAAAACATTTGCCATTTTCAAAGTTGAAACATAAGTTTTTAATCTCTTCCTTAATTTCCTCTCCAAATAAAATTAAAAATTCATAACCAATTACAGAAACATTTATTAGCTACTTTAATTAAAAAATAAACACAAAACATGGTACAAAATCAAAGAAAAAATTATGCCAGCAAAAATAAAAAAACAAATATTTCAATACATTAGCAAAAACACATTTCAATAATACATCAATACTATGTATCTCCAATAATCATAAGCCAGTTGTTGCTCACCCCGTCTGCGTCCGGCCCATGCACGGGCCTGCTCACTTCGCTAGCTCCTCTACAGGTCATGGATTGGCCTTCCCAGCGGCAGCCATGAGCTCTGCAAGGCCTTGGCGTCCCGCGGTGGCAGTCGCTGGGCCTTCTACTGTGTACCAGGCCTCACGATGGAGTACGGTGTTTCCAATGGCATCAGTCATGCCCCTACACAAGCACACGTGAACCGCCCAGTCTCTTGTAGGGCTAGGGGCGGGTCCTAGCTCTGCGGCACATCCTGATTGATGGAAATATATAAGGAAGTCCCTGCCTGCACTTCCTTGCCTTGGCAATTGGGTCGGCATTGTGTATTGTGCTAGGTTGCCTCCGCATTCACAGTCTTGTTCCAGTCTTGTTCCAGGATCCTATTGTTCCAGCCTTGTACCAGTGTCCTATTGTTCCTGAGTCTGTCTGTTTGTCTTCCCAGGTAGTACTCTCGGACTGTCTCTGGTACTGACCTCGGCCTGTTCCTTGACCTTCCCGTCTGCTGCCTGCATCCTGACCTCTGTCTGCCTTGTGACCTCATCTGACCTCCGGAACCTGACCTCTGCCTTGTTGACCACTCCCCGGACTGACCCTCAGATTCTGACCTCTGCCTTGTTGACCCCGTCTCTGTCCCTCACCTTGTCATCACCTACGCTATTGGCCTTCCTTGCCTCTCAGGACAACAGCATGAAGATCGACCGTGTTCCCTTGCTGATCGTGGGCACACCTCTCTTTTACCTCTCCTGGAGATCCTGTGAGGCCCACCTAAGTCCAAGCGGCCTGGGTCCCTAAGGGCTCCACCCGGGGGTACCTTGGGCTTCCAGTGGTGAAGCTCATCCAAGCCTCTGTCTCCTCCTGTGCTCCGTCCTCTGGGGGAGGGTGTTCCATGGTCCCTACCAGGGAGCCGTCCTCCACTGCTCCAGGACAAGGGTCCTCCTCCAAGCGCAACAGGTTGCTAAGGCCATGGACTCGGTGGAGTCTCCCGCCTCCCGGGCCCTACCAGGTTTGGCCGCCACAGTCCAGGAACACTGCAGGGTTTTGGAATCACTAACCTCTTTAATGGAAGAGCTCCATTCCCATCTGCGAGATACAGCCCTGGCCAATCCTGTAGGCCTATCGGCCTCTATGTTACTCAAAGCATCTTTGGGGCTCCCTACACCTCCCTGATACAATGGGGACCCACGCTCCTGTCGTGGCTTCCTCAATCAGTGCGTCATGCAGTTTGCACTGCATCCATCCTTCTTTCTGAAGGAATCAACCAAAATGACCTTCATCCTTTCCTGCTTAGAAGGGAAGGCTGTGGCATGGGCCTCTCCCTTATGAGAATGCTCTGATCCTGTACTTTCCAAGCTAACTGAGTTTATTGCTCTCTTCAAGCACACCTTCAAAGATCCCGGCCACCAAGCTGTCACCAGCTACAGTCTACTCCACCTTCGCCAGGGTTCTCGGACCCTCTCTGAGTATACGGTGGAGTTTTGGACCCTGGCCACCGAGCTCAGGTGGCAAGGAGATTGTCTGCAAGCCATCTTCCTAGATGGACTCTCCAGCGCTCTCAAAGATGAACTCTCCGTCCGTGAAACTCCCACGTCTCTAGAGGACATGATTTCTCTCACAGGGAAGATCAACCATTGTCTCCAGCAAAGGCGCCTAGAAGTAAAGGCTTCCCGCTCTCCTACACCACGTTCCAGGTGTGTCCAGAGTCCTCCAGCCTAGATTCCAGCACAACCACCGTCTTCCGTGGTGGAACTTAAGGAGGTGAACCGTGGACAATTGACTCCGACTGAACATTTCCGTCGGAGGAAGGAGGGTCTTTGCCTTTACTGTGACACTTCTGGACATCTTCGGCAGTTCTGTCCGGCCCGTCCGGAAAACTGCAATGCCTGAGCCTGGCAGGGGTCCCAAGCTTAGGCGCTACTGTCACCATCCCCCAACTCCTGCTTCCAGTTTCTCTGGGCATCTAGGCCCACTCTTTTGCCACCTCTGCTCTGGTTGATACAGGGGCAAGTGACAGCTTCATCATGGAGGATATTGTCAAGCTTATGAACATTCCTCTTCAGCCATTATATGTGAGCCTCCGCATTGTCTCTATTCAAGGAGAACATCTTCCAGGGCTTATCACCCATCGAACAGTGGCTGTCCGTCTTATCATGGGCACTCTCCATGAGGAGGAGGTGTCCTTCTATGTGTTAAATGTTCCACACATTCAGTCATCCTGGGGCTACCTTGGCTCCAGATCCACAAACCCCAGTTCGATTGGCATTCCCTGGAGTTGGTACAGTGGGGTCCCAAATGCCAGAAGACATGCCTACATCATGTATTCCCAGTTGTCGCTGTCATTAAGTCTATCACCCTATCTGGTTTGCCTACTCAATATGTTGAGTTCGAATACGTCTTCTCGAAACAGAAGGTGGATACCTTGCCTCCGTTACGCAAATTCAATTGCTCCGTAGAGCTTCTGCTGGGCACGATGCCTCCCAAGGGCAGAACTTATCCATTGTCTCACACAGAAACCCTAGCCATGTCTGAGTATATCAAAGAGAACCTAGAAAAGGAGTTCATTCGTCCCTCTGATTCGCCTGCTGGAGCGGGCTTTTTCTTTGTGAAGAAGAAGGATGACGGTCTACGCCCTTGTATTGATTACAGAGGGCTCATCGCCATAACCCACAAAGACCGTTACCCACTGCCCCTTATCAGTGACCTGTTTGACCGTCTTCAAGGGGCACGGATCTTCACCAAGTTGGATCTGAGGGGTGAGTACAATCTCGTACGCATCCAACCCGAAGATATTTGGAAAACCACATTCAATAGGAGGGATGGTCATTATGAATATACAGTGATGCCCTTTGGGCTATGCAATGCCCCAGCGTTCTTTCAACACCTTATGAACAAAATCCTCTGAGACCTCTTGTACTCATTTGTAGTCGTGTATCTCAACGACATCGTGATCTTTTCCAAGGATCGCGAATCCCATCAAGATCATGTTCAGATTGTCCTCAAATGTCTAAGAGAAAATCATCTATATGCCATTAGAAAAATGCCTCTTCTGCGGAATCACTTACCCTTCCTAGGGTACATCATATCCGATCGAGGTTTCTCCATGGATCCAGAGAAAGTCCAAGGAATCTGAGATTGGCCCCAGCCAGTAGGCCTACGGGCCTTACAACAATTTCTTGGTTTCATCAATTATTACCAGAGTTTCATTGCCAATTATTCTACCCTAGCTGCTTCGCTCACCACCATGAGCAAGAAAGGGGCTAACACGTGTGTGTGGACACCCAAAGCTCAAGCTGCCTTTCAGATGTTAAAAGAAGTCTTCTGTTCCGGTCCTTGTCTTCAGCACTCGGACCCAAGATGACCATTTGTTGTCAAAGTTGACACCTCCGCAATTGGAGTGGGAGCTGTCTTAAGCCAGTTTTCTCCAAAGGGTAAATTAATACCTTGTTCATTCTACTCCCACAAGTTCTCTCCCACAGAGCAACACTACACTGTGGTTGACCGAGAACTTCTCGCCGTCAAGCTGGAGCTCCAAGAGTGGCGCCCCTGGTTGGAAGGGGCACAACATAAATTTACCATTTTCACGGACCATAAGAATCTTGAGCACCTAAAAGAGGCTCAGCTCTTGAATCCTAGACAAGCCCAATGGGCACACTTCTTTGAATGGTTCAATTTTGGCCTACGTTATCGCCTAGGTCCCAAGAACCTCTGTGCTGATGCACTATCGATATCCTTTGAACCAGAGAATGTTCCTGATGCTCCCAAACACATAATTGATCCTGCCTATATATCCCTTGCCGTGACCACCACTGTCCCAGTGTGGAAAACAGTTGTTCCACATAGGTTACATGAACAAGTTCTGAAATGGGCCCTTGATTCCAAGTTGGCAGGACCCCCCTGGTCATAAAAGGACCCTAGAGATGCTGCGGAGATATTACTGGTGGCCCAATATGATGCAAGACTCTTGTAACTATGTGGACTCCTGTCCCATCTGCGCCCAACAGAAGCCACCTACCGGACAGCCTTGGGGCCTTCTCCAGCCACTTCTAGCACCTAGTGAGCCATGGTTCAGCATCTCAATGGACATCATCACAGACCTGCCTCCATCCTAGAACAATACCATAATTTGGGTCATCATCGAAAATGGGTCACTTTATTCCCTTGCCGGGAAAGCCAAGTTGTTCCTGAAACACATTTTCTGTCTCCATGGACTTCCAAAAGAAATAATATCCGACTGAGGACCACGGTTCGCCACCAGATACTGGCGCTTCTTATGCAAGAAATTTAATATTGTCTTGAACTTTACGTCGGCCTATCATCCACAGGCCAATGGTCAAGCTGAAGGGAGCAACCGGACCTTGAAAGCATTCCTCCATTCCTACATGAATGACCAGCAGGACAACTGTGAGGAAAAATGAGAATATAGATGCCTAAAAGTATTTTTCAAAATTTTTATTGGGTAGGAGACATATAAATCAATTATTCAACTTAGTCGCCTGACTCAGGCTGAGTTTCGCCACTTTCTAGTGGCTGCCTCAGGTGCAATTAGAGGATTTTCACATTCAAAAGATGCATTGATAGCCATCCGCAGTACAGACATATCTTGGTTTCAAACAAATACACTTAATCCTTCGGAGACTCCGTGAACTCAATGGTGCTGCATACGTGTGAATCGCAGACAGACGTGAAAAGTCTCTACTCCTACTGAATGTGAAAATCTCTAATTGTTTTTGAATTTGAGAAATCACTAAAGCCTCTTCAGGTAAGAGAGGTCCTCGATGTCCGTCGGTGTCGAGGTCAATGGAGTATCTCTTAGCCTGGGAGGGTTATGGGGCCGAGGAGAATTCATGGGAACCCTCCCACAATATTCTTGAAAAGAACTCCTTAAAGTCTTCCATAGAACTCATCCACACAAGCCACAGCCGCGTAGAGGGAGGCCTAGAAGGGGGGTACTGTTGCATGCCCCGTCTGCATCCTGCCCGTGCATGGGCCTGCTCACCTCGCTAGCTCCTCTGCAGGTCACGGGTCGGCCTCCCCAGTGGCAGCCGCGATCTCCGCTAGGCCTCGGTGTCCCGTGGCGGCGGTCGCTGGGCCTTCCACTGCGCACCAGGCCTCATGCTGGAGTATGGTATATCCAATGGCATCAGCCACGCCCCTACGCATGCGCACGCATACCGCCCGGCCTCTTTTAGGGCCAGGGGTGGGTCCTAGCTCCACGGCGTGTCCTGATTGATGGAAGAATATAAGGAAGTCCCTGCCTGCACTTCCTTGCCTTGGTAATCGGTCGGCATTGTGTATTGTGCTAGGTTGCCTCCGCGTTCACAGTCTTGTTCCAGTCTTGTTCCAGGATCCTATTGTTCCAGCCTTGTTCCAGTGTCCTATTGTTCCTGCATCTGTCTGTTCATCTTCAAAGGTAGTACCCTCGGACTGTCTCTCTAGTACTGACCTCGGCCTGTTCCTTGACCTTCCCATCTGCTGCCTGTATCCTGACCTCTGTCTGCCTTGTGACCTCGTCTGACCTCTGGAACCTGACCTCTGCTTTGTTGACCACTCCCCAGAATGACCCTCGGATTCTGACCACTGCCTTGTTGACCACATCTCCTGATTCTGGCTCTGTCCCTTGCCTTGTCATTGCCTATGCTGTTGGGCCTTCCTTGCCTCTCCAGGCCAACAGCGTGAAGACCGACCGTGCTCTCTTGCTGATCATGGGCACACCTCTCTACTACCTCTCCGGGAGACTCTGCGAGGCCCATCTAATTCCAAGTACCCGGGTCCCTATGGGCTCCACCCTGGGGGACCTCAGGCTTCTAGTGGTGAAGCTCATCTCAGCCTCTGTCTCCTCTTAAGCTCTGTCCACTGGGGGTAGGTGTTCCCTGGTCCCTACCAGGTGTAATAATTTTGCTAGCAGGTTACTCCTGTAAAGGGAGGAGTTAGCAATCTGTTAGAATTCTGATAGCGGGTTGGCAATTTGTTGTAGATCTGCCGCTGGATACTCCTGTATTTTTTATTATTTATTTAAAATCTTTTCTATACCGTCGTTAAGCTAGTTGCCGTCACAACGGTTCACAATAAGGCACATAATTTCAAACTTAAATGTGTTGAGTTATATTAACTAAACAGGTGCCATCAAATACTGTAACATAGTTTCAAATTAAATAATACTTAGTGGTTGTGATAAGTCATGTCTACTTTAAGTATATCGGCTATAAGATAAATTAACACTTAAGTCTTGTCCTCTGTTGTTGCAATCTAATAGAGGTAAAGTAAAATAAAATATACATACACACACCATTCGAGTAAGCTGATGTGTATGTGTGGGAGTTCTTCGGACTGCATCATACAATTCCCTGGATTCTACTCTTCATTCCCTTTGTGGTATGCTTGCTTAAATAGCCATGTTTTAAAACTTTTTTTGAATGCTTTGATGTCTCTTTGTGTTCTGATTTCTAAAGGCATTGTGTTCCATATTATAGTCCTACCAGGGATAGGGCCCTGTCCCTTACTTGCGTTAGTCTGGCTGTTTTTACTGAGGGAATAGTTAGTAGGGTTTTGTTTGCTGATCTCAAGTTTCTATTAGGGACGTGTACGTGAAGGGCTGTGTTCAGCCTGTAAAGGGAGGAGTTAGCAATCTGTTGCACTCCGTAGGCGCAGTTAGCAATCTGTTGTAGATCTGCTATGCAGATGGAGGAGCTAGCAGAGAGAATAGCAGTCTGACAGAATCCCCTCCCCAAAGTGGAGGAGTAGCTATCTGTAGTGAGCTGCCTCCTATGGGTCTGCTAAGGAATGGCAATGTTTTAGATGTAGACTGCAGAGTTGACAATCTGTACCAGCGTTGTACTGGAGACGGTGCACAGCTGGACAGAAAGTAAATAGGTGACTCCTTGGGCCGATGGCAGATGACAGCGCCCCCAGGAGGAAGTCCCGAGAGGAACCACCGGCTAGGCTGGAGTATGGAGACAGACACAGATAGTTCTTTTATTAGGTAAGTAGTATAACCACCAGAGGTGACAGTAATGAGCTGGTATTCTCAACAGGGCTGAAGTCCCTCAGATACTGGAACTGCGATTCCCAGGTTGCTGAGCTGCAAAGAGTCTGTAGATAGTGAAGATAGTGAAGAGACAGGGTATGCAGATATACATAGCCAGTACTGGATGATAACTCACATAAGGTTTTGAGATAGCTCAGTGGCTGGAAAGGGTTAGGCCCTTGACGAGCAAGTACCTGGTTCCAGGGAAAGCTCTGAGAGCGCAGTGGTCACTCACAATAATCTGTATCTGGAATAGCTTCTAGTCAATAGAGAATCTTCAGAGTGTTCAGGAACATAGGCCCTCGAGGAGCGAGTGCCGGTTCCTATATACCATCTGAAATAGTAACTCACATATGTCTGTACATGCAATAGCTTCTGGACAAGGAAAATCTTCAGAGTATTAAGGAACATAGACCCTCGAGGAGTGAGTACCGGTTCCTATCTGTAGTCTGAAATAATAACTCACAATGTCCGTCGCTTGCGATCACTTCCAGGCAATGGAGAGTCTTCAGAGGGTTTAGGAACATGGGCCCTCGAGGAGCGAGTACTGGTTCCCTTCTGTAATCTGAAATAGAGAAAGAGAATGAGGCCCCCGAGGAGTGGGTACCCCTGGTAGGTCCAGAGAGGCAATGTTGCAAGAGTGAAGCGGGTCCGAAGGAAATCCAGCAAGCAATCCTTTGGGTGCAAGGTAGTCTTTGGACAGCTGAAGCTAGTCCAATCCGAGTCCTTGCTAACTCGATCTGTTAGCAAAAGTAAAGACCTTTTATGTCGGAAGCAGGTGACATCAATACAGGGGGACGCCCCTGAGGTTCGTGCCCTTGCTGGTACATACTTCGGAGTGCGCGCACGCCCTACATCATCAGGAACATGGCGGATCCGCAGCGTCGAGCCGGCCCGGGGACGCCAGGAAGAAGCGGCATGGAGATGCCGTGGCATGAAACCGTCCATCAGGCACGGAAGGAGTCACCACACAGGTAGAGAGGGTGGAGCGAGGGCGAAAGCAGGCATGAACGCAACACCAGGGAGCCGTTCTCCACTGCTCCAGGACAAGGGTCCACCTCCAAGCGCAACACCGGTATCCAATCCAAAACGTTGATATCCCTAACACAACAATCTGAATTAATAAGACACTCTACCCCCACCCTCAAAAAGAAATAAAATTTCAACCCACCTAGGCATAGCCAACATCCAATATATAACTAAGGGCCAGATTTGTTAAACCTTTTCTCCCATGTTGTGTCTATGGAAAAAATCCTTAGTGAGTCAGGTACTAAGATAAGGAGAAATCTTCAATGCCAGACAGAAAAATAAATTGAATAACCCATAAAACATAATAGAGAACTAAGTAAAAATGAAAAGTTTTCCATAAAACTGGCCTAATTTCTCAGGGATTACTAATATCAGACACTGAAAAGCTTGTTTAAAGACCATGTATTAATATTTTACAAACAAGCTTGGTCCTTAATCTGCCATGTTTCTATTGGTAGAGTATTCTGTTCTAGAAGAGAGGCAAATAGCAGGAAAATATTCATTAACAAGACAAAGCCAATCTAGCAGCTCTCAAAGATGGGATTGGTAGAAAGGCATAGTAACATATTAGATTACCACAGAAAAATGTCCCATCCGGTTATTTTGGTCCATATTTCCAAGAACATATCCCAGCTTCCATCCTCAGAAGCGCTAATGCTTGTAGCATGTTGCTTCTTAATCAAGTCCACTTTTGCTGTCTTCCTGTTTGGTCGTCCATGAATCCATGCAGTTAAATATACAAGTTTCCAGATACAACCCAACATCATCAGCCCGCATCCCATTTTTCAAATATACTATGCCAACCTATTGTAATCACAGCACATTTTTGTTCTCTATAAGGATATATACAGGTAGACATTTATTTTTATTTGTTTTTCTAAGCAGATTGCATGATTTTTTTTACTTCTCATTATTTAGACTTAATTAAAATAGAGTTTGTTTAGTTTTGTGTGTACTCGGTAGCTCACTAGCTCTTCTAACCAATGTTATAGACAGAAAGTCTCCTATGAGGTAAACCATAGTTCTTTGAGCCTGTAGTAATAGCATGGTAATAGGCATGCAGAAAAAGAAATTGCAAGAGCAAACATTGGCCTCCTCCTCAAAAAATATAATTCCTTACTTGTAAAGGAATGAAATATGTAGCAACAATATGAGTTTATCATGAAAATATTGATAACAAAGTATTCAGTTTTGTAACTGAATAGGGGTTAGTTCACAAAATTAAAAGTTAAGTAGGAGGACATGGGAAAAAAAACAATTTTGAAGTAGTGGGAAAATAATAAATGTAGGATTCAAAGCTTCAGAAGAGAACTTGCAGGAAAATTTGGGTTATAATGTGTATACAATAATGATATGCTGTGACAGGTCTTACTCCATCTGGTATGCCCCAGTAAGTGGAGGCATATCAAATAAATGCATAATAATAATAATAATTCTCCCTCCCTCTGTCACTAAAATCCCTTTGTGTCTATCTTTGCATATTTTAATTTTGCCACTGTTTTGGCTCCTATTACCTTCACTCAAAGTCTGCTCCAAGCATCCACACTGTTCTCAGAGCAAAAAGTATTTTCTCGTATTCTTTTGAACTTCCTCACTTCAGCTTTAATTTATGAGCCCCTTGTCCTTGAAGATTTCATTGTACAGAAATGCTACCATATAGTACTATATTGAAGCTTACTAGTTATTTGAATATTTATATAATATCTATTCTTTCCCTTCATTTTTGTAGAGACTATCTAGTTCCCTTAGTAGTGGAATGGAAGAGTCATCTAGTATTTGGAGCTAGGCTATAAACTAGGGAAGCCAGGGTTCAAATTCTGATGCTGCTCCTTTTGACCTTAGGCATTTCACTTTCCACTCCATTACCCCAAATAGAAACTTAGGCCTCTATTTACAAAGCCATGATATGGCTATAATACACGATAAACACTGTTTATCTTGTGATATTTTGTCCTGAAACCCACCCCTATTACAATGAGCTGCTTTGCATGAGATTTGCATGCATTAATTTTTCAAATCCATACAAAGATGCTCCTGCATTATCAAACCTATGCAAGTAAAATAATGCTGCTGACTTAGAAAAAAGTCAGATGCATTATAACAATTTTTGAGGAATTGTAGTTAAAATATTGCAGGGATATTGGGATGCTACCATGTATCCCAATGGACTTGGAATGTTTCTTAAAGGGCCAGATAGCCTATAACTTACCTTTCCTTAAAGTGAACTCCCCCTTGTTGGGGTAAAGGCCAGTAGGTGCCATTTTGTAATATGGTGTCATCCGGCTTGGGGCTAGAAGGTGCTCTAGGCTGCTCCTATACCACCAAGTCTCTTAGGTGGGGATGTAGATGTCACCCTATACCACCAAGCCTGTTTTTGAGCTGGGGGGAGGGGGCCAACCTAGACCACTAGGGCCTCATTTTTAATGGAATGGGGGTTCAGGAGTTGGGGGATCCTGGGGGGGGGGGACCTGAAACTTGGGGGTGATCTTTGATTTAGATGGAAGGGTTTCAACAAAGAGGAGGGGCTATTGAACAGGGATGGGGTATCACTACGAGATTTAAATTTTTTTTTTTTTACTTTTTAACTCATGCTGCCACAATAGGTGGCAGGGACATGGCAAAGGGTCTGCACAAATCTGCGGGGATATTTTTGACACTTTTGAGGGAGAGGGTGTTTCAGGCCACATGACCCTTTAAAATGATGGAACCCCTGTGCAACGTGAGCTACCAGCATGCATTTTTGCATCCTCTGCTGCATTCATTTTTATTAGAGGGCTTTCCCATGGTAAAAATAACTTGGCAATATTGCTGTGATATTTTGTTAGGGAGGGGCAAAATATCACAGAACCCCCCCCCCCCCATGATATTTTGCCCCTCCCGTGATAAAATATTGCGGCTTCATAAATCTCCCCCTTAGATTGTAAGCCCTCTGGGGCCAGGGAAATATCTCTGTTACCTAAATATAATCTGCTTTGAAGGTGGAATTAAAATTAAGTCTTTGTTTATGGTTTAGAGGTAGGCTATGTCCTATTTTGGTGACTTCTCCTTTGAATTTTATAGTGACCATAAAATTTGAGTTATTTATTGTTATTGGATTTTACATGTGACAATTTTATAAAGAGGTAATGAACCTGAAATTGTTGTAAGCCCCTTTGGGTAGTGTTTTAAATAAATGAACTAGTAAGGAGGGGCATAAAACTAAAAGTAGATTAGAATGGTATAGAATTGCCTCTAATTTGTCATTGTCCTATTGCAGATGCAGTCTCCAGAGCGGAACAAAGTATTCAAGCTAAAGTCTCAATAGTTGAAAGGGGATAATAATGCTACCTATAGAGAGGTAATATTACTACACCCTTTCTACTAGTGAAGTCTCTCTTTAAGCAGCAAAACATATTGAGGACAATTTTCAAAGCCATTTCACAGGTAAATAGTGATTTACATGCATACATTGATGGGACATTATCTTCCCTTAATGTGGCTAAAAGAATATGCGGTGTTTGATAGTGAGTATACTTTTATCCACATATAGATGTGTTCTCCTAGCTGTATTTAGGATGGAGAAGACAATAAAGGGCATAAATTGCATTTTCAATCTACAGGAAATATTTGCCAAGAAACAAGTACCTGCTCAAAAAGTAGGTGCAGCTTATTGTACCCATAAAATTATGCACACACGTTTGCTTTCAAAACTGGTACAAAGTCCAAGGGTAAAATGTGCCCATGGACATTTTTCCATGTCCAGACAGTTTGAAAATTGTTCCATAATTTTAGCTTTCCCCATGGTTTCATCACACTGGTTGTATCTACCTTGATGTCAACTTCAGATCTCTTTCTTGTTTGGTGACTGCTAGTTCTTAGAAAGTTGGCCATTAAATTACTTCTTTTCAAAGGCATGATTTGTACTTTTTGGATTAAAGTTTTGTCATACCTGTAATCAGTTTTCAAATATTTTAAAAGCCATCTTTCTTTTTATAAACCCCCTTTTGACAGGTGTAGTCTGTGTTGCATATATTTGTATCACCTGCAAATATGCACAATTTCCCTTCCAACCCTTCACCAGGGTCAGTTGTAATGGTGCTAAAAAGATCTGGCACCAACACTGATTCCCGTGGCACCTTGTCACTCCTGTTCCCATTCACTACAGTTGACCCCATTGACTACCACATTTGAATTTTTTCTGCTCTACCAAGTTCTGATCATTTTTCTTCCAACTCTCACACAGGTTAGCTTGCTTGCAAGTCTGCAATATGGAACATTATGAAGGGCTTTACTGACACCCAGATAGACTCATATATGTTGCAACCCTCTGTGTTGCATGTGCCGGCTGCGGCAAGACTGCGGCCTGGCCCTCTTACCCTCTTCTGCCTGTTCCAGCATCTGGCTACACTTCCCTTGTGGCTGTAGGCCACTGCCTTTGACCTCGGGCTGGTCCCGGCACTCCTGTCTCCACGGCAGATACCTGTGCTCCATGGCGGCCCTCTCCGTGTAGTCTGTAGAGAGACGCCGCCAGCCCACGCCGTACTCCTCCCTAGGAGCAGGCGCGCGTGCATCTCCTTTCCTTTTAAAGGGGCTGCAGCAGGAATCCAACTCAAGGCCCTGGATGATGATGTCACAGGGCTCTGGTATATAAGGAAGGGCCCACCTCACTTAGTTGCCTTAGCAACAGGTCTCCATGCTGGACATGTACTTCATTGCCTCCTTTGGTGATTTTCTCATGTTCCTGGATCCTGTTCCTTCTGTGTTCCTTATCCTGGTTTCGTCACTTCTCTTAGTTCCTGTGTCTCATCTTTACTATACTTGATTTCTGAACTGACTTCTCCTGGTCCCGACCTCTGTTTTGCCCGACCACACTACTGATCATCTCCTGGATCTGACCTTGTCTTGCCACTGCTTCCTGCTTGCCGCCTGCCCTAACTTCAGCCTGTTCTATGACACCTCTTCAGTCTCAACCCTGGACTTGGCCTTTCAGGCTTCGGCCTGCTTTTACCCAGGCACCCCCTGTCTGACTCTCATACCTTTTGGTGCCCAAGTCTCCGGGACTCCGCCTCATCCAGTACAGACTCTATTACTACCATTGCTGGTCCCTGACTGACCTCATCCTTATCTACCAGAAGACCTCGGACGGAGGCCGACCTAACTCCAGCCGTCCCCGGCACCCAAGGACTCAATCCACGGAGAACGAGGGCTTGTATTGGCGAAGCTCCAGCCGGCCTCCTACAGTCAGCCAGCTCCACCTACCAATGGTGGGGACATGTAAGGCCTCCCCTACGGGTAGCGTCAACCCCACCTCGGCCCAAGGGTCCACCTCCTGCGCATCACTCTGATCCTACTACTAAGGTCTCTTCATTAAAGAAATCACACTTTTTTGGCAAGATGTTCTCTTTGTGAGACTGTATTACTTATAATTCTGTTAACTCACTGGCTTTAAGATATTGCAATATTCTAGCCTTCAGTAGTGCTGCCATTGTATTGCCCATCATTGACATTAACCTAAAATGGTACAAACGTAGCACCTGATTCATCAAGGTGTTTTCCCATAGTCACAGAATGGGAGAAAAGCCTTAGCTAATCAGGCAGTTAGATTGTGAGCCCTCTGGGAACAGGGAAATACCCAGAGTACCTGAATGCAATCCTCTTTGAAGTGCTGAGAAGTGGAATATAAATCAAATAAATAATAGTAAATAATAAGATGTCTGTAGGTTTCTGCTTGCTGCTTATTCCATTTGCGCTGATGGTGGACCCTTGGCCCGAGGTGGGGTTGACACTACCCAAGCTCTACGGGTCCCCACTGTCAGGAGGTGGATCTGGTTAGGAGGCGGTGGCCGACTGGAGCTTCGCCAATACCAGCCCACGTTCCCCTTAGATTGAGCCCTTGGGCTGGCTGGACTTAGGTGGGCCTCCGTGTAATGATTCCCAGTTGATGTAGACAAGGGTGTGCCAGGAACCAGCAGAGGTATTGGAGGGCTGAGGACGGTCTGGACGAGGCAGGTTTCCAGACACCCATACGCCAACAGGAACAGAGGAGAGCAGGGGGCGTCCAGGTAAAGATAGGTCGAAGCTTGAGAGGCCAGGTCCGTGGGAGACCAAAGGAGAGTCCAAGGCAGGCTGGAGTCAGGGCAGGTGGCAGGAAGGCACAGTACCGGAAGCAGAGCTGAGGTCAGAGCCAGGAGATCAGATCAAGCATAGTCCAGACAAAGCAGGAGTCAATACCAGAGAATCAGTTCAAGCGTGGTCCAGACGAGCAGGGGTCAATACCAGAGAATCAGTCCACGCGTTGTCCAGACGAAGCAGGGGTCAATACTAGAGAATCAGTCCAAGGGTACGAGGAGCAGATGAAGGAACAAGCAAGAACAAGAACCAGGAACAACGACACGAACGATGACAGGAACAAGAACCAGGAACAAGCAACGAGCACACGAGTAGTCATGGAGACCTGTTGCCAAGGCAGGGAACAAGTGGCTGGGCACTGCCTTGTATAAAGAGGCACAGTGATGTCATCATCCGGGGCCGCGAGCTATTTTCCCGTCATGGCCCCCTTTAAGAGTGTGCGAGTCATGCGCAGACATGCCTAAGCCAGGGCCCAGAGGAAGCAAGGCAGCGGCGTACCTCCGCAGCCCACGCGGGGAGACCCGCTGAGTGCAGGGAGGAACCATGCAAGAGTCAGAAGTGGCAGAGGTGGCTGCAGATGCTTGGGGACGGAACTGGCAGCTGGATTCCTGGGGTGAATAGGCCTGGACATAGGCCTACCATGGTCGAGACGTGTAACAGTTCCCTCTGCTGGAATTGTTCTTCTATTAAGCAATACACTGAAGAGAGCTATGAATGGTACAGTCAGCATCTCCTTTAGTTCAGTTAGTGTTGTGGGATGTATTTCATCAAGTCCATAGCCTTGTTTACTTTAATTTGTGTCAATATTTAGATTCTGCTTCCTCAGTACATAGTGATGTGTTCACTTTACAGTTCTTTATGTTTTTGCCATTTGCCTTTGGTCCAACACACTTTCCTTGTACTGTGAAAACCAAGCAAAAGTATGTGTTAAATACATCTGCTTTTTTTCTTATCCTCCTTGTCACTCAACCCATCTTCCCATTAATCCTTACTATGCCCCTCTTGGCTTTTCTGTTATATAGTACAAACCCTATTTTACTGATTGGGCAATTAACTTCCTTTGAGCTTTTACCTATCTAAATGCCTTTCCTGTTGTGCTCAGGGGTGGACCCTTAGTCCTGGAACAGTGCAGGTACTGCCCCAGGGGACGGAGCATGGAAGGAGACAGAGGCGGTATAGAGCTTCATCACTGGAAGCCCGAGGTCCCCCCCAGGAGGAGCCTGTAGGGACTCGGGCCACTTGGACTTAGGTGGGCCTCACAGGGTCTCCTGGGAGAATGGAAGTCCGGTGTGTCCACTGAGACTAGGGGAGCACTATCGGGTTCGAGGCTGAAGACAGGTTGAAGCAGAGAGAACCAGTATAGTGATGGCGATGACAAGACTAGGGACAGAGCCAGAATCAATGGACAGGGTCAGGCAGGGAAAGGTCAGAATCCAGAGGTCAGTCCAAGGAATGGTCAACGAAGCAAGGGTCAGGGGTCGGAGATCAGATGAGGTCAAGGAGCAAGCTGAGGTCTTAGGCAGGCAGATCAGGAACAAGCTGAGGTCTTTGGCAGGCGGCAGGTAGGCAGGCGGGTCAGGAACAAACTAAGGTCTTTACCAGTAAGTTAGTCCGGGGTAAGACCAGGGAGATGAACAGACAAATGTTGGCACAAGCAGGACTAGGAAGCAGGAACAAACAGGAATGGAACTGGAACAGAAGGATCCTGGAACAAGACTAGGGACAAGCAAGCAAGATACACGAACAAAGGCAATCTCAGGAACAAACCAACCCGATTGCCAAGGCAAGGAAGTGAGGCCAGAAACCTCCTTTTAACAGGAACTCAATCAGGACGTGCCACAGAACAAGGCCCCACCCTGGAGCCTACATCAGAGTGGCTAGTCCGCACGCGTGCCTATGGGCATGACCCATGTTGCTGAGGATGCCGAGGCTCAGCGTGAGGCCTGGCGCATAGCCACAGGCCCAGCGACTGCTGCCGCGGGTCGCCAGGGCCTAGCTGGACTAGTGAGGGCAGCGAGGGAGACTGAAGTGGGACCCGGTGTGGAAGCCTGAAGGTGAGCGGTCCTGTGCGTGGGACGGCCATGGGCGGGGTGCATAATAGTAACCCCCTTTCTAAGCCTCCCCCTACGTGGCTGGGGTTTCTCAGGATTCTGTCTATGGAAGGTCTTCAAGAGATCCTTATCAAGGATATTCTGAGAGGGTTCCCACAACTTCTCCTCGGCCCCATAGCCCGCCCAAGCTAGGAGATTCTCCCATTTGCCTCAGCGTCGCCGGACGTCAAGGACGTCTCTTACCTGCAAGAGGTATCAGGTTCTGCCGAGATGTGGGATGCATAATAGTTCCCCCCTTTCTAGGCCTCCCCCTACGCGGCTGGGGTTTCTCAGGATTCTGTCTATGGAAAGTCTTCAAGAGATCCTTATCAAAGATATTCTGAGAGTGCTCCCACGACTTGTCCTCGGCCCAAGCTAGGAGATACTCCCATTTGCCTCGGCGTCGCTTACCTGCAAAGAGGTATCAGGTTCTGCCGAGATGCATGGAGCAGGAGGGTCTTTACGAGAGGGCCAAGCAGGACCAGAGGCTTTAGCAAAGACATGTGGAATGTATTGTGGATCCCCATGGACTGGGGTAGCTGGAGCTGATAGGAAACAGCTCCCACTCTTCGGAGTATTAGGAAAGGACCAATATACATCGGGGCCAGCCAGTGAGAAGGAAGTCAGAGACGGATGTGCCGGGCACTCAACTAGACTTTCTGGCCAGGTCAAAAGAGTGGAGCAGGTCATCGATGATGATCCGAGGTGCGTTTAGCTCTGCAGCCTGCGAGAGTCGCTCTCTTACCAGAGCCCACACTTAGCGGATGGTTTGAGCCATGGTATATGCTGCTGGGGATGGAACCATCACAGGAACAGGAAGAGGCAGACGGGGCTGCCTTCCGAAGTCAACTGCAAATGGAGACACGTTGCTGGCTGCTGCGACATGAGTGTTATCTGACAGCTTGCCCCAAGGGAGGAGGTCTTACCAATCATTCTTCTGATCATTTATGTATGAACGTAAAAACGTTTTCAAAGTCCAATTAGTTCTCTCGGCCTGCCCATTGGCCTGAGGAAGGTAGGCTGAGGTATAACTCAAAGAAATATCAAATTTCCAGCATAAGGAGCACCAATACTTGGCAGCAAACTGTGGTCCCCGATCAGAGACATTCTCCTTGGGGAGTCCGTGGAGTCGAAAGATATTTTTCAGGAAGAGTCTTGCTAATTCCAGGGCTGACGGAAGACCCGGAAAAGGGATAAAGTGACCCATTTTCGAGAAGCGGTCAATCACAACTCAAATTACAGTGTTGTTTTGTGACAGAGGAAGGTCCGTGATGAAGTCTGTTGAAATACTGGACCAAGGTTCAGTAGGCACTAGGAGTGGCTGTAACAAGCCCCAAGGTTTTCCCGTTGGTGGTTTTTGTTGCGCGCAAGTGGGACAAGCGTTCACATAATTCTGTTAATCTTGCACCATGGTGGGCCACCAATAGTGTCGGTGCAGCATCTCAGAGCTGCCAATCATACTGAAACCTACCCCTTGGCAAAAGAAAAAAGTGGCCAGGGGTGCCACAGGAGGGGGGGGGGGGGATCTGCATACAGAAATATCTCCAGAACTGGAAGTCAGAAGGCATGGTAAGGGGGAAGTGAAGGTGGAAGGAGGGGGAAGAGAGGCGGGCCCTGGATGGTGCAATGTGTTACAATTTTGATGGATCTCGGGTACGGGCATGGAGGGGGAGGCTGGTCTTGACCCTTTTATTTTTATGTCTAATAGATAGAGGAGGTTGGAGGGGAGTAGGCTGCAGGCTTGGCCTGGCAGGGCAGAACATTTGGAGGGGAGAAGTATAAGGGGGCCTATAATAGGGCCGACAGGTTCACAATTATTTTTATTTTTAAAGACTGCAGCTTGGTACTTAGTTGGCTATATTCTTTTGAATATAGCCAGTTAAGACTAATGTTTTCCAGCTAACCATAGCTGGATAACTTTATATCTAACCAGCGATAATGAAAAATATCTGTTTAGGTTTAAGGATGGGCAGCTGTAGTTAGCTGGATAAATTTAATCTGAGATATTCCTGATAATTTATCTGGCTAACTTTACCCTAAGTTATCCATTTTACTGTTTTTCTGACAGACTCACGCAAAAATGCCCACATACACACAATGTGGGGCACGTGCGAGTAATGCAGATTTTAAAAATCTTCAAATTATGCTCACATGTACCTGTGCACATGTGAGTAATAAGGGAGGGGGGGGGATGGGCATTCCAGGGTGGGGCCAACACTTACGCGCACAACTCCATATTTTTAAATCCAAACTGCAGTGCAAGTAACTTTACTGCTGCTCCTGATGAGGAGCAAGTCTGTAGATATCGAGTTTTAGGGCTTTCAGGACAGGGTGAGGGGTCCAGGTCAAATGCAGGATGAAGAACCAAAAGGTTCTGAAAGATCTCAATATTAACTGGACAAAGTGGTAGACTAATTGGAAAACTGGGAAAGTGGCTTGTGTGAGCATGTTTTAAAATCTGCGTACATGCTTCTGTAAAAGCCGACAAAGTTCTATAGAAGACACGTGTGCTAGCTGTTCTCAAGTAACCTCTTAAAATTAGGAACGCACTTATATGTTGTTGATGTATTTTAAAACATCTGTGCGCAACTGCGTGCACGATTAAAAATAATAGTGAAGCTTATCTTGTGTGCCGATGCATGTATGGGTGCAGGCACACTTGTTTTAAAATTACTGTCACAGTGCATAATCTAACCTTATAATAAGCACATCTATTTAAATTGCTTAGCAGTATTATTCTTACTGCTTTTCCTTTATTTATACTGCTTTAACATTAGCAGTTAATTTGCATTAACATTTTACATCAAATTTTATGCATGTTGTCCTATTTAACTATTCCTTTTTGGTTGTAAGAGGCAAGGTATTTAACAATATAATAGTAAAGTAAATTTTTCCCTTTTAATTTGCTGTAGGGTATTTTAATTTTGTGACAATGATATTTCTGGGTGGCAGCCAGGCAACAAACTGCTTCCTGGTAAGCCTAAGCACTTTTTGTCTTTTTATGTTACTCTGAGAAACTGCCTCAAACCTTGGCAATATGATTAGCCTTTTATGTAAGTTTGCCCTGCTCCTGAACAATGTCTCCAATGTACTAACAGATTTGCTTTTAGCATCAAAAGCGTCATTTCATCCCACCTAGTTTTCTTGAACAATCATATTTATTGTAACAAATGCCAGGAAAAAACAACAAATGTCTATTCAAAGTTTAATTCTCTTTTAATCCTTCTACCAAATCTAATGGTATCAATGCTGAATAGGAACTTGTCCTGAAATCATCTGTCTTCAAGAATGCAATGTACATTATTTGTTATTTATTTATTTATTTATTGGCATGTGATAGTCTGTCTTTTTTTGCAAGTAGTTTCAAGGTGAATTACAAAACAAATTTTAAGTCAACAGTTAAAGGTCATTTTAGTGTTGCAATTTAGTCAAATTTTAGGGATGGCATTCATTTGAAACAAATGGGTGAAATGCAATGAATGAGCCTATTTTTCTTTCATTGGTGGACCCTCAAAATGAGTGGTGGGTGCCCTCGAATTTAAAGAAAAAAATTTGCCTTATTTGTGTTGCGTCCATCAGACTCAGATGGCTTCTTCCTACATGCCTCACCTCAATATTTGCTTTCTCCATCAGCCTCGGGAAAATGGCGACTACCGCGTCTGCTTGCCGCATTCTCCGGTGTCCCCGGAATGGCTATGGCAGGGCATTCTGCCATGAATTTACCTGAGGGCCTCCTAGGGTGCGCGCGCGCACCCTAGGAGGCGCGAACCTCTGGGGCATCCCCCTTGAGTGACGTCACACATCCGGGTATTTAGGTTGCCCATTTGCTGACTGACTTTGAGTTAGCAAGGATTAGATTTGTCCGGTCTAAGCTGCTCTGCCACGTCTTGCTGCTGCTGGAAGCTCTCTCTACCCTCCGGGGTTTTACTAACTTGGGTACCTGCTCCTCGGGGGCCTAGCTTATTTCCAGGTGCCTATCCAGTATCCAGGTACTCGCTCCTCGAGGGCCTGAGTTGTCTACCTTGGTGCCTGCTAACAATACTTCCACCTGCTGGGAACTCCACCATTACAGCTACAAGAGTGTGAATAATCTAACATCTACCAGTCTGTCTCACCTACAGCTCCTCATTGAAGATCTGCATCGGAGCTCCCTATACCACCATTGTGGGATGGGCCTCCTCAGCCAAGAACCCAAGACTGCTGCTGCAGGAATCTGCTCACAACTGCTACCTCTGGTGAACTCTACAAGCTGTACAAAAAACCCTCTCTCTGTGTTTCTGCATCTGAGTCTAGCCCGGTACTGCAGTTCCCCCCGGGGCTCCTCCCTGTGGGAGTGGCCAGCACTGCAGCACCTAAGAATCCACCAAACACCTCAAAACAATAACAATTCGTTTATGTTTCCCATTCAAATCTTTAGCCCATTCAAATCTATGGCTATGTTGAGCAAATAAACAACTGGTAACTACAGCAACCAACTACTGGCTGGGTGCCAACACAGCCTTCTGGTAGCTGAGGCAGGACAAGTTGACAAGGAGACGAGATGGAGGGCAAATCATGGTGAATCATCTTATTAATAGACTATAGCTGACCTCTGGATCAAGTCACTGACGTGCCTCCAAATACGTTTCTTAGCATGTGCAAGAAAGCCTCTATTTATATAATTATTTGTATTCTGGATGTTTGCAGGGAAACATTTCTTTTCCAGAAGCCCTCTCAGAATTTTTCAAAAGCTTTAAAAATGTAAGCTTTGGCACTGGTAGGAGCTTTTTCTGACCTTCTCTGCTGCAATGAGTGGATTGTCTCTTTTATTTGCTATGACAGAAGAAAGAATGAGTCAATTGCATTGCCTTTTGTGATCACTGGGAGCAGGGTAGGAGTGGAGTGGAAATTAAAACAGTGCCAATGATATCTTTTTGTCTCTGTCTGACATAGCACAGTGCAGTGCAGTGAAGTTAGTAAACAGATTGAAGTGAAGAAGAGCCTAGCAATAATACCAAACTTCTTGTATCTGTTTATACCAGTTTTTGTGAGTGTGTGCAAAAGGAGTCAGCAATGCACACACACATACAATGATATGTGTGCACGCACTGATAAGTGTGAGTGCGACATTGGAGGCAAAGCCTGAGTAACACCAGAAAAAGGACTGAGCTGACTTGCCTTCCTGTCTGCCTCAAGATTTCCATCAGAGGTCCTCTTTTCAGCTTCTTCCGGCATATGAAATTTGTTGTGCTGCAGTGCCTAAGAGTAGAAGAGATTGGGGGTGTAGCTAAACCCTGCCCAGTTGTGATGTCATGTCAATGAGCTGATAAGCATGAGTGCAATCCCAGAGGCAAAGCCTGAGTAATACCAGAAATCGGACTGAGCTGTCTTGCCTTCCTGTCTGCCTCAAGATTTCCATCAGAGGCCTTCTTTTCAGCATCCTCTGGCGTATGAACTTTGTCATGCTGCCTGCAAGTAGCAGAGACTGGGAATGTGGCTATACCACGCCCAATTGTTACGTCATCTCAATGCGCTGATAAGCATGAATGCGACCTGGAGGTGTTGTGTGCCGAAGGCGCATGACAAAGGGGTTCACCCCTTTGTAGCGCCCCTTCATCACCTAGACCTCACGCGCCACCTAGATAGGATTTTAGATAGTGGTGGGGAGGAGTCGGCTGTCGTGGTACATGTGGGCACCAACGACATAGGAAAATGTGGGCGGGAAGTTCTGGAAGCCAAATTTAGGCTCTTAGGTAGAAAGCTTAAATCCAGAACCACCAGGGTAGCATTCTCTGAAATGCTCCCTGTTCCACGTGCAGGTCACCAGAGGCAGGCAGAGCTCCGGAGTCTCAATGCGTGGATGAGATGATGGTGCAAAGAACAGGGATTCAGTTTCGTTAGGAACTGGGGAACCTTTTGGGGAAGGGGGAGTCTCTTCTGAAGGGATGGGCTCCACCTTAACCAGGGTGGAACCAGACTGCTGGCGCTAACCTTTAAAAAGGAGATAGAGCAGCTTTTAAACTAGAACAAATGGGAAAGCCGACAGTCGCTCAGCATCACATGGTTCGGAGAGAGGTATCTTCAAAGGATACTAATGATGCATTAGAATTAGGGCGTTCTGACAGTGAGGATCCAATAATATGAAAAGTAATCCAAGTGCCTGTAACTAAAAACTCACCTGAGCTAAAAAATTGTAACTTATCCCTATCAATTAAAAAGCAGAATGAAAATACAAACAAAAAACAAATTTTGAAATGCTTGTATGCTAATGCCAGAAGTCTAAGAAGTAAATGGGAGAATTAGAATGTCTAGCAGTGAATGAAGACATAGACTTAACTGGCATCTCAGAGACATGGTGGAAGGAGGATAACCAATGGGACAGTGCTATACCGGGGTACAAATTATATCGCAATGACAGAGAGGAGCACCCGGGAGGCGGTGTGGCACTTTATATCCGGGATGGCATAGAATCCATCAGGATAAACATCCTGCATGAGACTAAATGCAAAATTGAATCTTTATGGGTAGAAATCCCTTGTGTGTCAGGGAAGACTATAGTGATAGGAGAATACTACCATCCTCCTGGTCAAGATGGTGAGACGGACAGTGAAATGCTAAGAGAAATTAGGGAAGCTAACCAAATTGGTAGTGCGGTAATAATGGGAGACTTCAATTACCAAGCAAAAGCAAGAAGCAAAAAGCCTTGCACATCAATAAATGTCCACATATCCAGCGTGCAAGGAAATAGTAAAGCAAGTCCACCTTCAAAGTTATAATAAATTTTTATTGATTAACTGAAATTCTTCAATATTAATAGTGGCAACTCCATATGTCTTCAATAACAAATATTAAAGTCCCCCGACACGGTCCGTGTTTCGCGGTCGCTGCATCGGGAGGGACCCACAATCAGTATCATCTAGAACATAAAGATAATAAAGCTGATGGACCTAACAAAAATGGCTACACAGTTTCAATAGATTTTTAAACATACCTTGTACGTGCATCATGGAGCGCATCGGCTCACACGATTGAAAGACGATTTAAAGAGGTAATTTGGCGCTAAGACAGCAGCTATCGCGATAGATTCGTTTGTATAAGCCCCGCCCTCTCCATACACGGTTCAACCAAACAAATGCCATTCTACATCCTTGTTTAATCCCTTAGGATGGACGGAGGAAAGCATAAAAATCCACTTCTGTTCCCGTCTACCTAAAATTTCTGAATAATTACCTCCCCTAAATGGGGGAACAACCACTTCTAAGACTGAAAACTGCAATTCAGCAATAGTGTGTTGGTATTGAACCCAGTGTGTAACTAAAGGTTCATCCATCCTAAGGAGACGAATGTTTGAACAATGTTCTATAATGCGGGTCTTAATCATCCTGGAGGTCTTCCCCACATATAACATGGAGCACGGGCATTGTATAACATACACCAAGCCCTTAGTGGTACAGTCTGATGTATTGCAAAGTTTAAAGTGAGCCCCAGTATCAGGATGAATAAAAGAGTCTGAATGGCTGGTGTGTTTACACATTGTGCAGTGCCCGCAGGGGCCATGATGGCCCCCCCTGGTGTCCCTCAATTGTTTATTAAGACTAGCGTGTACTAGCTGATCCCGGAGGTTACTAGCTCTCCGAAAAGTGAAGCGTAATGATCCCTGGAAAAGAGAGGCTAAAGATAGATTCTCCCAGTGTCTTCTTATCATTGTGGCTATAGCCTTACTCGCTGTTGAAAACGGTAAAATACAATTGAGACATGAACTGTCATCATCCATTGAAGGAAGAAGCAACCAGTCTCGGTTGGCATACAATGCCCTTTTGAAAGCCTTTTTTACCACTCGTGGGGGGTAACCCCTTTCCCAAAACCGCTGAGACATCAATTGGGCTTGCTCTAAAAAATCACTCCGGGATGAGCATAGACGTTTCAATCTTAAAAATTGCCCCGTAGGGATATTATCTCTAAGGGGCTTGGGATGGCAGCTCGAGTAGGCTAAGAGTGTGTTTCTATCAGTCTCTTTCCTAAATAGAGTGGTAACGTACTTATCCTGTTCTACTGAGATCGTAATATCAAGAAAAGCGATTTCTGAGGCGTGAATGCAAAAATTAAATTGAATGTGTGGGTTCAACGAATTGAGCCAATCATAAAAACCGAAAAATTGAATGTCAGATCCAGTCCAAATGATTAGAATGTCGTCAATATATCGTAGCCACAAAGCCACATCCCCCTGGACGCCCTATAGTCTCGGGCATAAATTCATTGCTTGAGCCACTCTCTAAATTCGTTGATATTTTTTTGCACCCTTTTGTTACTCAGATTCGGTCCTATGTCAAAGACACTACACACCTCATCACTATTTTGTCTAATTTGACTGTCCCGTCCGGTGGGTTCTTTTTTGTGACTCTTGATGTTATCTCCCTGTACTCCAACATTCCCCAATTAGACGCATTACAATTAATTGAAAACATTCTGAACCGACGACCGGCTCCACACCGGCTGTCCACGGCATTTTTGGTACAACTTGCCACTTTGGCTCTAACAAAAATTTTTTTTATGTTTGACCAGAGTTATTACCAACAGATTAAAGGGACGGCAATGGGGGCCACTATGGCCCCCTCACTTGCCTGTCTGTACATGGATGACTATGAATCATCTTTAGTATATCCTATGGAATGGTTTTCCCATGTGGCTTTGTGGCTACGATATATTGACGACATTCTAATCATTTGGACTGGATCTGACATTCAATTTTTCGGTTTTTATGATTGGCTCAATTCGTTGAACCCACACATTCAATTTAATTTTTGCATTCACGCCTCAGAAATCGCTTTTCTTGATATTACGATCTCAGTAGAACAGGATAAGTACGTTACCACTCTATTTAGGAAAGAGACTGATAGAAACACACTCTTAGCCTACTCGAGCTGCCATCCCAAGCCCCTTAGAGATAATATCCCTACGGGGCAATTTTTAAGATTGAAACGTCTATGCTCATCCCGGAGTGATTTTTTAGAGCAAGCCCAATTGATGTCTCAGCGGTTTTGGGAAAGGGGTTACCCCCCACGAGTGGTAAAAAAGGCTTTCAAAAGGGCATTGTATGCCAACCGAGACTGGTTGCTTCTTCCTTCAATGGATGATGACAGTCCATGTCTCAATTGTATTTTACCGTTTTCAACAGCGAGTAAGGCTATAGCCACAATGATAAGAAGACACTGGGAGAATCTATCTTTAGCCTCTCTTTCCAGGGATCATTACGCTTCACTTTCGGAGAGCTAGTAACCTCCGGGAGCAGCTAGTACACGCTAGTCTTAATAAACAATTGAGGGACACCAGGGGGGGCCATCATGGCCCCTGCGGGCACTGCACAATGTGTAAACACACCAGCCATTCAGACTCTTTTATTCATCCTGATACTGGGGCTCACTTTAAACTTTGTAATACATCAGACTGTACCACTAAGGGCTTGGTGTATGTTATACAATGCCCGTGCTCCATGTTATATGTGGGGAAGACCTCCAGGATGATTAAGACCCGCATTATAGAACATTGTTCAAACATTCGTCTCCTTAGGATGGATGAACCTTTAGTTACACACTGGGTTCAATACCAACACACTATTGCTGAATTGCAGTTTTCAGTCTTAGAAGTGGTTGTTCCCCCATTTAGGGGAGGTAATTATTCAGAAATTTTAGGTAGACGGGAACAGAAGTGGATTTTTATGCTTTCCTCCGTCCATCCTAAGGGATTAAACAAGGATGTAGAATGGCATTTGTTTGGTTGAACCGTGTATGGAGAGGGTGGGGCTTATACGAACGAATCTATCGCGATAGCTGCTGTCTTTTGGCGCCAAATTACCTCTTTAAATCGTCTTTCAATCGTGTGAGCCGATGCGCTCCATGATGCACGTACAAGGTATGTTTAAAAATCTATTGAAACTGTGTAGCCATTTTTGTTAGGTCCATCAGCTTTATTATCTTTATGTTCTAGATGATACTGATTGTGGGTCCCTCCCGATGCAGCGACCGCGAAACACGGACCGTGTCGGGGGACTTTAATATTTGTTATTGAAGACGTATGGAGTTGCCACTATTAATATTGAAGAATTTCAGTTAATCAATAAAAATTTATTATAACTTTGAAGGTGGACTTGCTTTACTATTTCCTTGCACGCTGGATATGGAGACTTCAATTACCCCAATATTGATTGACTGGGTAAATGTATCATCGGGACATGCTAGAGAGATAACGTACCTGGATGGAATAAATTATAGCTTTATGGAGCAATTGGTTCAGGAACCGATGAGAGAGGGAGCAATTTTAGATCTAATTCTCAGTGGAGCACAGGACTTGGTGAGAGAGGTAACAGTGGTGGGGCAGCTTGGCAATAGTGATTATAATATGATCAAATTTGATTTAATGACTGGAAGAGGAACAGTATGCAAATCCACAGCTCTTGTGCTAAACTTTCAAAAGGGAAACTTTGATAAAATAAGAAAAATTGTTAGAAAAAAACTGAAAGGAGCAGCTACAAAAGTAAAAAAATGTGCAAGAGGTGTGGTCATTGTTAAAAAATACCATTCTAGAAGCACAGTCCAGATGTATTCCACACATTAAGAAAGGTAGAAAGAAGGCAAAATGATTAAAGGCATGGTTAAAAGGGGAGGTGAAAGAAGCTATTTTAGCCAAAAGATCTTCATTCAAAAATTGGAAGAATGATCCAACAGAAGAAAATAGGATAATTCATAAACGTTGGCAAGTTAAATGTAAGAAATTGATAAGACAGGCTAAGAGAGAATTTGAAAAGAAGTTGGCCATAGAGGCAAAAACTTACAGTAAAAACTTTTTAAAATATATCCAAAGCAGAAAGCCTGTGAAGGAGTCAGTTGGACCGTTAGATGATCAAGGGGTTAAAGAGGCACTTAGAGAAGATAATGGCATTGTGGAAAGATTAAATGATTTCTTTGCTTCGGTGTTTACTAAAGAGGATGTCGGAGAGGTACCCGTACTGGTAAAGGTTTTCATGGGCAATGATTCAGATGGACTGAATCAAATCACGGTGAACCTAGAAGATGTGGTAGACCTGATTGACAAACTGAAGAGTAGTAAATCACCTGGACCGGATGCTATACACCCCAGAGTTTGAAGGAACTAAAAAATTAAATTTCAGACCTATTAGTAAAAATTTGTAACCTATTATTAAAATCATCCATTGTACCTGAAGACTGGGGGATAGCTAATGTAACCCCAATATTTAAAAAGGGCCCCAAGGGCGATCCAGGAAACTACAGACCGGTTAGCCTGACTTCAGTGCCAGGAAAAATTGTGGAAAGTATTCTAAACATCAAAATCACAGAACATATAGAAAGACATGGTTTAAATGAACAAAGTCAGCATATCTTTACCCAAGGCAAGTCTTGCCTCACAAATCTGTTTCACTTTTTTGAAGGAGTTAATAAACATGTGGATAAAGGTGAACCAGTAGATGTAGATTACTTGGATTTTCAGAAGGCATTTGACAAAGTTCCTCATGAGAGGCTTCTAGGAAAAGTAAAAAGTCATGGGATTGGTGGCAATGTCCTTTTGTGGATTGCAAACTGGCTAAAAGACAGGAAACAGAGAGTAGGATTAAATGGACAATTTTCTCAGTGGAAGGGAGTGGGCAGTGGAGTGCCTCAGGGATCTGTATTGGGACCCTTACTTTTCAATATATTTATAAATGATCTGGAAAGAAATACGACGAGTGAGGTAATCAAATTTGCAGATGATACAAATTGTTTAGAGTAGTTAAATCACAAGCAGATTGTGATAAATTGCAGGAAGACCTTGTGAGACTGGAAAATTGGGGCATCCAAATGGCAGATGAAATTTAATGTGGATAAGTGCAAGGTGATGCATTTAGGGAAAAATAACCCATGCTATAGTTACACAATGTTAGGTTCCATATTAGTTGCTACAACCCAAGAAAGAGATCTAGGCATCATAGTGGATAACACATTGAAATCGTCGGTTCAGTGTGCTGCGGCAGTCAAAAAAGCAAACAGAATGTTGGGCATTATTAGAAAGGGAATGGCGAATAAAACAAAAAGTGTCATAATGTCATAATGTCTCTGTATCGCTCCATGGTGAGGCAGCACCATGAAAACTGTGTACAATTCTGGTCGTCACATCTCAAGAAAGATACAATTGCGATGGAAAAGGTACAGAGTAGAGTGACCAAAATGATAAAGGGAATGGAATAGCTCCCCTATGAGGAAAGCTCCCCTATGAGGAAAGACTAAAGAGGTTAGGACTTTTCAGCTTGGAGAAGATACGGCTGAGGGGGGATATGATAGAGGTGTTTATGATAGAGGTGTTTAAAATCATGAGAGGTCTAGAACGGGTAGATGTGAATCAGTTATTTACTCTTTCGGATAATAGAAAGACTAGGGGGCACTCCATGAAGTTAGCATGTGGCACATTTAAAACTAATCGGAGAAAGTTCTTTTTTACTCAATGCACAATTAAACTCTGGAATTTGTTGCCAGAGGATGTGGTTAGTGCAGTTAGTATAGGTGTGTTTAAAAAGGATTGGATAAGTTCTTGGAGGAGAAGTCCATTACCTGCTATTAATTAAGTTGACTTAGAAAATAGCCACTGCTATTACTAGCAATGATAACATGGAATAGACTTAGTTTTTGGGTACTTGCCTGGTTCTTATGGCCTTGATTGGCCACTGTTGGAAACAGGATGCTGGGCTTGATGGACCCATGGTCTGACCCAGTACGGCATGTTCTTATGCTCTTATGTTCTTATGTTCGTAGCGAACCAGAGTGCAACATTACTTAACACCTTTCAATATTTATCACTATCAGAAATAGATTAATCATAAACTCTTTTGAATATGGAGAACTCAGCTGTTTCAATCCCAGTAATAATAGGAAATAGATGTTTTGCACAAGCAAATAAACACAACAAAAGGGACCAAAAAGCCAGTCATAGTATTCACATTCTACTAAATTACAATATGGCAACTCCTTTCTTGATTCTCTATATTTTAATAGTTAAAATTCAGGCTATAAGTAAAAAAATAAACATTGTAAATGATCTCATTGAAGATTAATGCCCCGATATCTGTTGTACAACAGAAACTTGGCTCAAAAAAATGATAATACACTGATCAATCAATTAAAGCATGCCAGTTACATTGTTATATTTATACCGAGAGATATTAAGAGAGGAGGTGGACTACTGATAATTAGGGGTGTGCATTTGTTTTCGCCATATTGGCGATCCGCAATGTATCTTGTCATATCCGTTAAATACATGGGGAGGTGAAACGCATTTCGACTCCCCACGTATTTAACTTATTATCCGTTTAATTTGGTGTGCCCCGTGGCGCATGCTTTTCTTCGCCCCCATTAGCTATTAACTACCTATGATTTTCACAAAATGGCAGTGCCCATGCCCTACATTCCGGTATCCATGCCGACCTGTCTGACCCTTTCCTGTGAGTCACAGTGACTCACAGGAAAGGGTCGGACAGGTCAGCATGGATACCAGAATGTAGTGTATCTGCATTGAAATTTTGTGACATGCACTGAATGCAGCCAATTGTGCTGTCATTCAGTGCTCTCTGTCGATTTTACTGATGAGCCAGCACTATATAAACATCAGCATGAGGAGCCACGCATTTTATTTCCAGCGATGCTATGGGGAGGTGGGCTGGGTGTAAGAAGAGGCTGCACTGAGACATAGGCTAGTTAAGGAAAGAAAAAGCTAATTATTCTTTAGTTTGCAGCAGGGCCAGGGCCAGCTAGTCCTGTTTCTTTCAAGCTGTTTATTTAGGTGATCTCACTGAGAGGAGAAGCTGTGCCAGGGAGAGAAGCAGCTAGCACTCAAGACCACCATTAGGGTGTTGTGGCTGGCTGGGAGAGACATATTATTAAAAAAAAAATAAATTCCAGCTTTTTTAAACTGATTTTTTTTTTTTTAATTCAAGTCACTTAGTCTCTCTGTGCACTGGGCTTCAGCGGGTAGTGGTTAGTTTAACAGACTGAACCTAACTATTGGGTGGGTCGGTGCAGTCAAGTGCCCCGGGAGTCTGCCTCTTTTGTGCTTACAAGCAAGCAGCTTCTGTGTGACGCCACACACATTAGTGCACAGCCAGGCACCGTGACAGTGGGCAGTGGGTAGTTTTAACAGACTGAACCTAACTACTGGGTGGGTCTGTGCAGTCAAGTGCCCCGGGAGTCTGCCTCCTTTGTGCTTACAAGCAAGCAGCTTCTTTGTGCACGCCACACACATTAGTGCACAGCCAGGCACCATGACAGTGGGCAGTGGTAGGCACTACTCAGTGACATTAAATCCATAATGTCAGGGAAAGATAGATGTAGTTGAGTGATTGGGACTGGCAGAGGAGGCAACTCAAGAGACACTAGTGCAACACCACCATTACAGTTAGAAAGGCACCTTTTGCAATCTAAAGTCTTTGTAGGGGCTGGCAGTTCCATCCCGAAAAAAATGAAATCTGACCATGATGCATCGCCATCGCCACCACATGTTTCTGGGCCTGTAGTTTTGGAGGTGAGGGAAGGAGTGGCAGAGTCATGCCAGACAAAATGTAGACACCCAAAAGCAGCAGGGGGACAGAAGTCTCAACTAACACTTAGCGTTGACAAGGTAGCGCAGTCACTGTTTGCTTCAGATTGAGATGAAGAATCTTCTTGTGTGGGATTCTCATCAGAAATGGAAGAAGTAATAGGTGAAGAATATTCGGTAGGATCAGTTAGTCCTCTCTTAGCCTCCACTTAAGTGCAGCAGCAGAGAGATGAGGAGGAGGAGGAGGAAGAGCAGTCAGCACAGGCACAGAGGGTGACTGAGGCCCCCCTGGCATTGCTTCTCAGGGTGCACCCACTACCTCAGCTCCAGTGCCAGCATCCACCCCCAAGGCTTTAGAGAGGGGAGGATCATGAAAGACATCTGCGATCTGGAGCCACTTTAAAGTGACAGAAGACCTGTGTTATGCTTGGTGTAATTACTGTGCCAGGGCTATTAGCAGAGGCAAGCAAATGGGACATCTATCTAATTTTGGCATGAACCGTCATATGAAGAGGCAACACCCAACAAGATTACTGCCATCTGGGGATGGTGCCAGTACCATTCGGAGGACCCCTTCCAAGCAATGTGCAGTGGTAGAAAAACAGCAGAGTCAGCCCACACCCTCATCCCCTTCTACCAGTCAGGTGGCAGAAGCGACAATCCACCATGGAGGAAATGGGGTGTAGTGCGTTAACGCTATCCCAGGATAGGAGGCAGACAGCCTCAAAGGTTGTAACCAGGACCATTTGGGAAATGATTGCCCTTGATGACCAGCCCTTGCAGTTAGTGGCGAATGTGGGTTTCAAGCGTTTTCTGAAGGTCATACTTCCAAATTGCAAGGTCCCCTCCAGAACCACATTTAGTAGAAAGGTCATCCCCAGCCTGTACAAGCAGTGTCGCAGTCGCATGCAAGCGCTGCTAGCTAAGGCAGAGGGAAGAGTGCATTTCACCTGCGATATCTGGACTGCCATGAATGCTGCACACTCTTACCTCTCTCTGACAGCACACTGGTGGGACATGGCTGAGGCAGGGGCAGCCAGCAGCTCTATTACCGAAGAAGTATCAGGGTGGAGGTGGGCTTTACTGCACACCCACCTGACGGACCAGGCCCATACCGCAGCCAATATTCTAGCATGCATCAAACAGATGCTGGAGGGCTGGCAACTACACCAGCGAGACAGGAAAACTCAGGCAAGGTTCTTTGTCACAGAAATGGTGCAAACATGGTTAAGGCAATAAATGATGGGTGCTTTAAGAACATCCGATGTTTTGCACACATTCTGCACCTGGTAGTGAAGTCAGCTCTGGGGTTGGATTCCAATGACAAAAAGAATGAATACCTGCATAGGTTAATACACAAGTGCAGGAACATAGCAACGCACTTCCACAGAAGTGTGAAGGCGGGGCAGGTTCCCCGACAAAAGCAGACTGATTTGGAGATGCCTCACAAGCGTCTCATTCAAGACATTGCCACGCAGTGGAATTCCACCTTTATGATGCTGGAGATGTTAGTGGAGCTGCAGACACCCCTTCATGAACTTTCTGGAACAATGGACATAGGTATGCAGAATCCCCTAGGGCATCATGATTGGTTAGTCATGAGTCAGCTGGTAAAAATCCTGCAGCCCTTCAAGGATATCACGGAGGAGCTGAGTCCAGCAGTGCCACCTTGGCTGACATCATCCCTATAGTTAATCTTCTGGATGAACGTTTGGAGGCCTTTAAACATGAAGAGGGAATGACAGTTGAGGTACTGCATTGTCTGGACGTTTTGCAGCAGCAGGTGAAAGAGAAATTAAGGCCTTTAACAGAACAGAACACATACATGCTCGCCAAAGTCTGTGATCCCTGTGTGAAAGGGAAACTCGCCCTACAGTACAATTGTCTCATATTGGTGAAGGACCTGCTGTTAGCTAAAGTCCGTGAACAGGAGCACCATAGGCAGAGACAGATTAGGCTTCAAGCAGAGGTGGAAACAGTGGGCACTTTAGAGAGTTGTGCTGCTAGCCCAAGCAGGAGCAGCACTGTGTCAGCGACAGATAGTACCTCCTCCTCCTCCACATCAGAATGCCCAAGTCACATTGCCCATAAAATTCATCTTTTGTGCAATGGGCGAGAGAGAAAACAGCTAGCATTAGTGACTCTGAGCTCGCCCAAGCAAAGGAGACACCAGCACAGCTGTCAGTGACACGGTATCTCTCAGAGCCGATAGAGAACATTCAGGACAGATCCGCTGGCATATTGGGCACACAGTCCGCTGTTTGGCCACACCTAGCCAAAGTGGATCAGCGATATCTGTCATGTCCACCAACCAGTGTGCCCAGTGAACGTGTCTTTTCAATGACAGTGGATATCATGAGCCCTCACCGCAAAGGCTGGCACCAGAGGTTGATGGAAATGCTAGTGTTTTTGAACGAAATCCTGCCTTTGCTTGGGTTTCCAAATTTTCCCTGTTAATGCAAGAGGAATAAAAGCAACTGAAAAGCCTTGCAGCAGCTCCAAATGCATCCTATGCTCCAGATAATATAAGCACTGCAGCACATGTACCTGACCTCAAATGCTGTGCCTGACCGTCAACTGTCCAGGCCTTATGTTCCTACAAGGGTTTGACTTGGATTGTAAGCCCTCTGGGGAAATACTGACAGTTCCTGAGTATAATCGACTATGAAGTTCTAAAAACATTTGAAAATAGCAAGATAAATAAAGAAGAAAAACCTGCTGTGCCTGTCCATCCAGGCCTTATGTTTCTACAAGTGTTCGACCTTGATTGCTCTGCCTGTCCGTACAGGCCTTATTTCACTACAAGGGTTTAACCTCGATTGCTGTGCCTGTCTGTCCAGGCCTTATGCCCGTAGCTGGGATTGACCTATGTCCTCGACTGCTCTGCCTGTCTGTCCAGGCCTTATGTCCCTACAAGGGTTTAACCTCGATTGCTGTGCCTGTCTATCCAGGCCTTATATCCCTAGCTGGGATTGACCTCTGTCCTCAACTGCTCTGCCTGTTCATCCAGGCCTTATGTCCCTACAAGGGTTTAACCTCGATTGCTGTGCTTGTCTGTCTAGGCCTTATGTCCCTAGCTGGGATTGACCTCTGTCCTCGACTGCTCTGCCTGTCCATCCAGGCCTTATGTTCCTACAAGTGTTTGACCTCGAATGCTTTGCCTGTTCGTCCAGGCCTATGTCCCTAGGTGGGATTGACATCTGTCCTTGTCTTCTCTGCATGTCCGTCCAGGCCTTATGTCCCTAGGTGGGATTGACATCTGTCCTCGACTGCTGTTGACCCATGTTGAACTGCTGTTCACATGGCACCCTGCTCCATGTCGCCATGCTTGGAAGGCTCGTGCTGCACTCTAGGGTCCAATCCATTCCAAGGAAGCCCTTTCCTGCTCTTGGAAAGGGAAGTCTCCCCGATGTTGCAGCCTAGCTCTTAGGATCTGTTGAACGATGATGAACCCCCTGTTCACATGCACCCCTCATCCGCCTCAGCCTTGAAAAACTCTCATTTGTATATTCAGGTTTCATATCACAAAAATGCCAGGAAAATTACAGCATGGAAACACATCTACTAGCAATGCAAGATACAGTTCGGTGTGGATTCAATTCAGGTTGTGCATATCTATTGGTGCTATTAGATCTGTCAGCCCGCGTACGATACAATGGATTACAATTCATGATAAGCAGTAGGGATGTGAATCGGTATCGAACTCATTTCCGGTATCGATTTCGGCTAAAAACCGTGGGAAATCTTCGTTCCCGCTATTCTTACCCGTTTTAATCGGCTGTGTTGTGCCGAAAAAAAAACAAAACACCCCGACCCTTTAAAATTAATTCTTTCACATCCCCCCACCCTCCCGACCCCCTCCACCCCAATTTTTTTTTAAGTACCTGGTGGTCCAGCGGAGGTCCCGAGAGCGATCTCCCACTCTTGGACCATCGGCTGCCGCTAATCAAAATGGCGCTGATGGCCCTTTGCCCTTAGCATGTGACAGGGTATCCATGCCATTGGCTGGCCCCTGTCACATGGTAGGAGCACTGGATGAAAGTAGTGATGATAGCCATGGAGCACTCAATAGGTGAGGGTGAGTGTAAGAGAGGGCTGAAAGAGGGTGGCCCAAAATTCTTTATATTTACCGCTGTCAGAGGAAACATTCAACCAGCCCTGACACTAGGTAGGAAAATTAGCAAGTGATCATCATGCCCACTAGCCACCCAGATATCTATGTTCATAATGATTGAATCATCAACTATAACCACTGTCTTAATCCTTAATCCTTCCATCCTGGGTGGCACACCCTAGAAGACACATCATCCTTGTGAAAGTATACTGTACTATCGTACCTGGAAGGCAGAACCTAGTTACAGAATCATTTCCTACCATACCATGGTGATGATCTCCTTGCAGCCTACTTTGCTTCTCCAAGACAGAACAGGAGCAGTAAGACTTCAGTTGGGGCCCATTCTACTATGCATCGAAGGTCTCTTCTATATACCTTTATGTCTGCCTCAGTTCCTAAATGATATGGCACTCTAGCCTTCAAAGATTGGAGTCATTCTTTGAGAGCCAGGAGCTTTTGCATTGGTACACATATAAAACATCTCACCAACTAGTAGAACATCATACATGTGGCACTTGGTTCAAAATATGAGATATCCCACATCTTTCTGTTGGACTGCTGACTGCATTAATCACATATCTTACTCATGTCACAAGCTGCAAGCACTATACAAAATCATACTGTTATGCCCATCATTCGCAGACAGCTGCGACCACTAATGCTCACCTCTTTCTTTGCCGACTTGTCATTTCTTGGATGAATGGCAGTCTCTGCCAACCACCGCTAACCTGTCTGGCGTTCCCGGGATGGCGTGGGTGCTGCCAACTGCCATCTTGATTCAGGAATTATCTAGGCATGCGCACGCGTGCATGGGCCACTTTTGTACACGTCATGGCGGGAACCTAGGGGCAGCCCCTCCGGATGACATCATCTACCTACTGTTTGGATATTTTCATCCCTGGGAAACAAAGTAAGTGGAAAAGGGGATACTAGTGAACATTCCAAATCTAGCCATCTAGGTCTTTCCCCTTGAGTAGCAGAGGGAGAGAAATGATGCTGAGCTTGTTGAAGCATGAAAGCTTGATGGTAGGCATAGAAGTTAGGGAAATTGAACACCTCCCTCAGCCTTAACGAGCTTGAGTTTGGTTAAAGCAATTCTGGGGGTCTTATTCTTCCATAAGAAGGAAATAGTATCCGGTCAATCTGCTTGTAAAAGGCTATAGGAGAAGAAAATAGGAATCATTGATAATGCATAGTGATCTTAGGGGCAATCACCATTTTTTATAGTGTCTAATCGTCCCCACCATGTGAGATGTAGGGGTGTGACCAGTGGATAGTGAGATCTTTAATCGCTTGGAGAATACGGGTTTCAGCATTAGAAATTGTTAATTGGGGCTCGGAGTAAGTCAAAAGTAAATTCCCAAATATTTAATACAATGGGGGACTCTTTGTATAGTAGAATTAGTGAGATCAACCAAGGAACCCTAAAGTATTGAGGGGGAGGTTTCAGTCTTGTGCCAGTTAATTTATAACCAGAGAGAGCAGAGTATGAGGCAATTTGCTGGAGGGAGATGTGGAAGGTAGGAATCAGGATAATGAGACAGAAAAAGCAAACATCATCTGCATAAGCTGATAACTTATATTCTCTCCGAACCAATTTTCACACCTGTAATTAACGAATTTTGTCGGATGGCAAACAAGAAGGGGTTCCAAAGCCAGGTTGAAGAGCAGAGGAGAGAGGGACATCCTTGGCGAGTTCCTCTATGAAGAGAAAAAATTGGGGATCTGCGGTTATTTAGATATAAAAAAGCATAGTGGGAGAAAAATAGAGGAGTTTAATCCATGAGATGAAATTGGGCCAAAACCCAAATTTATGTAAGGTGGAGGAAAGAAAAAGACCACTCCACACGGTCAAAGCCTCTTTTCAGCATCCAGAGAAGAACAGCTATGACCGGGGAGGGGGTATAGAGGATACTGCTTCATGAATGTGAAAAAAAAGTCTGTGTTATTTGTTATGAGCCTATTTTAATGAAACCAGATTGGTCTGGGTGAATAATACTGGACATTATACGGGATAGTCGAGTTGCTAATATTTTAGTAAAAAGTTTGTAATCTGTATTCAGTAAAGATATGGGCCTGTAGTTGCCAACTTCCGTTGCATCTCTACCTGGCTTGGAAGAACCACAATACACGCTGTGGAGAAAGAAGAGAGAAGAGTTCTGGTTGATCTGGGGCAATCAAATAATACTGTTGTAAATATGGAACTAATTCCTTGCCTAAAAGTTTTATAAAAATCAGTAGTGAAGCCGTCCGGTCCCGGGGGCTTTCCCTGCTGGGAGAGCATGAATTCGCACATTCAATTTCCTGCGTAGTAATTGGAGACTCAAGGTCCTGAATTTGTTGCATACTGATAACGAAGGGTGGGAGATCGGGAAAAAAAGGAATGAAGATCTTCTTCCGAAAGATGAACTTCTTGCTGGTAAAGCTTTTCATAAAAGTCTCGGAATTCACGCAGAATATCCACATCTTGAGTAAGAACCTGATTTGAAGCAGATGTGAGATGGAGTGATACGTTTTTTTTTCTGCCTTCTTCTTTAAGTAAGAGGCCAGGAAGATGTCCACATTTATTGTTTTCCGCATAATAAGTAGCATTCGTGTGAAAAGGTTAGATAAACGAACAGATGTGCTGAGAAGCTGATTATATTGAAATTTTGCCTTTATTACAGCTGCTAGAGAGGTGCTGGTCGGCCGTTGAATGTGTTCAGGATTCCAAAGAGGCAACAGAACTCTGAAGTTTAGCTAATTCTGCTTGTTTAGTTTTTCCGCTGATGCGCTGAGTAGCTGATGATAATGCCCCTAATAGTGGCCTTGTAGGCCTCCCAGAGGGTTTGAGATTGAGACGTCTGAAAGTGTCATTAGTAGAAAAGTAATCCATAGTATGAGTACGAATGTTGGTCTACAAAGGCTGAGGTCTGCTAATAACGAAGAATTGAATCTCCATATTTTGTCCGTTATAATAGGTGAATTGTAAAGTGCATCGAATAATAATGGCAGCATGATCCGAGGACCAATATAGGGCAATGTCAGCTGAAAGGATCTGCGGGATTAAGGAATGAGATGTTAAGAAGAAGTCAATGCGAGAGTAGAGGAATGTGGAGCAGAGAAGAAAGTGTATTCCTTGTCCCCAGGATGAAGAAGACGCCAAGGATCTGATAATCCAAATGAAGACATGAGATGTTTGAGAGCTTTGCTTGATTTTGATAGGGATAAGCGTGCCGTCGATTTCCCGATCTATAAAGGGGTCTAGGACCTGATATAAAGTCCCCTCCAACGATAATCTGTGCAGAGTCAGTAGCCAGGAGATGCGAAAACACAGTGTGAAAAAAACAGGATCATCTTGATTTGGAGCATATAAGTTGAGAATATTGTTAAACTTCTTTATGTATAGAAATTTGAAATGATATTCCATCTACCATCAAGATCCGCAGATTGCTGAAGAATCGTTGCATCTAGTCGTTTATTGATAAGTATAGCTGTTCCCCGTTTTTTATGAACTGCAGGACTGAATGAAATTTGACCCACCCAGTGCCGCTTCAGTTTAAGGGACTAAGCTGATGTCAAACGGGTCTCCTGCAGGGAGAGAGCGATATCTGCGTGCAAGGAATTTAAATAAGTGAGAACTTTTTTCCTCTTGATGGGATGCGAAAATCCTTGGACATTGAGAGATACCACAGTAAAATGAGGGGTAATGGCGGTAGTACTAGTCATGAGCAAGTATGAAGAGGAGCGATGTAAAAATAACCTGAAGTATGCCTTTGTAGTTTAAGAAGTAAGAGCAAACAAGAAGAGAGATAGATAAGTAAAGCTGACAGAGAGGAAGAAAGAAGAGGCTAGAAGGGGATTTAGAAAGAATATAGAAAAGAGTAGCAAAGAGGAAAAAGAGACAGAGATGAGAGAGAGAAAAAAAAAGGAAAAGGAAAAAAAGGAAAAAAAAATGTGTCAAGTGTTGTTAGCACTATCCGTGCTATTCTAGAAAGTCCCTGCAGGGACTCGTGATTGGGTTTCCAGGCGGACACTGGCCTTCCAAACGATCCGCTCCGCTCATTATCTGAATATGCAAAAGTGAAATCAATCAAGAAGGGGAAAGGAAGAAGCATAAATGTCAACTGTACCAGCGAAGTTGACGCCTTTCAGCTCTAATCAGAGCTATGCAAAAGGAGTGCCACTTTAGGGCTAAGAGTAGCCTTATACAGTATCAATTCAGGTATTCATATCTTGGCTATCTTCAAGGGATTGAAGGAAGACCTCCAGGTCATGAGGTTGTTGATATATCCTGGTGTGATTAAGGTGAGTAACCTTCATCTGCGCTGGATAGAGTAGCCCATATTTCGCACCTACGCGCTGAAGCCGTGGTCGGAGGGCGAGAAAGGCTTTACGCCTCGTAGCAGTTTCCTTGGCTAAATCGGGAACAAAAAGCACATTATGGCCTTTATATTGAATAGGTGCCTGAGTCCTGGCAGCCGCCAGTATTTGAAGGACTTGCGGATGGCGCAGCAATTTAAAAATAATGGGCCGCGGATATTTAGAGTTATGAAGAGGTTTAGCGGGCACTCTATGGGCCCTTTCAATTTTCAGCAGGATACTGAAATGCGAGATGGAGGCTAGTGTTAAGGCAGTTAAGGATAAAGCCGCCGATATCGTTACCTTCTTCTCCTTCTGCAACACCGAGACTCCGTATGTGTATGCGGCGATTTCTGTTAGAGAGGTCTTCTAGAGAATTTGTAAACTGTGCCACATCTTTTGTAAGGTGGGGACGGAAGTAGCTATTAGTAACAAGGAGGAGACTTGAGTTTCCACATCGTCAAGGCGGGAGCGAAACGTGTCAAGCTGGGTGGAAACCGCTTGCCAATTCGCCTCGGATTGCGTTGTGGCATCAATATTAATATTAATCAAGTCTTTGAGTTTGTCGCAGCTCGATTAATACAACATCAGCGGACGCCATGACTTTCGCCGCGGGGCATTGCCTGGTGACGGAGGGTCAGCCTTCGATCTTTTGTTCGGCCGCCGCCGCAAAAGCTGCTCTCTATTTTCCCGGTTTTGTTCGCTGCCATCGGGTGCATAGTAACGATTTAAGGAGCCGTAGGATCTGAAAATTAGCGCTGGAAAATATTTTGGAGTATAGTTTCCCAGATTATTGGAAAGGACTGGAGCGGAGGACATTCGCTTAGGCGGCCATTTTGATCGCTGCGCTAGAGCGCCCCCCACCTCATCTACCTACTGTACTCAAACTGGCTGGCCCTATGCTTTGACGAGTTAGCAAGGAGTTCCCTCGTTGCTGAATTTCGCTCTATTCTTGGTCTGGTTCCAGACTCTACACTTGGCGGGAGACGCTCCGGGTACCCGCTCCTCGGGGGCCCTTTCTCGTCATTGGCTATCTGCCCCTCGGAGGGCCTTCTGCCTTGGACTTCTTTCTATCCCGCTCCCCGGGATCTCTCCTGGAACCATCTACTGTGAGTACTTTACAGCTATGAACTTCAACTACACCAAGCCTCCTTGTGGAATCTTTTTCGGTGTATCCTGTGAGGCACAGGGTACACAGGCCACTACCACATCATCCCCAGTAGGAGCCACTCCAGTATACACTGCGCTGCAGATCAGTACCGCACCATTGCTACAGGATCTTCTTCGGGGTTCCTGCACCTCAGAATATCATCTCCTTAACACTACTGAGACACTTTCTTCGGCGTTCCCCCTCTGCGGGTCACTACCGGATCTACAGGTCTGAGTTACAGCTTCACTACTGAGAACTACCTGGCGTACCCTGCTCCGTGGGCCACTACCGGATCTTCACATCAGAGATATCATCTCTGGGGTATTCCCCTCTGCTCTGAACTGTATTTACTGCACCTCCCACTCTGTGGGCTGTGCCTTTCTTCTTTCTTAATAAAGACTCTATTCCACAGCTGTGTCTGACGCCACTGAGACCGCGCCTACCGACGGTGAGGCTCACAGGGCTCCTCCCTGAGGGTGGAGACACATCTCACCTCGGCCCAGGGTTCACACTATTACAAGTTATAACACATACTTCAACAATCCTAGCTATTGCACTTGGTGGAGGGTGGGCAATTTAAAAGTAATTTTACTTAGATAACTAAACAGTCACTTAAGTTAAATCAACATCTGAAACCTTTCCCTTCTTTCAGTATGTAAAATACCTATGCTGTTTCACAGAATGAGAACTTTCACCCTCTCCTCTGAAGGCTGTGGTTAGCAAGCCACATATAGGGATTTCATTTTTATTTTTTATATTAACATCAAAGAAAGAAAAATATACAAACATGCATGACAAAATACATTTTTTAAATTAAAAATATTTAAGTAAAATTAGAATGTAAATATGTATATGAAAGTCCATAATAAGGGGGGAAATACCCAAATAATAAAAAATATTGAAGGCAAAGTTCAATAATAAAAGCAAGTATTCTCTTAAATATCGGCAGCTAATTGTCTCATGATCCACAATCTCCACACCTACACCAAATAGATTATTCATTTGGACTCCCAGTCATTGTGTTCCTTGAATTGGAGGGTTTATTTTGCAAAAATTTAAGTGATCAAGATCAGTAAAGATAAATGTGTTCTCTGCATATTTAATAATGCATATGTAAGGACATTTTTTACAATAAGAAGCTCCTATAGAAATTGCTCAAAGGTTTAAAGAAAGACATTTCTTTGTAGTCAGTAACTGGTAACAAATCTGGGAACACATTTATCTTTGATCTGTGAAATGCAATATTACAATTACAAAAGAAAAGCTTTAGGATCATGTTCCTATCAGCCTCAAGCTCAAAGTCTGCAATCAAGGTAGCTTTGTTCATAGTTTCCTTTAAACACAGACAGGCTGATACAGTACAGTGTGCTCCGCCTTTGGACGCAAATGTATGTTGATGGCCCTATTAATTATTCCCGCATGATACAGAAAGTAAAATGTGCAGCACCCCCGACTTAATATCATGGCGATATTAAGTCGGAGGTCCCAAAAGTTAAAATAATCAAAATTAAAAAAAAAATGTTAAATCAGCCCGTGGCTCGCGGGTTGAAAACCAGATGCTCAATTTTGCCAGCATCAGTTTTCCGAACCCATGGCTGTCAGCGGCCTCGAGAACCGATGCCACCGTTCCTGACCAAAAAGAGGCGCTAGGGACACTAGCGTGTCCCTAGTGCTTCTTTTTACCATGGGCCCTAATTTGAATAATTTTTTTTTCTGAATCGCACGCACAGGAGAGTGGCTCGCCCGCTCTCCCGCAATTTTTACTGTATCGGCCTGAGAATTCATAGACTCCAGTGTTTCCACTTTGCTGGTACACAGACTCTCTAGAGCACAACTGTCATCTACACTAGTATCCTGTGCTGCAAACCTGGATACCTTTTCCCCTGAAATTTGTCCAGATGAGATAAAGAACTGGATAGAGTTACCTTCATTTAGGAAATCGAGTTGTATAGTTCCAGATTAGAAACATTTTTGGTGGGAGCGGGAAGGGGGGAGTAATTGATTCTCTGGCTCCTAAAACTGTCTCCTCGAAGGACATAGCTTTAAGGGAACTTTCCATCAGGACTGCTTCTCTTACAACCAGCTATCAAGCAATTACTTCTAATTTTCCACTTTCAGGCATCACAGGGACCTCCTTTCATTCCTCTCCTAGTTTTCTCTATTCTTCCATGATGAAGGTTGTGCTCTATGTGATTCAAGCCTCATTCTTGTGCTGACATCCTGCCACAGGATCTCCTTTCTGATGATCCTTTTTAGCTGCTCCAACTGTTAGGGATGTGCAGAAGGAAAAAATGTGTTTCGATTCGGTTTTTGTTTCGCCGGGACCCATATTCATTGCATTAGTTTCATAGGGGAAAAAACCAATTCGCTGATTAGTTTTATTAGTTTTCCATTTTCCCATTAAAGTCAATGGGGGAAGTATTTGCAGCCTATTTTTGGCTGCATAATTGGGGTTTCTTATCAATTCTGATGAACCTTCTGGGGAGCACTCATCAGAATGAGAAAAGAACTCCAAGTACTTAGACTGTGGCAAAGTGGCACCAAAGTGACATGAATAGCCAAAGGCACAGTAAAGGGGCAAAGGGGTTACAGAAGTGGCAAGAGTGCTTTAACAGAGGTGCAAAGCAGCAGCGAGAGTGTAAAAAACACACCCAAAGCTTCAAAAGAGAGCACTGAAAACAGTTGCATGAACCCTCGAAGGCAACATGACAGGCAAAGTTGGCAAGACAAGTGGCATCAACATCCATAGCACAATGAAGGGGGAACATAGCAAGCAGAAAGAGTGTCAGAAAAAAGCACAAGGCTCCGATAAAGGACAAAGCAGTAGAAAGGACTAGCACCAACACACTGAGGAACCATGATACTGGCAAAGGAACACCACAAGGAGTAGAGTGAGTCGTCTGGTGTATGGCAACAAGGCAGAGTGGCAGAAAGTTGATAGGGGCAAGAAAGGCTGGCAGAGCAAGGTAGTCAGGTCCCTATGGTTTTGACAGAGGCAAGACAGGCTGGCCCCGGGGAGAGTTCCCTTTCCATTGCGTAGGAAATGGCTCCCTAGAATGGGATTACCCCTAGAGTGGGGTGTTTCCGTTGGCATCTAGTGAGCTCTAGCTGGTCTTTTAAAATCTGGTGGACGTAGTAGATATACAAATGAGAATATTGAAGGCTGAGGTGGAGGAGGTTTCCATGTGAACAGTGGTTCAACATGGGTCAGCGAGTGTTAAGAGATAGGCTGGCAACACCCTGGAAGAGTTCCCTTTATTTGTGCAGGAAAGGGCTCCCTAGAATAGGTTGTTGGCCCCTAGAGTGAAGCACGAGCCTTCAAGCATGGCGAGTCGACATGGAGGAGGTTTCCATGTGAACAGCAGTTCAACATGGGTCAGAGGATGCTAAAAGATAGGCTAGCTACACCCGGGGAGAGTTTCCATTCATTTGTTCAGGAAAGGGCTCCCTAGAATGGGTTGGCTCCTAGAGTGGAGCACGAGCCTTCAAGAGTAGTGATTTGACATGGAGGAGGTTTCCATGTGAACAGCGGTTCAACATGGGTCAGAGGGTGCTAAGAGATATGCTGGCTACACCCGGGGAGAGTTCCCTTTCCTTTGCGCAGGAAAAGGCTCCCTAGAATGGGTTGTTGGCCCCTAGAGTGGAGCACAAGCCTTCAAGCATGGCGAGTCGATGTGGAGGAGGTTTCTTTGTGAACAGCAGTTCAACATGGGTCAGAGGGTGCTAAGAGATAGGCTGGCTACACCCGGGGAGAGTTCCCTTTCCTTTGCACAGGAAAGGGCTCCCTAGAATGGGATGGCCCCTAGAGTGGAGCACGAGCCTTCAAAGCGTGGCGACTCGACATGGAGGAGGTTTCCATGTGAAACAGCAGTTCAACATGGGTCAGAGGATGTAAAAGGATAGGCTGGTTCCACCCAGGGAGAGTTCCCTTTCCTTTGCGCAGGAAAGAGCTCCATGATATGGTATGGCCCCTAGAGTGTGGTGGTTTTGTTGGCATCTAGGTGAATACCCAGCTGCTATTTACCTTACTTTTGCACATCAGCTGATGACAAGGAACTTGAAGAAATCTCAGAAATAAGAAAACTGCTACTCAAGTCCAAATCTACAATATCAACCTAGGGTTGACTTTGTACCCTACAGTGCCTCTGTAAACTATGAGAACACAGAGGATGAACTAGAGTACAACTGCCACCAGTTTTCTATAGTAGTAGAAACATTAATGTTGGCAACTAAGAAAGATTTAGGGAAAACGGCCCATATTATGAAGGTCATGAAAACTATTGAGCATATGAAATATCCAAGCTCCTAGCTGGACAGACAGGCACAGCGTTAGAGGTCAAGGTCCTTGTAGAGATGTAAGGCCTGGACAGTGGATGGACAGGCACAGCATAAGAGGTCAGGCCCTTGTAGGGACATAAGGCCTGGACAGTGGATGGACAGGCACAGCATTTGAGGTCAAGCCCTTGAGGGGCATATGACCTGGATGGACAGGCACAGCATTTGAGGTCAGGCCCTTGTAAATACCCAGAAGCTATATTAACTGTACTTATACACTTCAGCTGATGACAAAGGAACTTGAAGAGCTCTCAGAAATAAGAAAACCGCTAAAGTCCAAATCTACAATATCAACCTATGTTGGCTTTGTAGTTTACACAGTGCCTCTGTAAACTATGAGAACACAGAGGATGAACCAGAGTACAACTGCCACCAGTTTTCTATAGTAGTAGAAACATTAATGTTGGCAACTAAGAAAGATTTAGGGAAAACGGCCCATATTATGAAGGTCATGAAAACTATTGAGCATATGAAATATCCAAGCTCCTAGCTGGACAGACAGGCACAGCGTTAGAGGTCAGGTCCTTGTAGGGATGTAAGGCCTAGACAGTGGACAGACAGGCACAGAGTTAGAGGTCAAGCCCTTGTACGGATGTAAGGCCTGGACACTGGATGGACAGGCACAGCTATTGAGTTCGGGTCCCTATAGGAACGTATGGCCTGGATGGACAGGCACAGCGTTAGAGGTCAGGCCCTTGTAGGGATGTAAGGCCTGGACAGTGGATGGTCAGGCACAGCGTTTGAGGTCAAGCCCTTGTAGAGATGTAAGGCCTGGACAGTGGACAGACAGGCACAGCATTTAAAGTCAAGCCCTTGTAGGGACATAAGGCCTGGACAGTGGATGGACAGGCATAGCATTAGAGGTCAAGCCCTTATAGGGACGTAAGACCTGGATGGACAGGCACAGCATAAGAGGTCAGGCCCTTGTAGGGACATTAGGCCTGGACAGTGGATGGACAGGCACAGCGTTTGAGGTCAAGCCCTTGTAGGGACGTATGACCTGGATGGACAGGCACAGCATTTGATGTCAGGCCTTTGTAGGGACATAAGGCCAGGACAGTGGATGGACAGGCACAGCATTAGAGGTCAAGCCCTTTTAGGGACGTATGGCCTGGACAGTGGATAGGCACAGCATTTTAGGTCAAGTCCTTGTAGGGTCGTATAGCCTGGATGGACAGGCACAGCGTTAGAGGTCAAGCCCTTGTAGGGACGTAAGGCCTGGATGGTAGGGATGTGCATTTGTTTCATCTGTTTCATATGTTTCCTATACAAGCATGTAATATGAAACGTATAAAATGAATGCACATCTAATTGGCATGTTATGGGAAACGTATGAAATGAATTAAACAAATGAAACGAATGCATGTCCCTACTGGACAGACAGGCACAACATTTGAGGTCAAGCCCGTGTAGTGACGTAAAGCCTAGAAGAACAGGCACAGCATTTTAGGTCAAGCTCTTGTAGGATGTAAGGCCTAGATGGACAGGCATAGCATTTGAGGTCAAGCCCTTGTAGGGACGTACGGCTTGGACAGTGGACAGACTGGTACAGCGTTTCAAGTCAGGCCCTTGTAGGAACGTAAGGCCTGGACGGAAAGGCACAGCGTTTGAGGTCAAGCCTTGTAAATACCCATAAGCTATTAACTGTACTTATACACTTCAGCTGATGACAAAAGGAACTTGAAGAGCTCTCAGAAATAAGAAAACCGCTAAAGTCCAAATCTACAATATCAACCTATGTTGGCTTTGTAGTTTACACAGTGCCTCTGTAAACTATGGGAACACAGAGGATGAACTAGAGTACAACTACCATCAGTTTTTTATAGTAGTAGAAACATTAATGTTGGAAACTAAGAAAGATTTAGGGAAAACAGCCATATTATGAAGGTCATGAAAACTATCGAGCATTTGAAATATGCAAGCTGCAAACATCTTAAGTTAGCTTTTTATGTTCTTACATTCCAAATGTTGCAAAGCACAGGCCCTTGTAGTGACGAAAGGGCTAGACAGACAGGCATAGCGTTTGAGGTTAGGCCCTTATAGGGACATACAGCCTAGACATTGGACAGATTGGCACAGTGTTTCAGGTCAGGTACATGGCTGATATTATCTGGAATATAGGAGGCAGATGGAGCTGCTGCAAGGCTTTCAATTGTTTTTATTCATCTTGCCATTCACAGGGAAAATTTGGAAACCCAAGCAAAGGCATGTTTATTTTCAAAATCTGTACCATTTCCATCTACTCTGGTGCCAGCCTTGAGTGGTGAAGGCTCATGATTTCCCCTGTCATTGAAAATACACATTCACTGGGCACACTGGTTAATGGACATGACAGATATCGCTGAGCCACTTTGGCTAGGTGTGGCCAGACAGTGGACTTGTGTGCCCAATATGCCAGCAGATGAGTCTGGATTTCCTCTGTGGGCTCTGAGAGACACAGTGTCACTGACATTTGTGCTGGGGTCTCCTTTGCTTAAGTGGGCTGAGAGTCCTTCATGACAGCTGCTTTCTCTCTAGCCTGTTCCAGAACAGATGATTTTTTATGGGCAACATGGCTTTGGTGTACTGAAGTGGAGGATGAAGTACTTGCTGTCGCTGATAGAGTGCTGATCCTGCTTGGGCTAGCACTACTCTCTGAAGTGCCCCCTGTTTCCTCCTCTGCTTCATGCCTAATCTGTCTCTGCCTATGGTGCTCCTGTTCATGGACTTTTACTAACAGCAGGTCCTTCACAAATGTGAGACAATCAGACTGTAGGGCGAGTTTCCTTTTCACTCAGGGATCACAGACTGTGGCGAGCATGTATGTGTGTTCTTTTGTTAAAGGTCTTAATCACTCTTGCACCTGCTTCTGCAAAAAGTCCAGACAAGGCAGCACCTCTGCTGTCATTCCTTCTTCCTGTTTAAAGCCCTCCAAATTTTCCTCCAGAAAATTAACTATAGGGATGATGTCAGCCAAGTTGGGACTTCTCGAACTTAGCTCCTCCATGGCATCCTTGAAGGGCTGCAGGATTTTTACCAGCTGACTCATAACTAACCAATCTTGATGCCCTAGGGGACTATGCACACCTATGTCAATTGCCGTAGAAAGTTCATGAAGGGGTGTCTGCTGCTCCACTAACATCTGCAGCATCATATAGGTGGAATTCCACTGGGTGGCAATGTCTTGAATGAGACGCTTGTGAGGCATCTCCAAATCAGTCTGCTTTTGTCGGAGAACCTGCCCCGCCTTCACACTTCTGTGGAAGTGCACTGCTATGTTCCTACACTTGTGTATTAAGTCCTGCAGGTATTCATTCTCTTGGTGCTTCAACTCCAACCCCAGAACTGACTTCAATATCAGGTGCAGAGTGTGTGCAAAACATCGGATGTTCTGAAAGCCCCCGTCTGATATTGCCTTTACCATGTTTGCACCATTGTCTGTGACAAAGAACACTGCTTGAAGAGTCCTGCCTCTATGGTGTAGCTGCTAGCCCACCAGTATCTGTCTGATGCATGCTAGAATATTGACTGAGGTATGGGCATCGTCTATCAGGTGGGTGTACAGTAAAGCCCACCTCCACCCTGATACTTGTTCACTAATATAGCTGCTGACTGTCTCTGCCTCAGCCAGGTCCCACCAGTGTGCTGTCAGGGAGAATTAATAGTGTGCAGCATTCAGTGTGGTCCAGATATCACAGGTAAAATGCACACTCCCCTCTGCCTTAGCTAGCAGTGCTTGGATGCGACTGTGACACTGGTTGTATAGGATGGGGATGACCTTTCTGCTAAATGTGGTTCTGGAGGGAACTTTGTAATTTGGAACTAAGACCTTCAGCAAAGCTTGAAACCCACATTCTCCACTATCTGCAAGGGCTGGTCATTAGGGCAATCATTTCATTTCCCCAATGTTCCCGGTTACAACTTTTAAGGCTGCCTGCCTCCTTCCCTGGGATAGTGTTACCGAACACCACTCCATTTTCTCCATGGTGGGTTGTAGCTTCTGACACATGGCAGGGTGTTGCTGGCCTGCCACCTGACTTCTAGAAGGGGCTGATGGCATGGAGTGACTCTGCTCCTTTTCAACCACTTTACGCTGTCTGGAAAAAGGGGTCCCCTGACTGGTACTACCGCCATCCCCAGATGTCAATACTGTTGGGTTTTGCTTCTGCATATGATGCATCATGCCAAAATTAGTTAGATGCCCCATTTGCTTGCATCTGCTAATAGCCCTGGCACAGTAATTCCACTGTGCAAAACATGGGTCCTCTGTCACTTTAAAGTGGCTCCAGATCACAGATTTATTTCATGATCCCTTCTCTATAGCCTTCAGGGTGGATGCTGGCACTGAAGCTGAAGTAGTGGATGCATCCTGAGAAGCAATGACAGGGGCATCAGTCACATTCTGTGCCTGCACTGACTGCTCTTCCTCTTCCTCTTCATCAGTTTCATCTCTCCCCTGCAGCACTGAAGTGAGGCTAAGACAGAACTAACCATTCCTCCTAAACCTTCTTCAGCTATTACTTCTTCCATTTCTATTGATAAGAATGCCACACAAGATGATTCTTCATTGGAATCAGAAGGAAACAGTGCCTGTACTACATTATCAATGTTAAGTCGAGTCTGCTGTCACACTGCTGCTTTTTGGTCTTGCCCCTTTGTCTTACATGACTCAGCCTCCCCTTCCCTCACCTCCAAAACTACAGGGTCAGAAACAGATGGTGGCGATGCATCATCTTTAAATTTCAGTTTTATCTGGATGGAACTGCCTGCCCCTCCAGAGATTTTAGATTGGAACAGGTCCCTTTTTAATTTTAATGGGGGACTGGCACTGCCTTTTGAAGTGCCTCCACTGCCAGTGCCTCCTCTGCCAGTCCCAATCACTCGACCACTTCAAGCTTTCCCTGACATCATGGATTTAATGTCACTGCCTATTAGGGATTTCAATTAAAATAATAATTTCCAAAAGAGGACTACTGGGGATTTGGCTTCAAAGAGCACTGCTGTCCCAATATATGTGAGTCTGCAAAACTGCCCACAGATGCAGTGCCTTGATGTACACTACAACTGGGACCGCTGTATGTGCACACAACAAAATTGTAATTACAAAAGAGGTCTACTGGGGATCTGGCTTCAAAGAGCAGCGCTGTCCTATTATATGTGAGTCTGCAAAACTGCCCACATATGCAGTGCCTTGATGTACACTACAACTGGGACCGCTGTATGTGCACACAACAAACTTGTAACCACAAAATAGGCCTACTGGGGATTTGGATTCAGAGAGCACTGCTGTCCCAATATATATGATTCTGCAAAACTGCCCACATGTGCAGTGCCTTGATGTACACTACTGTAGGTGCACACAACAAACTTGTAACTACAAAAGAGGCTTACTGGGGATTTGGCTTGAAAGAGCAAGACTGTCCTAATATATATGAGTCTGCAAAACTGCCCACAGATGCAGTGCCTTGATGTACACTACAACTGGGACCGCTGTATTAGCACACAGCAAACTTGTAACTACAAAAGAGGCCTATTAGGGATTTGGCTTCAACAAAACATCGCTGTCCCAATATATGTGAGTCTGCAAAATTGCCCACAGGAGCAGTGCCTTGATATTCACTCCAACTGGGACCGCTGTATGTGCATACAACAAACCTGTAACTACAAAAGAGGTCTACTGGGGATCTGGCTTGAAAGAGCACCACTGTCCTAATATATATGAGTCTGCAAAACTGCCCACAGATGCAGTGCCTTGATGTACACTACAACTGGGACTGCTGTATTAGCACACAGCAAACTTGTAACTACAAAAGAGGCCTATTAGGGATTTGACTTCAAACAGCATTGCTGTCCCAATATATGTGAGTCTGGGAAAACTGCCCACCAATGTAAAGTGCACTGCCTTGTTGGCTTAAAAGAGCATTGCTTACCAATATATGTGAGCTTGGAAAACTGCCCACTGATGCCCAGTGCACTGCCTTGTTGGCTTAAAAGAGCATTGCTTACCAATATATGTGAGTCTGCAAAACTGCCCACTGATGTAAAGTGCACTGCCTTGTTGGCTTAAAAGAGCATTGCTTACCAATATATGTAAGCTTGGAAAACTGTCCACTGATGCCCATTGCACTGCTTTGTTGGCTTAAAATAGCACCGCTGTCCCAATATATGTGTCTGTAAAACTGCCCACAGATGCAGTGCCTTGATGTATACCAGAACTGGGACCGCTGTATGTGCACACAACAACTTGTAACTACAAAAGAGGCCTACTAGGGATTTGGCTTCAAAGAGCACTGCTGTCCCAATATATGTGAGTCTGCAAAACTGCCCACAGGCACAGTGCCTTGATGTACACTAGAACTGGGACCGCTGTATGTGCACACAACAAACTTGTAACTACAAGAGAGGTCTACTGGGGATTTGGCTTCAAAGAGCACTGCTGTAGCAATATATATGAGTCTGCAAAACCTCTCACTGATGCCCAGTGCACTGCCTTGTTGGCTTAAAAGAGCACTGCTGTACCAACATTTGTGAGTCCGGGAAACTGGGCACTGATGCCCAGTGCACTGCTTTATTATATGTGAGCTTGTAAAACTGCCCACTACCCACTGACGCCCAGTGCACTGCCTTGTTGGCTTAAAAGTGCACTGCTGAACCAATATATGTGAGTCTGCAAAACTGCCCACTGATGCCCAGTGCACTGTCTTGTTGGCCCTAAAAGAGCACAGAGAGGCAGTCTGAGTTCAATTAAAAAAACTGCGGTTAAAAAAAAAAAAGCCTGGCTGGCACAGCAGCAAAAATGAAGAATTATCTTTTTCAATGGAAAATTCTGTCAAAGTAGCTAACAATTGAATATATCTCCCACCCACAACACCCAAATCCTGCTTGCAACCTACCCCAGGGGGGTAAAATAAGCAGCAAAATGCCACTGCCAGCAGCTTGTCTCAGTGGGAGAGACAGTCTGAGTTCAATAAAAAATAGTGCAGTTAAAAAAAAGCCTGGCAGCAAAAATGAAGAAATATATTTTCAATGGAAAATTCTATCAAAGTAGTTAGCAATTGAATACAGATTTGAGACAATCAGATTAGCTCTGAGTATAGCTACCTCCCTGGACCACCCCCACTAAGAAAGAGCAAGGCACGCCCTGTGCTTAAGGTATAAATAGTACAGCGTCATCAGGAACAGCGTCACAGAGCACCGAGTGAGAGCGGCAATTGGCTGCATTAGAAAAATGCTTAGCTCTGATAGGTTGCATTCTCGTCTCCTTGCCAACTGTCTGACCCACTCTATGACAGGGTAGTGAGGTCACTTATGACTCACAGAAAAGGGATGGTTTTTGCTATGGATGCTCTCTTATGGCCTTCTCCTATTTCAAATGGCCGCTAAGAAATCACTGTGAACCAAAAGAATGAAACTAATATGATATGTTTTATCTGTGGGGGATCGCCATTCATTTCAGAAACCCATGAATACAATGAATAGGGACTTATGCGTTGTGGATTGCATATTCATTGAAAACGAATGCACAGCCCTACCAACTGGACTAACCCTGGTGGTAGCAAGTAGTGAGTAGTCATCTCTCAGGGCTCAGCTAAAATCCTGGACACACTATCTGATCTGTGGTTGCATCTGCTTCCCATCAACAACTACAAAGAAGTCTATGGATCCCAGGATAGGTGTCAGAGCTTCCTCAGGGAAGATTTTGACCTTCCCCTTGTGTTTCCTCTTCTCAGAGCCTCAAGAAGAAAAGAAGCAGGAGACAAAATGGCAAAAATTTGCTGCCTCTGCATCAGAGCAGTGCCATCCTAAGCAGTGCTCTCCAGTGGAATTCATTTTTAAATCCTCAGGTGTGCTTTATGACACTGACTTTGCACATGTGAGGTTGTGACTGCAGCACCATCTGGCCCCTGAATTTCAAAGGGAGACTCCACAAAGAATTTTCTTTTAAAACTTTGCTTCCAGGCCCATGGGTGCAAAGTGCTAGAGTGCCTGCAATCAAGCTACAATTTTTAAAAAGTGTCCCATAAATAATTTTAACTCTTAAACACACCAAATCTACCACTTCATTACTTATATACATATATATATATATACGAGCTGTACCCGGCCACGCGTTGCCATGGCTCAGTCTGGTTTAATTTCACAATGCGCATTAGCTCAGCTCCGGCCGTCCCAACTCCCTCCCCCCCTTCCCCGGCGGTGGACGGACTGGCTTGGCGACTCTTTTACCCTTTCCTCTTCCTGTATGTAACTGTCTGGTAGTCCCTACTCCCTTCCCCCTTCCCTAGTGGTGGAGGAATGGGCTGATAAGTTTCTCAGAGTGCGTTGCTGTGGCTCAGTCTGGTTTAATTTCACAATGCGCATTAGCTCTGCTCCGGCCATCCCATCTCCCTTCCCCCCTTCCCCGGTGGTGGACGGACTGGTTCGGCGACTCTTGTACCCTTTCCTCCTCCTTTGTGTAACTGTCCGGCAGTCCCTACTCCCTCCCCCCTTCCCCAGCGGCGGAGGAATGGGCTGAGCCATTTCTCGGAGCGGCGACTCGTCTGCCCTTTTCTCCTCCCCTTTGTGACACCCAGCATGTAGCACAGAGCTCTATGGTCCACACATGTGCAGTAGAGCTGCTCTCTACTGCGCATTTGCGGTCCGTCGGTCAGAGCCCATTTATATTGTAGATAGCGTGTGTTGCTTTTACGTCCAACAGATGGCACTGTTTTTCCCAAAAAGCATGTTTTTACCTGTCACAGGTGTGACATCTATATAATATAGGTATATATAAAGATGCACGTATTCGAATGCAACGTTGTGCCACATTTCAAAGCAATCGGTGAAGAACTTTCGGAGATTTAAGATTTTGAACAAACGAACATTTACATTTTTATTTATATATATATATATATATATATATATATATATATATATATATATTACAGCATAACATAACATATAGGAATTAATATAGAAAGCATAGCAGAAAAATGAAGTCATTTTCATTTCTAAATAAGATAAATATTTTATTTTCCTGGTAGGTACTCAGTAGATGGGTGGGATTTGACTTGATCCCCTTCTTATTGCCACTTACACTACTACTGGAAAACCTCTTCTGTTTCTCATTCTATTCATCTTCCAACCAGTCACATAAGCTTATTGCACATAGTAACATAGTACATATCAGCAGATAAAGACTAAAATGTAAAGACTAAAAATAAAGACTAAAATATAGTGGCCAAATGTAACTTGTCCACTAATAATAGTGCAGAATTCTGCTGCTAGACCTTTGGCAAGTAATCATATGTAATCATATTACCCCTGTATTATATACTCTCCATTGGCTCACCATCTCATGACACATATAGTATAAGGCATTGGCTGTCATATACAACTTCATCAATAACAAATCATCTTCATGGCTGAACACTGCCCTATTAATCTGCGAACCACCAAGATAATTGCACTCTGAGACCAAACATTTATTGGAGGTACTGACTGTATAGTTGGCCAGACTTGACCTCACCAGAAACCATGCCATATCTATAGCTGGACCTTTTTTATGGAACTCTGTCCCTGATTTGTTATGTAATGCTTCTACTTCATAAACCTTTAAAAAGCAATAAAAAACTCTTCTATTTACGTTAACTTTTAAAAGAGTGTTCGAATGGCTTGCTGTGAACTGTGCCTGTTTTAAAGCTTTTACTGTTGTTTTCCTGTTGGTTTAATTTTTCAGAGACATGATGGAAAGAGGATAACCAAAGGGACAGTGCTATACCGGGGTACAAATTATATCGCAATGACAGAGAGGAGCACTCGGGAGGAGGTGTGGCGCTTTATGTCCGGGATGGCATAGAGTCCAACAGGATAAACATCCTGCATGAGACTAAATACAAAATTGAATCTTTAAGGGTAGAAATCCCTTGTGTGTCGGTGAAGACTATAGTGATAGGGGTATACTACCGTTCACCTGGTCAAGATGGTGAGATGGACAGTGAAATGCTAAGAGAAATTAGGGAAGCTAACCAAATTGGTGGTGCAGTAATAATGGAAGACTTCAATTACCCCAATATTGACTGGGTAAATGTATCATCGGGTCACGCTAGAGAGATAACGTTCCTGGATGGAATAAATGAGAGCTTTATGGAGCAATTGGTTCAGGAACCGACGAGAGAGGGAGCAATTTTAGATCTAATTCTCAGTGGAGCACAGGACTTGGTGAGAGAGGTAACAGTGGTGGGGCCGCTTGGCAATAGTGATCATAATATGATCAAATTTGATTTAATGACTGGAAGAGGAACAGTGTGCAAATCCAAGGCTCTCGTGCTAAACTTTCAAAAGGAAACTTTGATAAAATGAGAAAAATTGTTAGAAAAAAACTGAAAGGAGCAGCTACAAAAGTAAAAAATGTCCAAGAGGCATGGTCATTGTTAAAAAATACCATTCTAGAAGCACATTCTAGATGTATTCCACACATTAAGAAAGGTGGAAAGAAGGCAAAACGATTACCGGCATGGTAAAAGGGGAGGTGAAAGAAGCTATTTTAGCCAAAAGATCTTCATTCAAAAATTGGAAGAAGGATCCAACAGAAGAAAATAGGATAAAGCATAAACATTTGCAAGTTAAATATAAGACATTGATAAGACAGGCTAAGAGAGAATTTAAAAAGAAGTTGGCTGTAGAGGCAAAAACTCACAGTAAAAACGTTTTAAATATATCCGAAGCAGAAAGCCTGTGAGGGAGTCAGTTGGACCGTTAGATGATCGAGGGTGTTAAAGGGGCACCTAGAGAAGATAAGGCCATCGCGGAAAGATTAAATTATTTCTTTGCTTCGGTGTTTACTGAAGAGGATGTTGGGGAGGTACCCGTAATGGAGAAGGTTTTCATGGGTAATGATTCAGATGGACTGAATCAAATCACGGTGAACCTAGAAGATATGGTAGGCCTGATTGACAAACTGAAGAGTAGTAAATCACCCGGACCGGATGGTATACACCCCAGAGTTCTGAAGGAACTAAAAAATGAAATTTCAGACCTATTAGTAAAAATTTGTAACTTATCATTAAAATCATCCATTGTACCGAAAGACTGGAGGATAGCAAATGTAACCCCAATATTTAAAAAGGGCTCCAGGGGCGATCCGGGAAACTACAGACCGGTTAGCCTGACTTCCGTGCCAGGGAAAATAGTGGAAAGTGTTCTAAACATCAAAATCACAGAACATATAGAAAGACTTGGTTTAATGGAACAAAGTCAGCATGGCTTTACCCAGGGCAAGTCTTGCCCCACAAATCTGCTTCACTTTTTTGAAGGAATTAATAAACATGTGGATAAAGGTGAACCGGTAGATATAGTATACTTGGATTTTCAGAAGGCGTTTGACAAAGTTCCTCATGAGAGGCTTCTAGGAAAAGTAAAAAGTCATGGGATAGGTGGCGATGTCCTTTCATGGATTGCAAACTGGCTAAAAGACAGGAAACAGAGAGTAGGATTAAATGGACAATTTTCTCAGTGGAAGGTAGTGAACAGTGGAGTGCCTCAGGGATCTGTATTGGGACCCTTACTTTTCAATATATTTATAAATGATCTGGAAAGAAATACGACGAGTGAGATAATCAAATTTGCAGATGACACAAAATTGTTCAGAATAGTTAAATCACAAGCAGATTGTGATAATTGCAGGAAGACCATGTGAGACTGTTTAATTGGGCATCCAAATGACAGATGAAATTTAATGTGGATAAGTGCAAGGTGATGCATATAGGGAATAATAACCCATGCTATAATTAAACAATGTTGGGTTCCATATTAGGTGCTACAAGTCAAGAAAGAGTTCTAGGTGTCATAGTGGATAACACATTGAAATCATCGGTTCAGTGTGCTGCGGCAGTCAAAAAAGCAAACAGAATGTTAGGAATTATTAGAAAGGGAATGGTGAATAAAACGGAAAATGTCATAATGCCTCTGTATTGCTCCATGGTGAGACCGCACCTTGAATACTGTGTACAATTCTGGTCGCCGCATCTCAAAAAATATATAGTTGCGATGGAGAAGGTACAGAGAAGGGCTACCAAAATGATAAGGGGAATGGAACAACTCCCCTATGAGTAAAGACTAAAGAGGTTAGGACTTTTCAGCTTGGAGAAGAGACAACTGAGGGGGGATATGATAGAACTGTTTAAAATCATGAGAGGTCTAGAACGGGTAGATGTGAATCAGTTATTTACTCTTTCGGATAGTAGAAAGACAAGGGGGCACTCCATGAAGTTAGCATGGGGCACATTTAAAACTAATCGGAGAAAGTTCTTTTTTACTCAACGCACAATTAAACTCTGGAATTTGTTGCCAGAGGATGTGGTTAGTGCAGTTAGTATAGCTGTGTTTAAAAAAGGATTGGATAAGTTCTTGGAGGAGAAGTCCATTACCTGCTATTAAGTTCACCTAGAGAATAGCCACTGCCATTAGCAATGGTAACATGGAATAGACTTTGTTTTTGGGTACTTGCCAGGTTCTTGTGGCCTGGATTGGCCACTGTTGGAAGCAGGATGCTGGGCTTGATGGACCCTTGGTCTGACCCAGTATGGCATTTTCTTATGTTCTTATGTTCAAAGGGGTAGATTTTTAAAAAAAGCGCGTTCGCGTACTTTTGTTGGCGCACCAGGTGCAAACAAAATTACGCTGGATTTTATAAGATACGCGCGTATCTTATAAAATCCTGGATCGACGCAGTCAAGGCTGCCGATTTTGGGCAGCCGGTGCGCGCCGAGCCGCGCAGCCTGCCTCCGTTCCCTCCGAGGCCGCTCCGAAATCGGAGTGGCCTCGGAAGGAACTCTGTTTCGCCCTCTCCTCACCATCCCCTCCCTTCCCCTACCTAACCCACCCCCCTGGCCCTATCTAACCCCCCCTACCTTTATCCATGGATTTACGCCTCCCAGAGGGAGACGTAAATCCACGCGCGCCAGCAGGCTGCTGGCGCGCCGAGACCCAACCCGGGGGCGGTTCCGGAGGGTGCGGCCACGCCCCCGGAACGCCCCCGCCCGAAACCACGTTCCCGGGCCCGCCCCCGAAACGCCGCGTCGTTCGGCCCCGCCCCCGACACACCCTGACACACCCCCGACACATCCCCTTCCAAAATCCCTGGGACCTACGCGTGTCCCAGGGTTCTGCGCGCGCCGGCTGCCTATGGAAAATAGGCGCGCTGGCGCGCAAGGCCCTGCTCATGTAATCCGGGCGGATTTACATGAGCAGGGCTTTTAAAATCCGCCCGTTATTATGTATGCAATTTGTGAACCAGCATGAAAGTACATAAAATGTACAGAATACAATTTTTTTTAAATAGATGAATAAATAAATAAATGTTCCATCCAGTAACAAAGGAGTTCCTGAATTCAACTGGTGTCATTTTGAACTAGGTGCCAGCAGAGCAAGAGTGAGTGGGGATTGCTCCAGCCCTCAGAAGACCACCTCTTTGTTAGAGTAAGCCTCCATGGATATACGGATGGTTAGAGTTGATCCCTAATAGGGATAGTTTTTGATTTTGGGTGAATAGGAGTGGGGTGTGATAAAACTGTTACGGTCGTGGACCCTTGGGCCAGTTGGGACAGAGGATGGTATGCTATGGAAGGCTACAGCAAGCGTCCCCGCTGGGAGGTGGCTCATAAGAGACTCAGAGGAGGCTTCACCACTGGAAGTCCGAGGTCCCCCCAGGAGGAGCCCGTAGGGACCCGGACCTCTTGGACTTAGGTGGAGTCCTATGCAACCAAGGACCCAGATAATGGCTGAAGAGACGGACAATGACTGGGCCCAGGTGGATGAAGAGACTTCACCCTCGGAAGCCCACGGCTCCCCCGGGAGGAGCTCGTGAGAGCCCGAGCCGCTGGAACTTAGGAGAAACCTCTAGGCCAGTAAGTACTGGATACCTGAGATGAGGCAGAAGCCGGGTCAGGAGCGAAGCCGGGTCAGGAGCCATGAGTCCGAGATCCACACCAGAGCCAGAGATGAAGCAGGAGACAGAGTCAGGGACAAAGCAGGGTCAGAAGCCAGAAGGTCAGAAGTCAATACCAAGCCAAGAACAGAAGCCAAAGATGAAGTCGTGGGACGGAGCCGGATCAGAAGCCAGAAGTCGGACGTCGGACGTCGAAACCAAAACAAAGGGACGGAAGCAGGAGATAGGTCAGAAGCAAGCCGGGTCAAAGACAGAAGCAATCCAAGCGCAAACAGCAACTAGCAAGTCAGGAACATTTGAGGAACCTCGTTGCAAGGCAAGGAAGAACCAAGAAGCTGGGCTTAAATAAGCCAGGGCATGTGACATCATCCAGGGGCAGTCCTGAGGTTTCCCGCACTGGCCCCTTTAATTCTCCAGCCTCTGTGCGCATGTGCGCCTAGGGGGCGGGGCCATCCGTGGCGAATTGCCGGTGTCTCCCTCGAGGAGGGAGAGCCGTGGCAGAGGCCCGAGCAGGCCTAATTGGATCCATGGCGGCCTGGGCCGGCCTCGAGGTAGGTGGGGGACCCGGGGCACGGCCCGGGGGCCGCAACAAAACAGGTTGACAGTGTGGAATAGTAGCCTAGTGGTTAGAGCAATGGGTTCTGAACCAGAAAAAAACAGCATTCAATTCTCACGCAGAAACTTCTAAAGGCAAATTACCTTTCCCACTAGAACAAATACATTTGATAATAATCTTTAAACTAGAGGCTGGTTAGCCTCACCTCACTGGTGGGAAAATTAATGGAGATTGTGCTGAAGGAAAAGATGGTGAGCTACCTCCTACCCCTCTGCCACCTCCTTCTGAATCTTGGTCTCCCACATTTTGTATACGCCGACAACGTACAAGTACTCATTCCCATCACAGATTCACTACCCAATGCCCTTCTAAAATGGGAAAGTGCCCTCTCCGCCATCAACAGCCTTCTCACACAACTCAACCTAGCGCTAAACACTAATAAAACTGAACTAATGATCATCGCCCCCCAACAACTCAATCCCTCACCCACCAATGTCAGCACTCTGCACCCCCTCCCAGACTTCGCTCAACATGTAAGAGACCTTGGTGTACTTCTTGACACCCAATTCAACCTGCAAAAATTCATCAACACCACCCTTAAGGAATGTTATTTCAAACTACACACACTCAAAAAAACTAAAACCACTCTTGCATCCCAGCGACTTCAGAACTGTGCTTCAGGCACTCATCCTATCCAAAATAGATTATGCAAATGCCATCCTACTAGGCCTTCCCAAAAATGCCACAACCCCCCTGCAGCTCCTTCTAAATGCAGCTGCGCACATACTAACAGGAACACGCAGAAATGAACACATCACACCCATTCTCAAACAATTACATTGGCTCCCCATATCCTCAAGAATCATCTTTAAGACTCTAACTCTCATACACAAAGCCATCCACAACCCAAACATGCATTGGTTCTCTGACACCCTCCATCTTCGTACGACATCAAGACCAACCAGATCACCATACCTTGCAACAATACCCAAACTATCCCACCTCACTTCCACCAAACAACGCTCCATCTCCTTAGCTGGTCCCAAGCTATGGAATTCCATGCCCACCAGTCTACGCCTCGAGATCTGTCCAAAGAAATTTAGACAGAAACTTAAAACATGGCTTTTCACGCACGCCTACTCTTAATCTGCCATCCCAGTTCCATTCCCCCCCTCACCCCTCTTCCAATGCACCCAACCACCCACCCAGACTCATTCATCCCCCTCTACCCCCTTCCAACCTCCACCCCTTCCTCACCCCCCCAACCTCCCATCTCTCTCGAACTTAGCCCCCCCTATTCCCCGTGATCCTCCCCTCCACTCCCTCACCTTGTATATAGAATATACATAATAGAATGTATATAGAATGTATATAATTCCTGCTTCTTGTAAAAAAAAAACACCTTATCTCCCTCCTCTGTTCCCAGCATACTCATATAGTTCCAAGTTACTTCCCTGCCCCTTCCCTCCCCTCCCCCCCCCCCCCCCCCCCCCCCCCCCAGTTATATCATCAGTTACAATGTAAAGCCCTGTTGGCTGAATTTGCTGTTGTCTGGAAACCGATGTGATGTCTCATGCGAATGTCGGTATAGAAAAATGTTAAATAAATAAATAAATAAAATTGGTGAGTTGCTGCACATGAGGCATCATTAATTCACCAGGGGTAGGTCCTGTCAGACAAATCTGATTGATTTTTTTTGATTGGGAGAGTAGAGAATTGGATCCAGAAAGAACACTCAATGTGATATACTTGAATTTCAGCAAAACCTTTCATATGGTCCCTCATAGGAGGCTCGTGAATAAAATCTGAGGCTTGGGAGTTGGCACCAAAGTGGAGGAGTGAATTACAAACTGGTTGACTGACAGGAGTCAGTGTGTAATGGTAAATGGAACCTACTCAGTGTTTAAGTGGAGTGCCAATAAGGATTGGTTTTGGGAACGGTTCTGCTCAATATCTTTGTGAATGGCATTGCAGAAGTGATAGAAGGTAAAGTTTGTCTATTTGTGGATGATACTAAGATCTTCAACAGCGTGGACACGCCTGAAGGAGTAGAAATAATAAAAAGTGATTTACGAAAGCTTAAAGAGTGGTCAAAGATTTGGCAGCTGGGATTCATTGCCAAGAAGTACAGAATCATGCATCTGGGGTACAGTAATCCTGTATGTGATGGGGTATGAAAGACTAATGTGCATGGAGTGAGAGAGGGACCTAGAGGTGATAGTGTCTGTTGATTTGAAGAAGGCAAAGCAATGTGACAAGGTGATAGCTAAAGCTAGAATAATGCTGGGCTGCATAGAGAGAGAAATAATCAGTAAGAAAAAGGAGGTGATAATGCCTTTGTACAGGTTCTTGGTGAGCTCTCACCTGGAGAACTGTGTTAAGTTCTGGAGACCTTATCTAAAAAAGGATAGAGACAGGATGGAGGTGGTCCAGAGAGGATTGTCTAAAATGGTGTGGGGGTTATATTGGAAGACTTATGAGGAGAGGCTGAATGATCTGAATATGAATATCATGGAAAGAGAGGAGGTACAGGGGAGATATGATACAGACCTTTAGATACCTGAAAGGTTTTAATGATGCACGATCCTCAAACCTTTTCCATTGGAAAGCAAGCAATAGATCTAGGTGTCATGAAATGAAACTCCATGGGAACAACTCAGAACCAAAGTAAAAAAATGTTTCTTTACAGAGAGAGTGGTGGATTCCTGTAATGCTCTTCCAGAAGAGGTGGTGAAGTCAAAAACAGTAAGGGGTAGATTTTATAAATTTACGCACGCGCGTACTTTTGTTCAAGCACCAGTCGCAAACAAAAGTACGCTGGATTTTGTAAGATACGCGCGTAGCCACGCGTATCTTATAAAATCTGGGGTCGGCGCGCGCAAGGGGGTGCACATTTGTGCAACCTGCGCGCGCCGAGCCCGCCGCGAGCTGCCTGTTCCCTCCGAGGCCGCTCCGAAATCGGAGCGACCTCGGAGGGAACTTTCCTTCCACCGCCCCTCACCTTCCCCTCCCTTCCCCTACCTAACCGACCCCCCCCCCCCCCCCCCCGGCCCTATCTAACCCCCCCCCACCTTTGTTGGCAGATTTACGCCTGCCGAAAGCAGGTGTAATCTGCGTGCGCCAGCAGGCTGCCGGTGCGTCATCACCCGACCCGGGGGCTGGTCCGGAGGCCTCGACCACGCCCCCGGGCCGGCGTCATGCCCCCGACATGCCTCCGCTCCGCCCCAAAATTTGTTGCCGCCCACCCGACACGCCCCCGACGCCCCTTTGCAAAGCCCCGAGACTTACGCGCGTCTCGGGGCTTGCGCGCGCCGCCGAGCCTATGCAAAATAGGCTCGGTGCATGCAGGGGGGATTTGGGGTAGGTTTTCGGGGGATACGCGCGTATCTTATGCACATACCCGTTTGAAAATCTACCCCTAAATGAATTCATAAAGACATGGGATAAAAAGTGTGGATCCCTAAAGGCAAGAGGTGGAAATGAAGAAAACAATGCAGTAACCCGTATCGAGCAGAAGAAGACATGGAGATTGCTAACCTTAACCAATTATCGTTCATGATTTTGATGCAACTGAAACATCACTTTGTACTTCAATGGAGGCGGAAAAGTCAGGGTCCTGACTTTTATAGTCCGGGGTACCGATACATAGAAATTAATGGAAAAGTGCAGGACTGCTTTAATGACCAAGTCCAAAAGCATAGCACATTCATACAGCAATGTCTGAATTATCAAGAAGGATGTTCAATCTGTAAAAATGTTGATAGCAGGAATTTTGATATGGGTTTGACAGTGCTTGGTTTTGATTGTTAATTTTACAACCTTTAACATAAGGCTTGTGGGTAACTTGTATGGAGTGGCAGTTACTTCCTTAAGAAACTTGCTGGGCAGACTGAATGGACTATTTCATCTTTTACTGCTATCAATACTATGTCTCAAAGGGGCTTATAAATAATGCTTATGGCCCAGGTGCAGCTCAGGGGCCAGAATTGAGGGTTGATCACCACAATTACCAGGACATTTCTGCTACCCTTGGGAGAGAGTAGATGGATGTTTCCATAGGCTGCAAAATCCCTTTATATCTGCTCTGTGGGTTGCACAAACTGCTGCTTCCTGGGCCCACCCAGAAAAATAATTACACCTTATTAAGGTATATTTGTTTATATATTTTTGGCCCGCAAATAATTTTTTTCATGCCTGTTTATTATAAATGTCTCTAGTAATGAATTACTTTCCATCATAGCAGTTTATTACTGGGGAATTTGAGTAAACTTTTGTGAGTAGCAGACTAAGCACAAAAGTTTATGACCTCAAAGTTGATTTGTGCAAATTTTTTCCAGAAAAGGAATTTTAGTGAAAACATTTGACCACACTTTAGCCTTTTTGCATTTTTCTAGATATTTTGTACTCATTTTCATGCAAAACGCTCTTTTGGCTAAATATTTAGTACTAGCTGTACCCGGCCACGTGATTTTGAACAAACAAACATTTACATTTTTATTTATATACATATCAGCATTACTTTGATGCACCTGTATGCTTATGTACCCTGAAAAGATGGCTGGAAAGATAAGGTCAGATTTGTGTTCAAAGTTCCAGATTTCACTGACTATGTACACTTTTGCAGCAGCTTTATCCATCTCTAGGATACACTAAGTCCCCATCATGGCCCTCTCCTCATCCAGGTAGGGTGCATATTTCCCCACTGAAGGATCTTGGAGCATATAAGGCACAGAGGACACATAAGCTTTTTGCGAGTTAGCATGTGTTAACTCTGCCAGGGGCTTCTTTAGTGAACACAAAACTGAAGTATTTGTTTAATATTTCTTCCATGTCTTCATCTGTCTCTACACCTTGCTCCATGTCTCCTTTCAATTTCACTATACCACTTCGTACCTTCCTTTTTTCACTGATAATTCTGAAAAATGTTTTTTACCACTTTTTTCCTCTTTTGCAATCCTTTCTTCCACTTGACCATTTGCTTTCCTGATTTATTTCTTTATCTCCTTCAGTTTCACCAGGTATTCTTCCCTGTTTTCCTCTATTTGGGATCCTTTACACTTCCTGAACGATGGTCTTTTTACCTTTATTTTTTCAGACACCTCCTTTGAGAACCAAATTACTTTCTTATTCCTCTTACTTTTGTTTATTTTTCTTACATATGGAATTGCTGCCTTTTTATTTTCTCCTTTTAGTCTGTCTCACTGGTGATGCAGCTGACCCATTGTCTCCCAGTCTACTAGTTCTTCCTCCAGGTACATTCACATTTTGTCAAATTCCGTATGTTTGAAATTCAGAACTTGGGTCTTCGTGTGAATTCTCTGTATCTTATTTACGATATCAAACCATACCATCAGATGATCACTGGTGCTCAGGTGGGCATCTGTCCAGATATTAAAGATATTAATGCCATTAGTGAGCACTAGGTTGAGTATCACACCCTCTCTCATGGTTTCTATTACCTTTTGTTAGAGCAGAGCCCCTTGAAGGGACATCCATTAATTCTTTCATCTTACAGATTCTGCAGAAAGAGAAACTTCAATCTACATCCAGCAGATTAAAATCTCCAATGATCAACACCTCTCCCTTCTTTCCTATTTTTTGGATGTCTTTCACTAGATCTCAATCCAGGTCTTCAGTTTGGGTTGAAGACCTGTATAAATGGAAGAACCATCATCTTTTTTACGATAAAACCCTATCCCACATCCCTTGCATTGATTTTGTTTTTGACATAAAGTGCTAGGTAGGGGGTTAGGGGCCACTTTGACATTCTACGTGATACCTACGAACAGAACAGTGGTCTCTTGTGAAGATTTGCTGGCCTTTGGAGTGAGGAAACTCACTCCAAGATGAGATTTGGGCAAGGTTCTCTCAACCTAGCTTGATGTTACCCAGGAAGAGAGTCCATCAAGCTAGGTTGAGAGAACCTTGTCAAAGTGGCCCCTAACCCCCTACACTCTTACCCTAATCCCCACCTCGAGTTACTAGGTGGCCCTCCCATAGGGTTACAAATATCTACCTATGGGCCATGATATTATGGCCAGTCTCTCTCTCTCTCTCTCTCTCTCATATGTCTGGGATCATTAAAAATGGTCCCCCAGTGGCTGAATGCAGGAAATACAACAGGTCTGGCACTTATTGCAGATTCTGAAATGGTATCACAATTTGTGCTAACTTAGCTCTTTGCACAGGTAATTAGTGCAAATTGTGATAAATGCTGTATTAGTATAAAACACACCCCTTTTGCTATCACATGCAGTACTTACTACATTTTGATAAATCCAGGCCTAAGTTTGTACCTGAGGCAATGGAGGGTAAAATGACTTGCCCAAGGTCACAAGGAGCAACAGCAGGACTTGAACCCTGATTTTCTGGTTCATAGCTGACTGCTTTAACCACTAGGCTACTCCTCCAATTGCATGTCAGTCTTCCAACCCCCAGACCATGGGCAGATTTTTAATTGGTTTTTATTTTTGGGGCCTCCACTTACTATCGCTATAATATTAAGTCAGAGGGTGTACAGAAAAGCAGATTCTCTGCTGAGCGCACCATTCTGAATCAGCCGTATGTAAGTGGGGGGATTTTAGTAGATACGCATGCTGATGTAATTACCAGTTTTTCCAGTTCATTCCCAGTTTACCCAGATAAAGGGCCCCATTAGTTAAATAGCCTTCCTTTAATCCTGTTAGTACCAACCCTTGAAGCCCCACTGACTAGCCTAGAATTTTATATTTAATTACTTACTTACCATCCAGAGCAGTAGTAAAGTTATGCGGCAGGGGACCCCAGTGAATGCTTGTCTGTATAAATATGTACAAGCATGTTTCATGTTAAAATCCCAGATTGCCCATGTCCTGCCCATGCCAGCCCCTTTTTTGCAATTTCTTATTTGTGCGCAAACTAGGAGATATGCCTGTACTTGGGCACTATTTAAATCAACACAGTAAGCGCCAGCCAGACAAGCTCATATATCTACCGGTTTTGGCACATGCTGGGCTTTTAAAATTCACCCTAAGAGAGGGAAATATATTAAAAACTATGCAGGAGAAAAGATTTGGAGAAAAGGATTTAACTGCAGAAGACCAAAACTTCTAAAGCGCACACTAAGACAGAGAGGAAGATATATAAATATATTGAAACAAATCACTTAGCAAATTGCAGTGCTGTTTGCTTTGTATCAATCTGCACCTGATTCAATTTTCTTATTTCAAATACATCTCTGAAAAAGATGCAAGAATCTCTGTTCTTGGAAAAGACAATTAGAAGCTGTGACTCATTTTCTATTATATTTTACAACAAAACTGAAATGTGTAAGACACAGAAAGAGTCAAATTAAACTATTTTATTACACAATCTGAGTATTAGATTGTCATGTTTATTGCTTATCAGATAAAATACTCATTCTTTATAAAGAAATACACAGAGAATATTAGTCTATTTTTCCATCTAACAGCATGCATTGTTTTATCTTTAGTAATAATAGAGTCACAAAAAATCTGTGATTTGTTTTCCATTCATATCTTTTTACGAATAAAAGCAGGGTCATGCTGCCCATAGATTTTTATTAAGCATGTGTTTATATCATTATTTATTATGGTTAATTTAAAAAACACATCATAGCTTATGAAAAGAAAAACTTATGATATTCTAAGCATAGTATAATTATTTCAAAATACATCTTGTGTCACTTCAAATGTATACACCATTTTTCATTTCTGAAAAAGATACAAGAACATCACTACATTGTTTTAAAAAATGAGATGTACTCTCTTTAATAGATTATGAAGTTTGCAAGCCTCATTTAATCTTTATCGATGTTGGGCCTAACAAGATGGCTTTGGGTTGTCTGGGGGTACTCTGCATTTTTGACAGGCTTGATAAAATCCATAACCATATTTAGGGGTAGATTTAAAAGACCTACGTGCATAAAACATGGGGTTTTACGCACTTAGGTGGCCTTACATGTGCTGGGCCTATTTTCAAAGGCCCGGCCATGCGTGTAAGTCCCGGGGTTGCTTAAAGGGGCGGCCCAAAAGGTGGGGCAGGGCAGTCTGGGGGCGGGGAAGTCCAGGGGGTGGGGTGGGGAGGTACGGGGGTGGGGCTAGAGGTGCCCAGCACAGCGGACATTTGCCACTGTGCCGGGGATATCACGTGCCAACAGGGTGCCGGCAAGTGCAACCTGTGCCTGCTCGAAGCAGTTGTAACAGGTAAAACAAGGATTTGGGGGGTTTAAGATAGGGCAGGGGGGGGGAGGTTAGGGGAAGGGGGTTGAAAGGTTAATATAGGGGGTAGGGAATAGGGGTGTGCATTCGTTGTGAACAAATGCACAATCCACAACGTATAGGTCCCTATTTGTTGCATTTGTGGGTTCACGAAACGTATGGCGAACCCCCACGAATGCAACAAATCCTGAACGAATAAACCCCCCACCCTCCTGACCTCCCCCCCCCCCCCAAGACTTGCCAAAAGTCTCTGGTGGTCCAGCGGGGGTCCTGGAGCGATCTCCTGCACTTGGGCCGTCGGCTGCCAGTATTCAAAATGGCGCCGATAGCCTTTGCCCTTACTATGTCACAGGGGCTACCGGTGCCATTGGTAGGAGCACAAGATGGCACCAGCCGTCCATTGCTCCTACCATGTGACAGGGGCCGACCAATGGCACCGGTAGCCCCTGTGACATAGTAAGGTCAAAGTCTATCGGCACCATTTTGAATACCTGCAGCCGACGGCGCGAGTGCAGGAGATGATCCAGGACCCCCAATGGACCACCAGGGACTTTAGGCAAGTCTTGGGGGGTCAGGAGGGGGGGGTTATAGTTAATTAAATTAAAGGGAACAAATGCCAAATTCAACGTATTAACGGATCGAGCTTTCTCCCCTTGACCGAATGCAACGTATCTGGGCCCCAATGAATACGTATCCGAATTCAATGTATGCTTTCCGTCTGCACATCCCTAGTAAGGAAGTTCCCTCCCAGGGCCGCTCCTAAATAGGAGCGGCCTGGGAGGGAACTGCAGAAGGCCGGAGGCGTTCCGCGCGCAGGTTGAACAATGTGCACCCCCCTTGCACGTGCCGACCCCCGATTTTATAACATGTGTACACCGGTGCGCGCATATTATAAAATTGTGTATCCATGTGTGCTCGCCGGGTAGCACATGCACGTGGACGCACGCATGCAAGCTTTTAAAATCTGCCCCTTACAGCCTTGTTACAAAGCCCTAATATCTCATCTATACCCTGCCAGCACCAATACACTTATGAAATGAGCAAGACACAGTCTATCGTAACTCTTCTTAGTTTCTGCTTTTCCACATGATAGCACTATATCAGGCACTTGCGAAAATTCTGTCCTGGTATTTTCATGTTACATGCTTCGCAGTCATCATGCAGTGCATGTACCAACAATTCTTTATAACACAATGCAACGTTGGCCATATGAGTGAACTGAATATGCTTTTACAATAATGAAAGGCTGAGGTAGATTTTATAAATTTACGCACGCGCGTACTTTTGTTCGTGCACCAGGCGCAAACAAAAGTAAGCTGGATTTTACGCGTATCTTTAAAAATCCGGGGACGGCGCGCGCAAGGCGGTGCACATTTGTGCAACCTGCGCGCGCCGAGCCTGGCGCGCGCTGTCTGTTCCCTCCAGAGGCCGCTCCGAAATCGGAGCGGCCTCGGAGGGAACTTTCCTTCTACCTCCCCTCACCTTCCCCTCCCTTCCCCTACCTAACCCACCCCCTCGGCCCTATCTAACCCCCCCTACCATTGTTGGCAGATTTACGCCTGCCAAAAGCAGGCATAAATCTGCGTGCGCCAGCGGGCTGCTGGCACACCATCACCCGACCTGGGAGCAGGTCCGGAGGCCTCGACCACGCCCCCAGGCCGGCGCCACGCCCCCGGTCCCGCCCCAGACTGCCACCTGACCCCCGGACACGCCCCGGACACGCCCTGGACACACCCCCTCCCGCCCCTTTTACAAAGCCCCGGGACTTACGCGCGTCCCAGGGCTATGCGCGCACCGGTGGCCTATGCAAAATAGGCGCGCCCGGCTCGCGAGTGCCCCTGCGAGCGTAAATCCGGCTTTTAAAATCCGGCCCTATATGTGTGTTTGTTTACAAAGCCCCATTTCATTTCATCTCATGTCCCCACAAATTCCAATCTGGAAGCCCATTTGCCGTCTCTTTGTTTACCTTCCATATCATCCTGGTTCATTGTTGTTGAAAGTGCAAAAACTGTATAAGAAGGGCACCTTGACTACTAACAGGTCTCCTGCATCCTCGTTCTATTCAGTCAGCAGAGATCCATCAGTGAGTTATAAAATGAAATGTTTACAAGATTAAGAAAATTGTTTTTAAAAAATAGTTAGCTTTTGTCAAAACATCCACGAAAAAATTAAACACAAGCTCTTAAATCTGCTACAATGGATGGACCAATCTTCTTCTTTTAGTTTCTTAAAATAATTCATATTCTTGGCATTCATCACTGTTTAATACAATTCCAAGCCCATAAAATCTATGTAGCTGTTGCCACTGGATCTGCGTTTTCTTGGTCGTCTTCATTATCAGTCAACACCATCTCATCTATCTCTGCATTGTTTGGCCCTTCTTTATTTTCTCCTTTGACACTGGTAGCACTCTCAAAAAATTCCATCAAAATTCCTATAGCTGCTTTAAGTACACGGTCCCTAAGAACGTTACAGAGAGTTTGCCGCTCCTTGACAATGAGTTCTCCTTCTTCTATCTCCTGTCTTTCAGGGGTTTCTCAGTCTGCTTTGCTATCACTTATTTCTTGGGAATCAAAAATTGTTTGCACCAGCAACATCTTATCTATCTCTGCATCAGCAACCCTTTTTTTGTCAACAGCAACATTCTCTGGAGAATCACGCACAATTCCTAACACCGGATATCCGTCTGAGTCTGATTCAAGGTCCATAAGAAAGTAATAGGTCTTATTCTCCACCTTGCAAATTGAAGACTGCCTTCTCTTTCTATCACCTGTCTTTCAAGGTGTTTTTGGGGATCCATTTTTTCCAATGAGGCTATGCTACAGCTTTTTTTTTTCTGTGCAAGTTGTGTGGGCATGCCTCTGCCTTGTCCCTACATACCTCTGGACATGTATAGACTTGTCCACCCCCATTTTTATCCACCTACCATACCTGAAATCAATCTGCTTTAAAGTAGTTGAAAAGTAGAATATAAATCAAAAAAATAAAAATAAATAAATAATTTTCAGTACCATAAGAACAATGTTATTCTTGGTCTGTCTAAGAATATTGCTTAGTAATCTTGTATCATCACAGAGAGATGCAACAAAACCTACCGCTGTAACTCTGCGATTTGTGGGACCCAAAGAGCTCATACAGGAATACTTTTGGCCAGAAGAACCTCATTAGTGCCCAAGATAAGATCCCAGTGTACAAAGCTGAGAGGACGAGGCAGTATGAACACCAGCCTCTCTCAATACTTCCTGAGAAGTTGGTATTCAATATGCCTGCTGTAGTCTAAGAGAAGTTAAATTCTTAACAGAAAATTATATGACAATGATAAACAAAAAGCTATCACAACTTAACCAGCTATAGCAAGCTACGGCTACTGAGCCAATTGAAACGTTTACTAACTACCACAGACTTCAGAACTGTTTTACAAACACTAAGGGGTAGATTTTTAAAAAAAGCGCGTTTGCGTCCTTTTGTTGGCGCACCAGGCGCAAACAAAAGTATGCTGGATTTTATAAGATACGCGTGTAGCCGCGCGTATCTTATAAAATCCTGGATCGGCGCGCGCAAGGCTGGCGATTTTGGGCAGCCGGCGCGCGCCGAGCCACGCAGCGTGCCTCCGTTCCCTCCGAGGCCTCTCCGAAATCGGAGCAGCCTCGGAGGGAACTTTCTTTCACCCTCCCCTCACCTTCCCCTCCCTTCCCCTACCTAACCCACCCACCCGGCCCTATCTAACCCCCCCTACCTTTATCCATGGATTTACGCCTCCCGGAGGGAGACATAAATCCACGCGCGCCAGCGGGCTGCTGGCATGCCGAGACCCGACCCGGGGGTGGTTCCGGAGGGCACGGCCATGCCCCCGGAAATCCCCGGGCCGAAACCATGCCCCCCGGGCCCACCCCCTAAACGCCACGTCCCGCCCCCAAAATGCCGCGTCGTTCGGCCCCACCCCGACACGCCCCCTTCCGAAAACCCTGGGACCTACGCACGTCCCGGGGCTCTGTGCGTGCCGGCGGGCTATGGAAAATAGGCGCGCCAGTGCGCAAGGCCCTGCTCGCATAAATCCGGGCGGATTTACGCGAGCAAGGCTTTTAAAATCCGCCCGTCATATTCTTGAATCTTGACTACTGCAATTCCTTGCTCCTTGGTCTTCCAGCTTGTCACATAAAACCATTCTGTGACAGGGGCCGACCAGTGGCACCAATAGCCCCTGTCACACAGTAAAGGCATAGGGCCACCGGCACCATTTTGATTAGTGGCAGCCGATGGCCCGAGAGGGAGAGATCGCTCCTGGGACTCGCTGGACCACCAGGGCTTTTAGTAAGTCTTGGGGGGGGGGGGGGGGGAATCGGGATGGTGTGGGGGGGTTGTAATTAAGTAAATTTGAAGGGTTGGGGTGGGCTGTTTTTTTTTTGTAGACAATCGCCGAAAAAAAAAATGAGCTGCAGGAAAACAACATTTTCGACGAGGCTCCCAAACCGCAGCCCGACCTGAAAACCTAAAACGATGCACATCTCTACTAATTATATAAATAACAACCCCCATCAGACCTAATTGGGATATCACTTAAACAACACAATTCCCTCTATCTAGTCATTATTAACTGTGAATGATACTACTGTAATGATATTGCTGCAATGATATTGCTAGAATCAATAATTTGTGATATATGGTATATAACTTGTGAATGTCAATGCTGTAAACCATGGCGATCTAGTGATTTTCACATGAAATGACAATATACAAAACGTCTAAATAAATAAATAAATAAATAAATAAATAAATAACGTTTAAATTAAAGGTCTTTGTTATCTGTTCCAGAAGGATATTTGAAGTAAAATAATTGGTATTCTATAATGTAATTAGATAATTGGCCCAGAATACTCCCTTAGTGGGTGATGGAGCAACTCCTGTAAAGCAGTTCAAGGCTTCAGTACTGCTGCTCATTAGGGATGTGTATTCTGTTAAAACAAATGCGCAAAATATCTATTTATTTATTTATTTTGATTTTTTTATATTACACTTTTTGGCACTTCAAAGTGTACATCAAAGCAGATTATATTCAGGTATTATAGATATTTCCCTATCCCCAAAAGGCTTACAATCTATAAGGTCAATGTGTTTCATTCGGGGGGGACCCTGAAACTAATCAAGGGACCCTCTCTGAATGAAATGAACCTTATTCATTGCATATGTTTTAAATTAATTCATCGGGGCTAGATCTAGGGCCAAGGGTGGATTCTCTCTTAGGACATAGGCCAAGGCCCAAAGCAGGGGCCGTGGACTACTCACACGATCAGGCAAAGGTCAGTACCAGAGAGACAGTCCGGAGGTACTACCTGGGGAGACAACAGACGAACACAGGAACAGAAGGACACTGGAACAGTAGGATGCAGGAACAAGGCTGGAACAGTAGGATCCTGGAACAAGACTGGAATGAAACTAGAACAAGGATTTAGAACACAGTATACAAGCCGACTCGATTGCCAAGGCCAGGAAGCGCAGGCAGGAATTTCCTTAAGTAGTTCCTTCAATCAGGGCATGCCATGGAACTAGGACCCGCCCCTGGTCCTACAAGAGGCCGAGCGGTTTGCGGTCCTCCTAATTAATCCACTACTTAAATGCTAAACAAAGCTGTAGAGAACCACATTGTTCGAAGATTAAGATCTTTATTGGATGGATAAGGCCGCAGCATAGGAGAACATTACATAGTAAATTCAAACATTAAATATATTCTCTTAAACCCATAGGGTGACCATGCCCACACCTGTCTTGTAGCTTGTATCATGCTAATACAATATTTTGTCGATGGGGATGCTCATGAACGTTGTTCTTTGCTTACCAGGTCAAAGATCTCTGCAGTGTGATGACATTCTGCTCCGTAGCAAGAGCAGGATTCACTTATTTAAGATGCAGCACAATTTTCGGGGTGGAGAGCAGGCCAAATCCTGGCCATCAAAGCCAAAGACTTGACAGTCAACTTGTCTATGCTCTCACCCCTCATGCAACATAGTGGCATAGATACCTGCTGGGTATTCACCCACCTATACCACATAGTAGCAGGAATACCCGCTGGGTATTCTCTGTCTAATTAGCTTTTAACGTAGCACCTGCTGTGCTCCCTTAGGACATGGTCAACCCCACCGCCTAATGCTGTGACTGTTCATCATTCCATCCCCACCCCACCATGTTGCTATATTTTGCCACTTGCCTGTCCAAGCTTACTCCCAAAACCCAAGGGAACAAATGTGCTTCATGCCATTATAATTGAAAGGGAATATGGTATCCTTAAATTGCATGACCCATATGGGATCCACCAAGCACAATTCTACCAATGTAACTGAGTAGCACATATTAAGGGGTGACGTGAACTCATGCAAAATACATGTGCTATGAAGACCTCGAAGGACACAGATAAATGATGGGTCTATCTTTGAGTGCCAGGTTGCCAGAACCACTGACAACCATGGCAGAGAACCAACCATGTATGTGGAACGCCAGGATTTCATATCCCATCTGAGATTGAAAATAGAATTCCTATAAGGAAAAGTAATGGAAACATAGACTAAGTTGTTAAGGAGGGGTGAAGTGCTAGACAATTTGTTGATTGGCAAGAATATATCTGCCAAATTGCATAGAACTGGTTTTGCAGACCCCGCAGTAAGAAAGTAATTATAGTTAACATGTAGAGCAAGGCTGGAAATGCTGTGATCTCATAGAGAAATTGTAGTCACATCAGTGAACTAAAAGGATATTATGTACCCACCATATTACAGGGTCGCTTTTTGGTGACCTCTAGAACTTACCTACATTAGGCACTAGGGATGTGAATCGGTACCGGACTCGTTTCCGGTATCGATTTCGGGTAAAAACCGCGGGAAATCTTTGTTCCCGCGATTCTTACCCATTTTAATCGGCTGTGTCTTGCTGAAAAAAAAAAACCACCCAACCATTTAAATTTAATCCTTTCGCATCCCCCACCCTCTTGATCCCCCCCAAAAAAAATTTTTAAACCACCTGGTGGTCCACGCTCGAGCCGTCGGCTGCCACTGATCAAAATGGCGCCATTGGCCCTTTGCCCTTAGCATGTGACAGGGTATCTGTGCCATTGGCCGGCCTTTTCACATGGTAGAAGCACAGGATATGAAAGGATTAAATTTAAAGGTTTGGGGTGGGTTTGGGGTGTATTTTTATTTATTTATTTATTTATTTATTTATTTATTTATTTACTTACCAGTTTTATATACCACAGTTCAGGTAACAGTATTACTAATCACTTTGATTCACATTTCAACAATTACAATGACAATATAAAAAAGAATAATTTATAATGTCTTACACAGAACAGGGTGAATGCAATTTGGATAAAAACTTATAATGAACAGGGAGAATACAGTTATATACATACAATTTATAATGAACAGGGTGGAAACAATTATATACAAATAGCTTGGGGGAACAGTGTGTGGAGTCGCTGGAACTGTCACATTCAATGTGAGATATCTAATACTAATGGAATGTTGGTGTTGGAGGGATGTTGTGGAAGAGTCGAGGGGGATGATCTTCTGTAGGATCTGTGTTAGGATACCTGGGTTATGAGAATGCTTGGTTGAACAACCAGGTCTTAAGTCTTTTTTTGAAAGTGGGTGTCGATTTTTAAGTGCACTTTCTTCCCGCCCCCCCCCCCCCCCCCCCCCAAATGGTATGAGAACCCCATGAAAAATGTTGTGGGGTTTTCCTATCGGGTTCGGGGGCCCCTCGAATTCTGACAAGTTTGAAAATATCTTCCAAAATTTTCAATCTCTGACGATCTTCCGATATTTTCAATCATCAGAAAAATGATTCACATCCCTGTTATGCACTACAACAGGCATGCATGCAATTCACACTTTCAATCCCCTGGCAGAACGAAGAGATTAACCACAAGATAGCACCAATTCTTCACAATCCTCGAAGATTCTAAATGAACACTCTGGCAAATAAGGTCACTAGCTGCAGCAACAGCTGTTTGACCTGGTAAATCACTATCAACAACAACAAAAGTTGACCGTGACTTTTATAACATCACAAATGTAAAACTGAACATGTATGTGCTGTCTGAAGACCATGAGACACCTGTGCTAGTGTCAGGGGTGGATCACAAAAATGACTATTTCCTGGATACCAACATTTGCTAAAGAAAAGAAAAGATGATAGACTGAAGATGCTGACATGCCAGTGCTGGAGGTATAGCCCCGGAACTATCTGACCCAGAAGTCCAATAGTGATCAGACATTCACTGAGAGAGCAGAGACCATAAGTAAGATTGTACATGGAAATGCAAATGTTTAAACCTGAGAAACATTGTTGCAGTGGAATGGCATGACTTATGCCATCCTGCAAGGAAGAAACTAAGATCAACATGGGTACGAGTAGCTGCCAGAAATGGGGCAAGTGCCATAATAACTGCATGAAATTATGTCCTGTCTGTCAGCTACAGGTTGTTGCCCTTGGGAATTAAAGATGACATGGCACAAAACTACATTCAAAGATGTGGAAAAGATGGTTCGTCAGAGCTATTGCTGAGGCCATAGATAAAAGATGAGCAAAATGCCATTTCAAAGCAGATCGTAACCTGTCTGTGACCTACCTGACAGGTCATAGTGTCACTGACATCCTCCGCTACAATTATCAGCACAGCTCAAATAGGTAGAGCATGGAAGGTTGAAAGGTTGCTTTATTATCTCACAGATGAGTGCATATAATTAGTTACCCAAACCACTCCTAGCGCCAAAGACGATTCACCAGTTACCTAAATCACTCCCAGTGCCAAAGAAATTCACCACATATAACCACTGCTGGGATGTTAAAAGTATGTGTAGGAGGAAGTTATACCTCAGACAAGAGAAAAGATGACACATAGAAAATGCTGTTATGCTACTGCTGGTGGTGTTGCCCTTAGTACTACCCGATCCAGATGTCTGGTAGTGAATGGTCATGAGCTGACTGAACAGAGACAATTTGCACAGAATTATTCAAGAAAAGTATAAGTTCTCTGACATGAGGATTTTCTTGTAATTGAATTGGAGATCTCATTACTGTTGTGAAATTATGGAAATTGCATTTGATGTCCTCTACTGCCTGGGAATCTTCTCAAGTAGGCATGCTTGAGAGTTTTGAATGTGAAAAGGGGTGTGGAATATTTTAATACAGGACCTGTATATAAAATAACTTCAAGAACTTAACCAAAAAGCATGCAGATAGAATGATCTCAAACTGCCTATCTCCTGTTAGTAACTTGGCCAAAAACTGTAAGCACAATAGCATAGGAATATAAATAAATATCTTCACGAGCTGCCATAATGATTCCCCTGGATGCAGCTCCAATATAGATACCCACAGAACCGCTAAAGATAGAGGACTGCCCTGACTGTGGCACTCAACTGGGGCTGGCAAAACCCTTTAAATAAAGATGGCTGCTGACATACTCAGCATGGTGTAAGCATGCCTTTCACCTCGCTCTCAGCCAGGGCCAGTGCTAGTTTTTTTGTTGCCCTGTATGAAAAATTACTGTGCTGCCCCACCCCCCACCACCACCTCTGATTCATTCAGTGCCTGTCCCAGGCCCATCAAATAAAGTCCAGCTCCCTCCTGCAATCTATATTTTAAAAAACTGACAAGCTTCCCCATCCAGAAACCATGGATAAGGAAGTGTATTAGGTACCCTAGGCAAACCCTACAGCCTTGCACTCACGGCATCCCCTCCCCCCCCACACACACCCCACACCCTTTACAGACAATTAAATTATGCATGTATAACAAATTGTACATGAAAAAGAACATTCAAGAGTACAGCCTTCTGAGGGAAAAATATCACTTACAGCATGCATATTATATTTACATGCACTCCTGGGGGTAGATTTTCAGAGGGGTAGACGCGTAAGATACGCGCGTACCCCCCAAAAACCTACCCCAAATGCCCCCTGAGTGCACCAAGCCTATTTTGCATAGGCTCGGCGGCGCGCGCAAGCCCCAGGATGCGTGTAAGTCCCGGGGCTTGCATGGAGAGGCGTGTCGGGGGGCTTGGGGGCGTGCCGGGAGTGACGCAGCGTTTCGGGGGCATGTTGCAAGTGACACTGCGTTTCGGGGGCGGCGCCACGGGCGTGGTTTCGGCCCAGGGGCGTTCCAGGGGCATGGCCGCGGCCTCCGGACCAGCCCCCGGACTGGAACATGGAGCGCGGCAGCCGGTCCGGCGCGCGCAAAGTTACGCCTGCTTCCAGCAGGCGTAACTTTGCCGACAAAGGTAGGGGGGGTTTTAGATAGGGCCGGGGGGGTGGGTTAGGTAGGGGAAGGGAAGGTGCGGGGGGGTGTGGGAGGGAACGGAGGCAGGCTGCGCGGCTTGGCACACGCAGGCTGCCGATTTTGGGCAGCCTTGCGCGTGCCGACCCCAGATTTTAATGGATACGCGCAGCTACGCGCGTATCTATTAAACTCCCGCGTACTCTTGTTCGCGCCTGGTGCGCGAACAAAAGTACGCGTGTGTGCAGATTTATAAAATCTGCCCCCTGATGTCCCAACCAGAAAACTCTGCAAAAAAAGACACTTGGAGCTCCTATGAACTTAAACATTTTGTAAAGCTTGGCCCTCAGAAAGCCATGAGCAAATACAATTACCATTACAATATAGTAAACCTCCCAAAACAATCCTAACAACTTTATCTATGAAAAGGCAACACTGCACATATTACACCAGGCCTTAGTACATCAATAAAACTGTTATTAGGAAACCAGGCTGCTATAGATCCCTACATAGAAATTATATGCCAGCAAAATATCTTACCTCGGTCGCATATGCAGAACACAGACAAAGCCTCACCAAATAAAGAATAAAGAGATCAGAAAGTATAAACAGAAACGTGCTGAGAAGAACTGAACTGGAACCCACAACAAGCCAGCATCTACTTGCAGAGCAACAATGGAAAAACAGAGACATTACCTTTCATCATAAAATATTAAATAATACAATCAAGAAACATAAAACATTAATCATAATAGTAAAGTCATATTCATAAACCAATTAATGAATAGAATATTGAAAATTTTCCAAACACCAAACATTTTTTGAAAAATTTGATGAATAAAAAATCAAATTGAAAAATGTTCTATTCCCCCCCCACCCCCAAAAAAAAAATATTTCAAAAGAGCAGAATCATTAAATTACACTCAATAAGTAAAACTAATAAGGATCTCAAAATCTGCTTTCCATTCCTGGGATCTGATTTCCAGTCACCCTGAGATTGTCGTGGATTGGGGTAGACAGGGCCACACAAATTTTATCTTCTCTCTAACATACACCTCTCCCTCACCCTCAAAGATACATTATATGTGTGTGTGTGTGTGTGTGCGTGTGTGTGTGTGTGTGCATGCCTGGTATGTGACACATGGGGTAGATTTTAAAAGGTATGCGCGTGGTGTACATTTGTGCGAGCTACCCGGCGCGCACAATTGTACACTCAATTTTATAACATGCGCACGCAGCCTCGCGCTTGCTATAAAATCAGGGGTCGGTGCGGGCAAGGGGGTGCACACTAGTGCACCTTGCGCACGCCGAGCCCACGGGGAGACCAGCTGGCTTTCCCTGTTCCCTCCAAGGCCGCCCTGAAATCGGAATGGCCTCTGAGGGAATTTTCCTTCCCCCCCCCCCCCACCTTCCCCTCCCTTCCCCTACCTGTCCTGCCCCCCAGCCCTAAAAGGACCAATTGGGAACAGCCATGCCAGGAAGTGGGGAGGGAACTCTGGCCAGGCTGTTGTGGACGCACAGCCACTTCTCCTGGGTGCCAGATGCAGAGAACTAGAGATGCGCAAATTATCATTGCAATTATTGCATCGAGCGCCCAGGAGTGGTAGATGTGCATGCATGGTTTTTACGCACATGATATTACATCAGCCTGTTTATTGGCAGCCCTGCACCTGTAAAGCAACAAGGAGCAGTGGTCCCAACAGGCATCCATGGTAGAGAGGAGGGCAAGAGAGGAAGAGAAAATTGGCTGGCCAGACTGCTACTGTTCCAGGTAACATGGCCCTGCATGTCGATCCCAAGCGTTTTCGTTACACATCCAGGTCCGTGTCTCCCCCGCCCTAATCTGGCACACCATGCCCCGCGAGACAACATGTACCCAACACATTCTCCTTAATCAAAATTATGTTTTGCGGCTCCAATAGCCACGCACTATGGGACCTCTGATGAAACCCTGGAGGCCCTGAGTAACAGGAGGCTTGCGCAGTAATGAAGATGGTATTCCCCCCTTTTTTTGTTTGAAATTTGTTTATTGAAACATCAGTAAGACTGATAGAAATATGAACAGTACCAGTACATTTCACTCCTTTTATTTTTTTTTAAATTCATTGCCTTGGCATGCCTGTTGTGATGCAGCCTCCCTCTATCAGGAATCCTGCTTTTCGCTGCTGGCAACTTCAACTGAAGACCTGTGGTAGCTGCCCCCATGCTAGAGGCACTCCTTGCCAGCACCACTCACCTCCAAGGAAAGGTGAGCCCTGCTGCCCCGACTTCCCAGTGTCGCAGCCCCTTGATCAGGCTGCTGCGCTGGCCCCGACAACAAAATGAAGGCATACATGGCTGGCCTAGGTAGGAGCACAAATGGCAGCAAAAGAAAAAAGTAAATAAAATTCCACCAGCCACACGCCCACACAGCTCCCCCAACTCGATAGCCCACAACCACCAGCAACAGCCTTGCAAGCAAATAGCACTTCCCATGTGTATGCAAGGGAAAGAGCAAGGAGGTGTCGGGGGCCTGGGGCCTTCAGGACCAAGGGTCGCTTCCAGAACTGCAGACGAGATGCGACAAAGAACATTATGCGCCATGCTTAGGCACAAGGCTGGTGGCGTAGGAATCGGGGCTCCTCTCTGTATCCGCCCCCTTGCTCAGCTGCGGGGAAACAGACCACCGAGCTCTGAGATAGCAGCGGAGACTACCCTGTAGGTGCACATGGTCAAAACTGGAGGCCCTCAGCAGCACTGCAAGAAGTGCAGCTCCCTGTGCTTCCACTCGCGGTCCTCTCACCTCTCCTGGGATAGCGTGAATCATGCTAGTCGGGTCTCATGGCAGAAGGAGATTGGACCACAGCAGTGCAGTGGTGGGACATGGCAGTACAGAATGCGGTCTCTCTCCCTTTGTTCTGACTCCCACTCAGAGAATGAGCTCCGGACGCTCATCCGTCTTCCCCCAACAGGTCATGCTTGCCTGCAGCTTAGGACTGCACAAGGAGGTTTCTTGAGCTTGGAAATCTTCCACGAGTGATGACCAGCCCAAGCTGGAGCAGCAGCAGACACAGCAAGAGGCTGAAGGTCTCCATCAAGGCAAGGGCCCAGAAGGCTAGAGGTAGGCCGCGAGCGTGGAGGGAAGGACAGGCAATGCACAACCTTACCCTAAAAATGGCCAAAAGAAGAGGCTAGAGAGCATATCAGCCTAGGCTTAAATAGTGCTTGCTGGCCTGCCCACCAGCCTCTGCCCTTATCCCCTTGGAGGCAGAGCACCGCATGATTGTGACCTCTCCTGTCTAATAGGGGATGCGGTAGTTCCTCAGTACATTGATTATAGTATGTCTAGTTTGCTGTATTTTAAACTTAACTTGAATGACTGTGAGAGGGATAGCCACCCCTATCAAAAGGTACTGCATTTTCTAAAGAAAGATGGGACTTATCTATCTTATTTTTCATAAACACATATTATTAAGGGTTGTAGAGATAGCTTATTGGATCAGCACAGAAAAGAATGTATTTCCTATCTAAAACTGTGGTAATCATTATAATATATTAAAATATCTCATTTGAGAAGCTGAAAGATCAATTGAACACAAAGAGTAGATATATTTTTGTAGTTGGTATGACTAAGATTCAAATTATAATCCTTATTAACATATGTACCCCAAAAGAGAACACAGAAACATACTTTGATCTTTTCTTTTTATATCTGCTAATCAGTTTGGGCAAAGGTATGTTATTATTTGAGGAGACTTTAACATGACTCTTCAGTGACAATTGATTGTACCTCTATGACTGTTGATAAGGCAAAATGGCTAGCAGCCAAGCCACTCAAATCTGGAATATGACCTGTCTCTAGGTGATGCCTGGAGAAAGGTGAACCTCAAACCAGGATTACAGCTACTTTATTCCATGTATTCAGGAATTGATTTTTGGTTCATGAATAATCCTGATCTGTACAAAGTCAGGAATTGTAGTATTTTATTGTCTGATCATACTCCAGTAATTACGAAAGCAGAGCAATGATTTGATACAAAGCTGGTAAACAACAGAGATTGAGCAATGGCTGCTTAAAGATCCAAAATGTATTACACAGCTCAGAACTCATTGGAATTCTTAATTTTAGTTTAACAACAATGGGGAGCCTTCTAAAGTAGCCTGGTATATAGACATACAATCATTTGAAACAAATGGGTAATGTAAAACAAAACAGGGCATTGTCATTTTGTTTCATTTCAAGTGAAATGAATGGACAATGCCCCTGAAAATTAAAAACATTTACATTTGCATTCATTTTTGGATCCCATTCAAGTTAACGAGGCAAGTAAAACTGCAGTTTTATTTTCTATTCAAAGCGAGCCACTGAAACCAGACAGAAAGGAGCTGGATGGGAGGAGATGAGGAGGAAGCTGGACCAATTAAAGTCAAGCATTTTTTCAACCGTCCTATCAGAGATGACATCTGCATTAATTGATGTTTTTCTCATTTTTTAATCTTAAAACTGAAAACAAGATGTAACTTTGAATAGTTGCCATTTTGTTCTCTAATTTCTCTGTTGGATTTCAAAGAGGTTGGGCATCTGAAACACTTTAAGAACATAAGAAGAAAATGCCATACTGGGTCAGACCAAGGGTCCATCAAGCCCAGCATCCTGTTTCCAACAGTAGCCAATCCAGGCCATAAGAACCTGGCAAGTACCCAAAAACTAAGTCTATTCCATGTAACCATTGCTAATGGCAGTGGCTATTCTCTAGGTGAACTTAATAGCAGGTAATGGACTTCTCCTCCAAGAACTTATTAGAGATGTGAATCGTGTCCTCGATCGTCTTAACGATCGATTTCGGCTGGGAGGGGGAGGGAATCGTATTGTTGCCGTTTGGGGGGGTAAAATATCGTGATATATCGTTAAAATCGTTAAAACCCGCTAAAACCCACCCCCGACCCTTTAAATTAAATCCCCCACCCTCCCGAACCCCCCCCAAATGACTTAAATTACCTGGTGGTCCAGCGGCGGTCCGGAACGGCAGCGGTCCGGAACGGGCTCCTGCTACTGAATCTTGTTGTCTTCGGCCGGCGCCATTTTCCAAAATGGCGCCGAAAAATGGCGGCGGCCATAGACCAACAGGATTCGACGGCAGGAGGTCCTTCCGGACCCCCGCTGGACTTTTGGCAAGTCTTGTGGGGGTCAGGAGGCCCCCCCAAGCTGGCCAAAAGTTCCTGGAGGTCCAGCGGGGGTCAGGGAGCGATTTCCCGCCGCGAATCGTTTTCCGTACGGAAAATGGCGCCGGCAGGAGATCGACTGCAGGAGGTCGTTCAGCGAGGGTTCCGGCGCCTCGCTGAACGACCTCCTGCAGTCGATCTCCTGCCGGCGCCATTTTCCGTACGGAAAACGATTCGCGGCGGGAAATCGCTCCCTGACCCCCGCTGGACCTCCAGGAACTTTTGGCCAGCTTGGGGGGGCCTCCTGACCCCCACAAGACTTGCCAAAAGTCCAGCGGGGGTCCGGAAGGACCTCCTGCCGTCGAATCCTGTTGGTCTATGGCCGCCGCCATTTTTCGGCGCCATTTTGGAAAATGGCGCCGGCCGAAGACAACAAGATTCAGTAGCAGGAGCCCGTTCCGGACCGCTGCCGTTCCGGACCCCCAGGTAATTTAAGTCATTTGGGGGGGGGGTTCGGGAGGGTGGGGGATTGAAGGAGGTAGGATTTGGCAAGGAAATGTTTAAGTTATTTGGGGGGGGTTCGGGAGGGTGGGGGATTTAATTTAAAGGGTCGGGGGTGGGTTTTAGCGGGTTTTAGTGTGCCGGCTCACGATTCTAACGATTTATAACGATAAATCGTTAGAATCTCTATTGTATTGTGTTCCATAACGGTTTAAGACGATATTAAAATTATCGGACGATAATTTTAATCGTCCTAAAACGATTCACATCCCTAGAACTTATCCAATCCTTTTTTAAACACAGCTATACTAACTGCACTAACCACATCCTCTGGCAACAAATTCCAGAGTTTAATTGTGCGTTGAGTAAAAAAGAACTTTCTCCTATTAGTTTTAAATGTGCCCCATGCTAACTTCATGGAGTGCCCCCTAGTCTTTCTACTATCCGAAAGAGTAAATAACCGATTCACATCTACCCGTTCTAGACCTCTCATGATTTTAAACACCTCTATCAAATCCCCCCCTCAGTCGTCTCTTCTCCAAGCTGAAAAGTCCTAACCTCTTTAGTCTTTCCTCATAGGAAATATTAAAAATTAAATTAAATTAAAAAGATTTAGTTAGAAAAGAAAGGAGAAAACTTAATGCAAGGTGGGCTGAGCTGTTTTCTGTTCTAATACAGAGTCACTGTTAGACATGCACATTCATTTAAAATGAATGGGCAAATTGTAGAGATGTGAATCAGAACCGAAATCGGTTCGGTTCTGGTTCCAATTCAAATCTTATAATTTTATCGTCTGGCCCGATTGGTTTTTTGTTTATCGGCTGCGCCCGATCTGATAAACAAAAAACCCACCCTGACCCTTTAAAATTGAACCCTTAGCTTCCCCCACCCTCCCGACCCCCCAAAAAACATTTTAAAATTACCTGGTGGTCCAGTGGGGGTGCAGGGAGCAATCTCCCGCTCTCAAGCCATCGGCTGCCACTAATAAAAATGGCGCCATCTGGCGCCAGCCATCCAGTGCTCCTACCATGTGACAGGAGCCGGCCAATGGCACGGATACCCTGTCATATGGTAAGGGCAAAGGGCCATCGGCGCCATTTTTATTAGTGGTAGCCGATGGCCCGATAGCGGGATATCACTCCTGGCAGCCCCACTGGACCACCAGGTAATTTTAAAACATTTTTTTGGGGGGGGGGGGGGTCGGGAGGGTGGGGGAGGCTAAGGGGTCAGTTTTAAAGGGTCGGGGTGGGTTTTCTTTATCGGGCCATCGGCGCTATTTTTATTACTGGCAGCCGACTGCCCGAGAGCGGGTGATTGGTCTTGGGGCTTCCACTGGACCACCAGGTTATTTAAAAACATTTTCGGGGGGTTTGGGAGGGTGGGGGAAGGTAAGGGATTAGTTTTAAAGGGTTGGGTTTAGGGGTTGTTTTGGTGTGCCGGTTTTCCCGCCCCCCCCCCCCCCCAAATAACTCCCGTTAGTGGACACAAACCAGATTAATGATTTTTCACGATAAATCAGGGGAATTTCTATTGTATTGCACTCTTTAATGGTTTTTGACAATTTAAAAAATATCTGACAATATTTTAAATTGTCAAAAAACGATTCACATCCCTAGCAAATTGGGTCCAATTTGTTTTTTTCGGGGGTCCCAGAAATGAATTGAGGGGGACCTGTAAATTAAACAAATCCTATTTGTTCCATTCGTTTTACCCTCAATTCAATTCATTGGCCATTATAGTCTATGGAGAAGAATAGGAACATTGCAGACAGTTTGTAATTGCTAGCCAGCCAGCCTGCGTAGTGAGTCATGTGTGACTTCTGTTACGCCCGTCAGTCGCAGATGGCTGTGACTGCTTTTGTTCACCTCTGCTTTGCAGCTTGGACTCCATGGGGAAGACTTGCGGCCTCCACCAGCTATTGCCGACCTGCCTACTGTTTCCGGGCCTCCCTGGACACCGTGGACGCTGCCGACCGCCATCTTGCCCTCAAAATCCCCTAGGAACATGCATGGTCCAGTCTTAAAGCATGTCATGGCGGGAACCTTGGGGGCGTCCCCTCCGGATGACGTCAGCCTTCCAGGATACTTAAGCCGGCTGACCCTGCCTACCTACGACTTGGCAACGAGTTCCCTCATTGCTGAATCCACTTCGCTCACTAAGAACTTCCCATTCATGTTCCTGCTACCTTGGTGTGAGATGCTCTGGGTAACCGCTCCTCGGGGGCCCTTCCTCGTCTCTGGCTATCCACTCCTCGGATGGCCTTCTGCCTTGGACTACTGCTTGCCCTGTTTCCCGGGGCTTCTCCTGGAACCTTCACTACTGTGAGTACCTCTGCTCTATGGACCACTACCGTACCATCTCTAGTGTGGTACTCTCGTTGGTGTACCCCGCACTGCGGACCACTACCGTATCCTCTCTAGTGAGTAACCCTCATTGGTGTACCCCATGCTGCAGACCACTACCGTTTCATCTCCAAGTGAGGACCCTCATCGGTGTACCCCGCGCTGCGGACCACTATCATGTCATCCCTCCTGAGGACCCCTCACTGGTGTGCCCTGCTCCATGGATCATCTACTGTATCATCTCTACTAGGAGCCTCATTGGTGTACCCCTCTCTGAGGACCATTGCTGTATTCCCCTTGGATATACCCCACCACACAGACTCTGTGTCTTTCTCCTGCACTCCCTGCGTCATGGGCAGTGCCTCTCTATCTCTCTAATAAAGACTCTATTCCACATCCTCCCTCCTCCTGATGCTCTCAGCAGACCTGTGGGCCATACCATCTCTCACCTTGGCCCAGGGACCACTTACCTACAAATCCTAACAACTTCACTGACTTGTTAGAACTGGGAAGAGCATGTTGTCAAGGATACAAAAGAGAGATGTGGCAGTGAAGCATTTATCTAAAGGTAACTATCACTGCTCTGTGGATCCAGTGATGCTGGTCTTGGGGAATGAGCATATCTGAGATGTACTGTGCAAAATGTGCATTCCTTCTATAGCTTTAAGCTTTGTCAGTGTTCTACTTCTTAGTTTACAGTTAGTCAGCAGAGGAAAACAGGCAGGCAGATACTGGCACTAGCTCTGTCTTGCAGTCTTTTTCTCCCTTGGGTTGGGTGTAGGGTGGAAGCAAGTGGAGAGATTAGTTGCACTGCTACTGACTTTGTCTGGGTAGAGAGCAGGACAGTGTAGGCACTAGCTGACACTGGCAGTTCAGAGACTGAAGCATACTAGGCTGATTTGTGGAGTCTGTCACTGTCAGTTCAGCAATCAGAGTCATAATTGACTCTGTGTATGTGATAGTTCTCCACAAATACACATTAAGGTGGCACAATCAATGGTTAGTCTGATACAGTACCAGTGAGAGAAGAGAAACCATTTACAAGTTCTGAGTGTGGTGAAAGTATCACTAAGCAAAGAGAACTCGTGCAAAAACTGAATATCAGAAAATGGAAAAGCCACCCTCACAGCTTGCCAGAAAACCACTCCATAACCATTGGAGAAACCATTTAAATGGTCTGTGTGTGATACCAGTTTTCTTCAGCAAGTCCATTTCACAAGAAAATCTAAATTCCACCCTGCAGCTAGATCAAGTTCAAGCAGGAAATATATTCAAAGTTTATTTCCAGAAAATGATATTTATTACATTTTATTCTCTTGTACTGAATCTGACAACACATTTGCTTCAATGAAATGTCTGGCATCTCCCATGCCACTCTGCCATGCTTCAATACCTTTCATGCTACAGCTTGGAAATCTATGTGCCATCATCCTTGATGCCATGCTCAGACTTTACAACTTGGGGCTCTTTCTGCTACTGGGCCTTTTTGCCATACCCCAGACCTGACCCTTGAGGTATTCCTGCTACTCTGGGGGTTGTTTAGCAATTCTCATGTTGCTATAATGTCTTGATGGCTGTCTTTGTGCTACTTTGCCTCTTTATCAGAGCCTTGGGGTTTTCCTGCCACTTTGTTTTGCTTTGTTATCACTTTATGGTACCTTAAGATGCTTGTGCCACTTTTGTTGCCAGTTTTCCACTCAAGATGACATCAAGGGTTCATGTTACTGTTGCAGTGCCCTATTTTCAAGCCTTGGGGTGTTTTACCCACTTTTGCTGCTTCATTGCTCTTCTCATGGTAACTTGGAGAACTCATGCCAATGCTAGTACCCTTTTGCCCCTTTATGGAATCTTAATCTATTCATGCCACTTTGGATGTTACTTTCAAGGTCTTTCTAGGTACTTTAGAGTTCTTTCCCCCTTCTGATGATTTCTTGCCACAAATTGTATGACAATTGAGTAGAAACCCCAATTCTGGAGCCCAATATAGGCTGCAAAGCTTCCCACATTGACTTTAATGGCAAACAACAAACAAATCAAATGAAAAAAATGAAATATTGTTATTAATTTTGAAACTAAAGAAACAAATTGGGGTTCCCATGAACAAAAATTTGAAATTAAATTATATTTTTCTCTTGCACATCCCTAGTTACTGTATGAAAGGAGACACTGCAATTTTCTCTCCACTCTTACAGAGTTACTGTATCATTGAACAGGCAGGAGTAAAAGTCTGTCTTTCTTTGTGTACATTTTCAGCACTGAGAAAGATATGTTTTTATTTTAAAAGCTGTAGTGTTACTAATCAGTGACCACTGACCAGGTACAACAGCCTTTCTTTTCTTTGTTCTCTCTCATTTTCTGTGTATGAGAAAATAAGCCAGTATCCATTGAATACACTGTGTATATGATTCTTTTTCCACAACCTGTGTCATTTCCTAGTGGAAGTCTAAAGAGTCATAGGTAGCAAACAAATAGAGTGTGGCATGTTTTTTTTTAACAAAGGAGATTGTGTATACTATCTGTTCTGCTGTGTGTGTCCATGTGTCTCCATACCATACTTCTTCTAGTATACAGCACTACAGTACACTACATTTATTGTAACAATAAAACCTCCTAGCCAATTTTAGTGAATGTGTCAAATAATTAAACTCATAAAAATTCCCTAAATAATTAAATATTCAAAACAGCAGGTACCATTTTTATTATTATTTATTTATTTTTAAAATGTTCTATTACACACTTATTTACAATTCAAGGTGTGACCTCTGATAGTCAATTTGTCTCACTGCAGTAAAACAGTGGATGTTGCACAATAAACTCTTAAACCTGAAGACTGAACTTATTGTTTTACAAAGGTTAGTGTTTCTGTGCCTTCTTCTTTTCATTCTGAGAATCTGGAGTTCCTGGTATTAACTCTTAAAAAAGGTTTAGCAATTTTTGATAAGTACCTGAACATGCATTATCAGATCAGAGCCATGGTAAAAGCTGGTTTTTTTTAAGCAGCTCTTGCTGTGCAGATAAAGCCACTATTGGACTATTCTGAATTCTGTTCTGTGGTACCTGCTTTAAAACAACCAAGCTTAGATTACTGCAATTTGATTTTTATCAGCTTGGCAGCAACAACCTTACAGGCAATTCAGATTCTCCAAATCCCTGCTGAGTAATTGATATCAGGGCAAGGTATAAGAGGACATACAGTATCATGCCCATTTTGAAAGACGTGCACTAGTTGCCAATAGAATGGTGTATTAAATTTATGACTGCTATATTAGTACATAAAATCCTGGATGAATTCAGAGCTGTGCATTTATCATCCTACACATTCTAAGATCTTCACAAAAGGGGCTGTTGGTCGTTGGATGCTCCTTCTATCCACCGTGCATGTTTGGCAGAGACATGTGTAAGGGTTTTCTTAGTAGCCGGGCCAATTTTGTGGAACTCGTTACTGAAAGTTTTGCCTCTTGTTACCTGTGCAAGCCATTCAGGAGAGAACAGGCAGCGCGTGCCGGGCTTGGCACATGCAAGTTGCACAAATGTGCACCCCCCTTGTGCGCGCCGACCCTGGATTTTATAAGATACATGCTGCTACGCGCGTATCTTATAAAATCCAGCGTACATTTATAAAATCTACCCATAAGTATTTAGTTTTTTTTATTTATTTCTCAGTTCTTTTAAACTGCTAAATCAGAAAACAAATTACAAAAAAACAACAAATGCAATAAAATGACATCACCATATATGGCAATAAAATATTAAAGCAAAAGATATTAGCCTTCTCAAAATATAATTAAAATAACCAAGAGGTTTCCTTTTGGTTTCTTTCTTTTTCCTCTTTATATTTTAAATTGGTTCTCGCGTCCGCCTCCTCTGCACGGCTCGCTAATGAAAGCGGGCGGGTTCCTGCCCCGATTGGGGGGGCTCCCGATTCCTTGGGCTCCTGAGGCCCCGATTGGGCCTCGGGAGCCCAAGGAATCATGGCAGGAAACCCCCACCAAGTGGCCCCCTATTGACTTAGGCCCTAGAGGAAGGCAGCATTACAGTCCCATTTCACCTCAGCAACAGGTCCTTCTACTTGACACTAGGGGTGTGCATTCGTTTTGAACTTAAATGTAAAACGCAACTTTTTTTTTTTTTTTTAACTTAAAAAAGTGATGAGGCGAAAACGATCGGATTTCCAACTTATTCAACATAGCTATGTTGAATTCGTTGGAAATCGCGATTGTTGATCCTAAATAAAAATTTAAACCCCTCACCCTCCTTAATCCCCCCCCCCAAGACTTACCAAAATTCCCTGGTGGTCGAGCGGGGAGTCAGGACGCCATTTCTGAACTCCTTTGCGAGGAGCACGTGACGTCGGCGTCACGTCGGAGTGACGCGGCATCACGTGATTTCCCCTGTGTTCGCTCCGGGACCCTCGTTGCACCCAAAAGGAACTTTTGGCCAACTTGGGGGGGCCTCCTGACCCCCCCAAACTGGATTAAGGAGGGTGAGGGGTTTAAATTTTTATTTGCACATATGGACATAGACTCAACTTATGGAATTCTCCATATGTCCATATTGACCGCAAATGACCCCCCCTTTCGACTTATGGACTTATGAACTTAAACTTTTGGTCTGCACATCCCTACTTGACACTAGTGCGAGTTGCTCTAGCGTTTGTCTTCAGTTCCTGTGTCTGACTTCAGTCCAGTGTCCTTGTCTTCATCTCTTCAATTCTTAAGTGTCTTTCTAATTGCTCTCCTGATCTACTCCTCACCTGCCTTCCCTGCCTATCTGTCCTGCCTTCCCTTCAGGCTGCTACCCGGTACTGAATTTGGCCTGATCTCGGACTCGACCTCCACCTGCCACTGACTACAGCCTGCTTATCGATATTCTTGACTGCCACATGTCACTGACCATAGCCTGTCTCTAATATGTCTGGTCTCTGTTTTTGTCAACTCAGCTTCCTCCATGAATCTCTCCACCATCAGCAGAGGCCCCCACCTAAGACCTGCTGGCCCCGGCAGCCAAAGGCTCAATCTGAGAGGAATGAGGCTGGTAGAGGTAAAGCTCCATCTGGGCCTCTGTTTCATCCAGGTCCACCTGCCCATGATCGCATCAACCCTAGCTTAGCTCATGGGTTCATGAACGCAACAAGAGCTGACTTAAAAACTGGCTAAACTGAAGTTTCCCCTCATGGGTTTATCGTATGATGCTATTTTATAGCTCTCTCTATAATTTTACAAGAAAAAGTAACTTTTCAAAAAAATAAGTCAATCATATTGTTATGAAACCTTCCATCCAAGAAAGAGGGTGGATAAAGAGCATGCTACCATTTTAAATGAACTACAGCACAAAAACGGTGGGGAGAAATGCAGCTATGTAACATGAGCCTCCTGTCCCAGAAAGCCAGAGTGAGATTGAAAAGGTTGCCAGGCCCCTTACTGTGAAGGTGATTAAATGACCATTGAAACATAGAAACACAGAAACATGGAAATGACTGCAGGAAAGGACCAATGGTCCATCCAGTCTCCCCAGCAAACTTCCCATTGTAGTATCTGCTGTGCCATGCAGGTTACCCCCATGTGTCAGTTAGTTTTGCTTAACATGTTTTGCTTATGGACTTAGCTGTAGAAACATTCCTGTGTTTTAATGTCCATGCATCAGTACCCTAGACTGTAAAAAAGTCATCTCTTGTGTTGGTTGTCTCTAAAATCAAATTCCTTTTTCTTTCCTCCCCGACCCCCATCCTTTGAAGCAGAGAGTGGTGTTGAAGTTGCATCAAAAGCATCAAGGCTCATTGGTTAAGGGTAATAATCCCAAGCCTTCTATTAAGGGTAGTAACTGTGCTCTGTACAGGTTACTCTCAAGCCTATCACTTTTCTAGACTGTAAAGGTCGGGGGCCTCATTGATTTCTGTCTAAATCCAATTCCCCTTTTTCCCTGCTGTTGAAGCAGAGAGCAATATGGAGTTGCATCAAAATCATCAAGGCTTATATGTTAAGTGTAGTAACTGTTGCACCATCAAGTTACCCCCATGCCCGCTTTCTTCTTTTCCTTTAGGACTTGGCTGTAGAAGCAGCCCTGTGCTTTTTCCCTTATGTCTGCATAACAATATCCCAGACCATGGAAGTCAGGGCCCTCGGTTGTCACCTGAATCCTGTTCCCCTTTTCCCCTTGTTGCCTAAGCAGGGAGCAATGTTGCAATTGCATTAAAAGCATCAAAGCAGGGTAGTAAAACCATGCCTTCTGCTAAGGGTAGTAACCGCCATACCTCAGGTTACCTCCCTGTACACTTATCTCATTTCTGTCCTCTAGCCTTAGAGATCCTGTTGCAACCATCGCTGCCCAACGTCTTCACTCCGCCCTCTTTACCTCTATGGTGACTCCCTCCAGGTCTGAAGGACGGCTGGCTGCCGCAGCGTCTCCCTGCCATCTCTCTCCGGCGTCCCTGGGCCGGCTGGATGCTGCAGATCCGCCGTGTTGTCTGAAGCCTAGGGTGCGTGCGCTCGCTCCGAGTGATGTACCAGCAAGGGTGCAAACCTCAGGGGCGTCCCCCTGAGATGATGTCATCCGCTTCCGATATTTAAAGGTCTCTGATATCCCTACTAGTTGAGTTATCAAGGGCTAAGGATCAGATTGGGTTCCCTGCCTAAACTACTCTGCCTCCTCGGACTTACCAGAGGTACCCGTTCCTCAAGGGCCTCGCTCTCTCTCTTTGCCTTTCAGGTTGCAGACAGGAACTGGTACTCGCTCCTCAAGGGCCCTCATTCCTGACTATCTGCAGATTCTCTTCTGCCTGGAAGTCATCATTAACTACATCATTGTCAGTTAACATCACTCTCTCAGAGCTTTCCCTGGAACCTGACTAACAAGAGGAGTCAGACGCCTTAGGTACCTAGTGGGCTTGTACATATTCTCTGTCCATAGTCCTGCCTGGGTCTCAGCCTTTTGTCTAAGAAGAGTTGATTTCTCCAGGCTGGGTAGCTGTTCTGGGTTCAGACCATGCACACTGGCATTCTGCCTAGAGGCTCTGACCTGGGGGACTATTTCACTGAGGTCAACACTGGGGGCAACCTGAGGGTCTTATCACCTCCGTGCACACTGGACTACCTTAGGGGCTTACCCAATATAAGCATATACAATTACTGGGATTATACCTGGGGGCTTGAACCCAGGAGCTTATTCCCTATACAAATAGCCACATACATACTTTGATTCAGTACATCACAGTTCCAGGAACTTAGGGAAGTAAGTTTATTTGACCAATAGGATGATAGAACAAATAAAATCAGATCATAAAGAAGAAGTAATGGTAGATAATGCCAACTGCTAAATATATATAAAAAGCTTACATGTTTCCTAAGGATCAGCCTGTGCTCTCATATCCAGAACACACTCTCCCTCTTCTAGTAGTTATTATTCCTTATACACTAAAATGCTTGGGAAAGCAGCAATGTTCCCTCCTTCTAAGTTCTTATTGATCTCAGGCACAGCTGTGTGGCCTTCACTCTCTCTCAGGCTTTAGTATAAATTAATTGCTTGCTTTTTTATCATATACCTAATGGAATAACTAAATAAACAGACTCTTGCCTGTTGGTAAAAATTTCACAGTGCAAAACAGTAAATGTGTGTTCACTGAGAGGTTGGCCTGTGGTCTTCAAAGTAGTCTGTGTCTGGATTAAAACTCTTAATTCATACAGCCTAACCACTACATATATTCTCAGCAAAAATAACAAATAAAATGACTCCAACAGTATCGGCAAATGATTAACCATGAGCTTAACTGAGCTGAAATCATTGAAAGCTAATACTGTTGAGAGCCTGAATCACTGAGAAATAAACAAGCCATGATCCTAGTGGAGCTATAAATGCAAGCAAGGAAAAACCCTCCTACAAATAAAGGGATAGCAGCAGATCTGGAGGTAGATTGGGGTCTCCTAGAAGGACAAGAACCCCTGTGGAATTTTGGGAGGTGCTATCAGGTCCCCCAGGAGGGTGTGGACCCCAGTGGCAGCACAAGAGGTAGAGTTTGGTCCCCTAGGAGAATGTGGACCAGGAGGTGGATTCAGGTTCCCTGATGGTATGCACCCCAGTAGCAGTTGCAGAGGTGGAGGCAGGTTCCTCAGCAGGGTGCAGACTGGGAGGTAGATTTGAGTCCCCTAAGGAGGGAACAGACCTGTCAATGGAGTAGAAGTAGCATGGAGGAGATGTCAGTGGTTTAGACACAATGGACCTTTTCCCACCAATCAGAACTGCCTACTGGCTCAGTTGCATCTTTTCACATGGATGAGATTTGGGATAAAAGGGGAAGGATGATAATAATAATGCTTGATTACGTGGAAATGCAAGAGGTTCCTCCTATTTTATATGGTGGTATACTGTGGGTACCAACAACCCCAAATAGAAAAATAGTTCTTGCTATTTTGTAGAAATGTACATAGTTGTATGACCTGAGACTAATAACCAAGAGTAGATAAGTGTGTTGTTTGATATCCTTTTAGCAATGTACATTGTCATGTAGAAATATATATATACTCATATACCTAATAAACGTGTATATATTTGAACATACTGCCAGCCTTGCTCACAGTCCTATTTGTTTTCCTGGGGTTAAGAGAAGGAAATCCTATCCACTAACACATTTCCTCAGGTGGTGGCACCAGGCACCAAGAGCATGAGGACCAACGGAGTCTGCCTTAGGGGGCTTCCTGTCAGGAGTCCTGTCCTGGACTCAGGAATGCCCCGTGAGGTAAGCGGTCAAGGGGGCATTGCACATATATCAGAGGTTGGATGGTCTAGGAACTCAGAGCTCTTCACTGGGCTGTGTGTGATCCCTCTGCTCCACCTAACATTTGGTCAACATTACTTGTATCTCCTCAGTGTGAGGAGAATTATAGAATGCACCAGGGGGGAAGGATTTCTTTCAGTTCACCTTTGAAAAGGCTGTGTTGAAGTTCTGCTCAAAATATGCCATCTGAATAATGATTTTGTTTCCTATAGATGCGGCTATGGCTAATGAATGTTCTCGAGCTTCTTTTAAAAAGCCCAACACAGAGCATTGTACTACTGTCAGCTACTGAACATTCTCTGAAGCTTTTTCTCTGATTTTTTCAAGCAATGACTCATCTGCTTTTTGTGATCCTAGTTGTGTTTTTTTTCCCCACAGACAATTAAAGTCACCCCTCTTCTTACAACTTATCTTTAATTATCAATTTTTTAAAAATTAAATAACAATTTAAGGCATTTTGGCAGCAATGTTGCTTTATTGCTTGGCAAAAAAGAAATGGCCATTTCACTAAGGACACTGGGATTTTCTTTTCACTGCAGGTGACACCTAGAATGAATAGCTTTTGCTATTTGCTATGAAAGTGAACTTAAAGTAGGGAAGTAGTGCTGTGATGTCTTTGTGCCAAGACCCATGAGACCATCATTATAGTTATAAAATGTTTTGGGAAGTTTCTAAGCACACTAACCCAACTAATTATTACAACAGTCTACATGGTATAAAAACCCCAGCAGTTCAATCTGTAATGAGATTCAAAGTATGACTAGGTCCTGGGATATCAGTAGCCTGTGGTGGTATCTATGATAAGAAAGGAATTTTCATACTGTGCAGGAATATGTGAATGGAAACATGAGCGTACATCGTTACTTCCCTGCTGAGAGCTGAAAAAGCGAGAGGCAATTCTAGTAGGCACAAAGATCTTCTGCTGAAGCATCTTCAACCTTAAAGTTCATTCTGCATGTCATAACTTTCTGAAAAATGAACAGTCTAGTACCATGTGTGGATAAATTTTCTTCACAAGGAAGCATGAGCAATGCTTCATTATAATTAACAAATAAGAGCAACTCTCAATATTTGGAAGGTAGAATTCTTTGATAATATCTAACAGATGATATTTCTTTTCCTTTTTAGGTACATTTCTCAAAAAAGCAAGTGCACCTGTTGTCGATGATGTGTCTGTCCATCCATCTGTCTATATACATACAAATCTGACTGTGCATGCACAGCTATGCTCCCTTTATGAATTGACTGTGCATGTTGCATATCAGAGAAAGGAAGAGGCAAAGGAAGTGGAAGAAGCAGTACAGCTGAGTCAGGCTTGGGTCATTGCCAGCAGCAGCCTGATCAGAAAAGTGGGTAGAAGCAGAGGTATTATAGGGCAGTGGGCCAGGAACGAGCTTGGGTTCACGGACCTGTGCTACTTCCTGGGCCTCCCTGGTTCCTGGGCCTGTGTCGCTGCTATGTGAGGAAGTCAGAGGGACAGGGGAGAGGTGTGGCAATATTCAAGCTGTGCTGGGGTCTGGAGTGGGCTTTTGTTTTAATTCCCTGCTGCTATTGGCTGTAGGGAGGTAGGGAGTATTGCACAATCTCTCTGCTGTGAAGAGTCAAGCTGGATTTAGCATGGGAGCCCTCAAGCGCAACTGGTTGGGAGGCCTGGGCAAGTGTGTAAGGCAAAATGTGCCTCAGTGCAATGCTTCTCGCATGTACTTTTCAACTTGTTTTTTTTTTTAAAGAATATATAATGTTGCACAACCATTCAATGAGACTGCATTTAACAATACTTTATGTTAGAAAAACACAACAGTTTCACCTTGAGAGCCCTAAAAAACTTTCCACAGATTTAGTGATCTTAAAACTATCCTCAATAGTAGAGATATGCTGAAGGGGCCCTTGGGATCTTCTTCTTCAATTATGTGATTAAAACAGAGAGTGTCTCACCAAATGGAGCAGAGTTGTCGAGAGCTTCTTGAAAAGAAATTGGCAAAACTGTCTAAAAAGGATTAAGCAAAATCTTGCAGTCTGGGCACAATATAACATCTCCTGACTGGGAAGAACAGCAGTCATAGAAATGAATACCCTGCTGAGGATTTTGTTCCTCTTGGACATGCTTCCCATTTATATTCCAAACGTTTTTTCTCTGGTTTGAACACAACCTTATTTGCATTTGTATGGAAGGGCAGAAGACCCCATCTGGCAATGGGCATGTTTTATTTCACAAACAACTTCGGGGGTAGAACAGATCACATATCTTTACTAGAAACATAAACATATGTGCCAGCCACAGTGCACACTCAAACCTCTAACCAGCTCAAGTGCAAGGCATCGTGCCAGAGCACTTCTCTAACAATATCCACAGTCAGACATCTCAGCTCATTGAAATGACCACTAAGGGTTACATATTTTATTGTAGGTATACATGGTTTTTCCCACAAAGAATAAGTTATATTTTTCAACTATGGCTATGTTGTAAACTTGACTTTTCCAGGCATAATTCATAGTGTTTTCTTTTTCCTTCCAAAATACTGCAATGGTGAGCTTGGCTGCATGCGTCAGCTGCATTACTTGTTATGCCTACAGGGATATCACCTTGACATTGATGCATGGAAGGCACAGCTGTAGTGAAAACTTAATTGCATTCCCAGCATTTGCTCAAGCTCCACTCTGACACACTCCCAAAAGCCAGCAACAAACTAACAGGACCACCACATATGCATATGTGTACACTGCTCCCCGCGTTTGACAGCTTCTGGGATAAAGGGTGGGCTGGCACTCCCGAGCATCCACATTTATCTAAAGGCTATGCATATGTGAACGCTGCTCCCCGCGTTTGACAGCTTCTGGGATAAAGGCTGGGCTTGCACTCCCAAGCATCCAAATTTATCAAAAGGCTATGCATTTAAAAATTATCTCCTATTTTAGTGAACCTGAAAATAAGCATTGGGTTAGATTAGAAAAAGCATGGGCCTCCGAGTGTGGGTGCCTCCTGTCATCCTGGGCTCTTAATAAAGTACCTATACATCCTCTGAATCAGCAACCATTCATAGCTGACATTCTAAGATCCTGAAAGAGTATGGATTGAATAAGTTATCTGACATCCCTTCTCTGTTGTCTCCTCTATAGGATAATTCACAATTTCTGAAGCACATTGCTAAGGGGGTCTTTCCCTTATAACATGAAATGGGTAGTAATCATGATAGACAGTTGTTTGAGGTTGGTGCATTTATCACTATTCACCAATGTAATAGTGTAGCCAGACCCCGTTTCAGTACTTTATCCTAGACTAGAGGTGCTACGGGTCCAAGTTCAAGTCCAGACAAAGAGGAAGACTTATCTTCTAGGACCCCACATTCTCCGTGAACACTTCACACTCTATATAAGATAGTTCCAGGAGCTGTCAAATAGTGAAAATTAAGAGCAAGGAAGCCAAACTTACCACCACAGGAAGAAACCAGGAATCAGAAAAGGGTCCATCCATTTCCTAGGAAGTCCACACTTAGGTAAAATTCAATAAAAACACTGGAGCCGGTAGTTGGTGTTCAAAAAAAAGATAGCCTTTATTGTAACTTAAAGAAGAGGATCCAGGTCAAAATGACAAAAATAAGAATCAGCATACAACCAATCATCAATAAAATACAAATGGTTTCTCTGTCCATCCTCATTCTGCTCACTTCCCTTCTTGCTCGTGCACTTTCATGCTGATTAAAAATATCCTCACCAGTTCTGTCATAAACTGGACTGAAAGAAGAAAAATATCCCGAAGCAAAAGTATTCAAACCTGGTTCAAAAATAGTCAAACTCTTCAATTACAATTCAGACTCTCAAAAATACAATTCTCTTGAGTTAGTGGCTCAAAAGTCTACATCCTTCTCTTTCCCAAATCTTTTAACTAGTCGAATGAGCAAGCAAATCTCTGTCCCAGACTTTTGGGAATCTGGGGATATGAACTTTCCCTCAGGCACTGGTCAGTTAAAATGTAAACATCTTCTCAAAACTTCTTCCTCAAAACCTCTGTGCCAAATGCTTGAATTGCCTTCTGTGAGATCTGGGGGAATCTCCAGCTCTCCAACTACCTTGCTCTGAGATCTTGGGGAAATCTCTTGCTCTTTAGTCCTCTCTCTCTTCACACCCTGGGAAAGGTTTCAGCTCCTCACTCTTCCTCTATATCTTCCCACTTGAGATCCTGGGGCAATCTCTAGCTGTGACGTCTCCTATCTCTTCCTCTATCGCCTTCTCACCAAAGCACTGGGCATGCTCCAATGGACTTTATGCCCCAAAAAGCCTGCCATTCAAAAAGGTGGGGTCCTACTGCCTCTAGATCGAAAAATCACATAGAAGATAATGTTAATCACTGGTGTAGCCCCATCACAATAGGAAACAAGACAATACACATTCCACAGTTTTCCAATATTTGCAATTGATGGAGTTCTTTAAACATAAAATTTATGTAAGCTAAAATGTGGGGGAGACCACTCAGAATTTATAAAACTAGCCACAAACATTTATTTGAATTATGGACTTATATCAAAATTATATCAGATAATACAAAAGAACCCTTGGAAAGAATAAATATTTTGTGGAAAAGGGATACTGACTAAAAAAGCCAAAAAAAACTGTGGTCTCAGATCTTCAGATCTGTAAGTAAGGAAAATTCCATTTTTGTCACTAATCAAAAGAATGGTTATAAACTTTTCTATAAATAGTATTACTCTCCTGCTGGACTTCTGAGAATGGAGCTTATCCCGCATAGCAGATGTTTGGAGTAACTGCAGTGAGCAGGTCACCTTTTTTTTTATATGTGGTGGACATATCCAATAATTCACATATTCTGAGCCGAAATAATACCCTGGATTCATCAAATTGTAGGGGTTCAATTGCCTCTTGGCCTGTTTGATTTCTTTTGAGATTAGCCTAGAACAGAATCTTTCAAGTAAAAAGGGCTTTATTAGCTTGGTTGTGCATCTGCCAGTAGCTGCCAGATATAATGTGGCATGGTATTGGAAATCGCAACATTTCCACTTGAGATTGTCACATTTGCTTTGGAAAATATATACAGTGGAACTAAAAAAATTTTTTTAATAATTCACGTTAGAGATTTCTATTATGATGTCCCAAAAGTAGGGGAATCCTTCTAGGTAAAAGCAGTCTCTCTATTTACCAGTATTACTGTACTAGAAAATGAGCCTGACTAAGATTATAATGTGCTTATAGGTATACTGTGATGGATAAACATATTTTTTGTTCCTTTTCTCTTAACAGCTAGAATTCCTGCAGCATTTTATCCCTTAGCATTATTATGATTTTCATTTGGCTTTTCTCCTATCTGAATTGTGTATGAGAAGTTTTGCTTGGGTTATTTTCTCCATGCTTCTTTTGTTGTTGTTTTGTGTGTGAGTGTGTGTGTGTGTGTGTGTGCGTGTGTATGTGTGTGTGCGTGTGTATGTGTGTGTGTGTGCGTGTGTGTGTGTGTGTGCTGTATTGTTGGGTTGTTTATGTTTTGAATGTAAAATATTTTCAATAAAAATAACTTTAAAGAAAAAAAATGGGAAAAATGTACCATTCATTACTGTGCATTCTGTTTTATTTTTGATCCAGTGATTTCTCCTGCTTCTTTGGGCCTCCAGTTCATTCGGAACCAGTCTAGGGATTCTGGTGCAATGAGCATTCATTTGCCACTACCCAGAAATTTTTCCCCTTATTTTATACCCTCCCTCTCCCAATGTGCCTGCCTGGACATTGCAGTGATGGTCCTAGGCCTTGCACCAGGAATCCATAATTCTATAATCAAAGGCTCTGAATCATGGTACTAGGTATCATCCATGCACAATGACCATAACTACCAATTCACTGGAGATTGTGAATGCTGCTTCAGCAGCCCCAATAGTTCTCAACCTAAGGAACAGAAAACCTGGCTCAAAGACCAGACTAGGGTTGTCCTCCATGTCAGTGCATAGCACTGCCACTGAGCCAATAGGCTGGCCAAGTGTGGATTCTTGAAAAATTTCAGTCAGAAGGTATCTGCTGGCAAAGTGCATTGAAGAAACTGCATACCCATTTAATTGTTCCATATAATAATTACTAGGGATAGAAGAGAGAAAATATGGGGGAACACTTCTGTCTTCTGGATATTTCAGTCTCTGATGTAAGAACATAAGAACATAAGAACACAAGAACATGCCATACTGTGTCAGACCAAGGGTCCATCAAGCCCAGCATCCTGTTTCCAACAGTGGCCAATCCAGGCTACAAGTACCTGGCAAGTACCCAAAAATTAAGTCTATTCCATGTTATTGTTGCTAGTAATAGCAATGGCTATTATCTAAGTCAACTTAATTAATAGCAGGTAATGGACTTCTCCTCCAAGAACTTATCCAATCCTTTTTTAAACACAGCTATACTAACTGCACTAACCACATCCTCTGGCAACAAATTCCAGAGTTTAATTGTGCATTGAGTGAAAAAGAACTTTCTCTGATTTGTTTTAAATGGGCCACATGCTAACTTCATGGAGTGCTCTCTAGTCTTTCTATTATCTGAAAGAGTAAATAACCGATTCACTTCTACCTGTTCTAGACCTCTCATGATTTTAAACACCTCTATCATATCCCCCCTCAGCTGTCTCTTCTCTAAGCTGAAAAGTCCTAACCTTTTTAGTCTTTCCTCATAGGGGAGCTGTTCCATTCCCCTTATCATTTTGGTCGCCCTTCTCTGTACCTTCTCCATTGCAACTATATCTTTTTTGAGATGTGGTGAACAGAATTGTACACAGTATTCAAGGTGCAGTCTCACAATGGAGTGATACAGAGGCATTATGACATTTTCCGTTTTATTCACCATTCTCTTTCTAATAATTCCCAACATTCTGTTTGCTTTTTTGACTGTTGCAGCACACTGTACCGACGATTTCAATGTGTTATCCACTATGATGCCTAGATCTCTTTCTTGGGTGGTAGCAGCTAAAATGGAACCTAACATTGGGCCTCATTTTCTAAAGTATCGCAGGCCTGCGATACTTTAGGGAATGAGGGGTGGGGGGCCGAAACGTGGGATGGGCCTGCGCTAGCCAGCAGTGATTGCACTGTCGCTGTGCGATCGTTGCTGGTTTCGCACCCAATAGCGCCACCATAGGAGGTGTAGCTATTGGGAACGAACTCGGACGTGAAAAGGGCCTTACCTTTTCATCATCCACGGCGTCTTCACGGAGTGGGCCCTGGTGACGCCCTGACTCCTCCTCTTCTGGGGCCGACTCCGCCCCCATTTTGGTATTGCACGCGAAAAGGGACATTTCACGTGTGAAACGTCCCTTACCGCGTGCGATACGTTTAGAAAATAAGTCCCATTGTGTAACTAGAGCATGGGTTATTTTTCCCTATATGCATCACCTTGCACTTATCCACATTAAATTTCATCTGCCATTTTGATGCCCAATTTTCCAGTCTCACAAGGTCTTCCTGCAATTTATCACAATCTGCTTGTGATTTAACTATTCTGAACAATTTTGTAAAATCTGCAGATTTGATTACCTCACTCGTCATATTTCTTTCCAGATAATTTTTAAATATATTGAGAAGTAAGGGTCCCAATACAGATCCCTGAGGCACTCCACTGCCCACTCCCTTCCACTGAGAAAATTGTCCATTTAATCCTACTCTCTGTTTCCTGTCTTTTAGCCAGTTTGTAATCCACAAAATGACATCTCCAGCTATCCCATAACATTTTACTTTTCCTAGAAGTCTTTCATGAGGAACTTTGTCAAATGCCTTCCGAAAATCCAAATGCACTACATTTATTGGTTTACCTTTATCCACATGTTTATTAACTTCGTCAAAGAAGTGAAACAGATTTGTGAGGTAAGACTTGCCTTGGGCAAAAATATGCTGACTTTGTTCCATTAAACCATGTCTTTCTATATGTTCTGTGATTTTGATATTTAGAACACTTTCCACTATTTTTCCTGGCACTGAAGTCAGGCTAACCGGTCTGTAGTATTCCGGATCACCCAGGAGCCCTTTTTAAATATTGGGGTTACATTAGCTATCCTCCAGTCTTCAGGTACAATGGATGATTTAATTATGTCACTCCTACATAAATATTACATTTCCATCTCACCTGCACTCATATCTTTGTAGGGCACCAATGGAATCTCTGTGAAGGATTTTGGCCCAGTTGTTAGGACTAAGCAGTGCAGAGTACAGGAATGTGCCATCTTGCCATAGCACCCCTACTAGCAACTGCTGCAATGGTTGATTCCTTCCTGCATATTAGCAGGTGACCATTAGTTTCAGTGTGGATTTTTGTTTTGGGAGATGAAGAAGAAACTGATTTTTGTATTTGCCCTATTCTTTGTTCGGTATTGGTTCAATGCTTTTGCTGATGAGTTTAGGAAGTAAAGAGATCAAATTGCTAACCCATACCCAGTGATTCGTGAATCTCATTTATTTTTGCATGTTTTGGGTATGTGGAATTTTTGTTGGAAGGAAGTTTGTTTTTGTCCACCCTTACTGCTCAAGAGAGAGGATTTGGGAGAAGGATTTTCCATTCTATGGAGTGATTTTTTTGTTTCCTCAGACAGAAAGATTTCTGTGCCATCTCAGAGAATATTGTAAAGAAATGGATACTAACTAGAATCCCTAGTTGAAAGGAGAGAAGAGCGGCCATGAACTCTACCCAGCAGTTTCTGAAAGGAGAACTGGAGAGGTGAGGTTTGGAGTAGGCATGATCAAGCAATGGACCTCAGGTATTAGGCAAGGGGGATACCTAACATATAAGACAATCGCTTCCAGTGCATCCTATGCAGCGTATATGCCATCCATGGGGACCCCTAGGAAAGGATTAAGGGACCACAGAGCTATCAGTTTGGAATGGTTTATTGCTGTGAGTATAAATGTGACAAGAAGAAAATGTACTTGATTTCTTTTGAACAAGTTTATCAGTAAACATTTTTGGATCATCACTTGGCACTTGAAAGTTTTAGAAACATAGGGGTCCATATTCAAAGCATTTGTTCAGCTATATTAAGGACTTATCCAGATAAACAGCAGGTTTTGAAAATCTTTCCAGTTTCACAGCTCCCGGTTTATTTTGCTAACTTAGCTGATGTTCATCTTAGGCTTAGAGTCATCAAAATGAAATATATTTTGCATGAATAACACCCATGACAATTTTAGAGGAGAGAGAGGGAGAAAAAAAAAGAGAGAGGAACAAGATAGACTCTTTATAAGGCTTGCCTAGTAGTCAACTATTTTTATCACTATAGGACGGTCATCTAGTATCTCAAGGTGAGGTTTTGGTGGTGGTCTAGGTTTATGGGGCCAGTTTTACATGCACAGTGAGACGTACAAACAGCACAGTACACATCAGTGAAGATTTGACGTGATTTTGAGAGAGGAAAGTCACACAAAGATGAGATTTCTACAATGTTCTCTCACTCTAGCTTGATAGTACCCTAGTAGAGAGTCCATCAAGCTAGGGCGGACACCACATTTGCATGGGCAATATTGATTGGACTGCTGGTAACCCCCAGCCCTTCTCAAGATTAGCTTTGGTACATCCTACTCATTGGGATTGACCTGCCTGAAATCTGAGGAAGGAGAAATTACTACTTAACTATAATTTCCTTTCCTCTAATAAGGGCATGTGAATCCCTGACCTGCCCTCAGCTGCCGATGTTTTGGTTTGTGGTTAGCCTTTTTTGGGCGAGCTATGCAGAGTGTGATTCCTGCTCTTCTCATTTTCCTGTGCCAAGCTTCTCCTGCCAAGGAAATTGGCTCTGATATTGTCCTTTCCAGCAATATGAGAGGAGGATATTCTTAGAAGATGCTGCTCTGCCCATACCATGAGCTCATCTATCTCCTCTGACACCCGTTGACTCTAGGATCCACCATGATGATTGATGTAAGCCACTGTCGTCACATTGTTGGACATTATCCGGACCATCCAATCCTCTAGCTGCTCAGCAAACTGCAGGCATGCAAACTGAACTACTCATGCCTCCAGTCTGTTGATATTCCACTGCCACTCTGTTGAATTCCTTCACCCTTGTATCACCAACTCCTAACAGTAAGCTCCCCCACCCCAGAGGCTTGCATCTGCCATGAGCACCAACTGATACAGTATAGTAGGACTCTACTTTTAATAAATCCCATCTGTTCAGCCATCACCAAGGCCTCTGAAAAAGGTGCTAGTCGATCTTCCATTATTTTAGCAAAAAGCTTTTTATCCTAGTTTAACAATGAATTGGACAGTGTGCCCCAAGAGCAGGGGGGTCTCTCTACCTGGTTTGGGAAGAACAATAATAGTGGTGCTATTGGACCCAAAAAGCATTTCTTCCATATCCAAAAGGGCCTGAAAAACGTCTACCAGAGGGCTACAAATTTCATTTATCAATATTTTATACCATTCTCTCAGTATCCCATCAGGAATTGGAGTCTTAAAAAGTTTAGACTGTTTAATAGCGCTCCAAATTTCTTGAACCCTCATAGAATTAAAAACAACAATTAGATTGGTGTTAGTTTGAGAAATAAAAAAGTTTCCACTCACCTGCCTATAGACCCTTATAATAATGATAACATTTTATCATTTAGTAGTGTGTCAGGACCCCAGACTTATCTCTCAAAGCCATAGTATAGGTGTTACCAGTTTTGTGTAATACCAAATCCCCTCTCAAGCATCCAGGTTTATACCCATATGGAAAAAACCTATGCTTATAATATGAAAGGCCTTTTTTAGTTCTTTGATGTTGCTATGCATTGCACTTTATTATCTGCCATGGGCTTCTATTGTGTGTGTGCTCTTCACTCCACAATTGGTGTTCTAGTCTTAAAATTTCTTTAACCATAATTTGCTTTTTGCATGCCACATATGCAATGATGTACCCTTTTAAAACAGCTTTCACTGTTTCCTAAAACAAAAATGGTTCAGAATGATGTTGTTTATTAAACATGCCAAAATCTTTCCATTTCCCCCTTAAATATTTTATTTATTTATTTAACAGTTTTATATACCGACCTTCATAGTAAATAACCATATCGGATCGGTTTACAATTAAAAAGAATAAAACTGGGGTAACTATTCAAATAAACGAAAGATAAACGAAAGATATTCAAGTAAGATATTCAAGTAAACGAAAGATATTCAAGTAAATGAAAGATATTCAAGTAAACGAAAGATAAACGAAAGATATTCTCAAAAACTAGTGCATAGCCTCACATAAGTACCTGGGAAATCTCCATAAATGAGATTGAGATTGTGACCCTAAACTCTCTGGGGTAGATTTTCAAACCGCGCGATTTGGCGTACTTTTGCTGGCGCATCAGGCGCAAGCAAAAGTACGCGGGATTTTAGTAGATACGCGCGTAGCCGTGCGTATCCGCTAAAATCCTGGATCGGCGCGCGCAAGACCATCAATTCCGTATAGCTGGCGCACGCCGAGCCGCGCAGCCTACCCCCGTTCCCTCCGAGGCCGCTCCGAAATCGGAGCGGCCTCGGAGGGAACTTTCTTTTGCCCTCCCCTCACCTTCCCCTCCCTTCCCCTACCTAACCCACCCGCCCGGCCCTGTCTAAACCCCCCCCCCCCTTACCTTTGTCGGGGGATTTACGCCTCCCGGAGGCGTAAATCCCCGCGCGACAGCGGGCTGCTAGCGTGCCGGGACGCGACCTGGGGGCGGGTCCGGAGGGTGCGGCCATGCCCCCGGACTTCCCCGGGCCGTAGCCATGCCCCCAGGCCCGCCCCCGGAATGCTCCCGACACGCCCCGAAAACGCCGCGCGGTTCGTGCCCGCCCCCCGACACGCCCCCCTCAGAAAACCCCGGGACTTACGCGAGTCCCGGGGCTCTGCGCGCGCCGGTAGGCCTATGTAAAATAGGCTCACCGGCGAGCAGGGCTCTTAAAATCCGCCCCTTAGAGGAAAACAACATTCTTTTAAATAATTTGGAATATAGAAGTCCTACAACTTGTTTCTGTCTTTATTGGCAAATAAGTGTGGAATGTGAGAGAGAGAGTGATTGAAATTTTTCTTTACTTTGTGAGTTCTCTCGAAGCAAGCATCCTTAGACAGCGTTGAAATTAGAATTTTTTTTATTTTATATTTGCAAGAACATCAGTGTAATTTATATGCACACATGCTAGCAACATTGTAGACTGCAGAAGATTGATGGTGTGAGGCAGTTAGTCTTTATTATTGATTTGGTTTGAGATAGCATAGTAGATAGAGATGTGAATCATTTTCCATATCGTCTTAACGATAGAAATCGTGTGGCAGGGCAAGAAAATCGTGTTAGGCACGATTTTTTAGTTAAAAAATTGTTAAAAATCGTTTTTTCCGATTAGTGCGCACTAACTGGGAGTTAGTGCGCACTAACTGAAAATGATACAATTTGACACTTTTCAGGTCAGTTAAGGTCAGTTTAGGAATGAATATGTATTCCTATTGGCTGCCCTCTTATTTATTCATGTTACCAAGCTTCCCACTGACAGTATATGGGGGATGGGAAATGGAAACAGTTGATAGCTTGACAAAACAAGTAATGTGATCAGTTAATGTGACTAGAACTTGTGCCCTAACCCTGATACCAGGGGTATTGTGATCTTCCTGCACACAGTGCCCTATCCCTATTAATACCAGGAGTGTTGTGATCTTCCTGCACACAGTGCCCTAACCCTGGCACCAGGGGTGTTGTGATCTTCCTGCACACAGTGCCCTATCCCTATTAATACCAGGAGTGTTGTGATCTTCCTGCACACAGTGCCCTAACCCTGGCACCAGGGGTGTTGTGATCTTCCTGCACACAGTGCCCTATCCCTATTAATACCAGGAGTGTTATGATCTTCCTGCACACAGTGCCCTAACCCTGGCACCAGGGGTGTTGTGATCTTCCTGCACACAGTGCCCTATCCCTATTAATACCAGGAGTGTTGTGATCTTCCTGCACACAGTGCCCTAACCCTGGCACCAGGGGTGTTGTGATCTTCCTGCACACAGTGCCCTATCCCTATTAATACCAGGAGTGTTGTGATCTTCCTGCACACAGTGCCCTATTCCTGATACCGGGGGTGTTGGGATCTTCTTGCACACATCCCGGTATCAGGGATAGGGCACTGCATGCAGGAAGATCACAACACTCCTGGTATCAGGAATAGGGCACTGTGTGCAGGAAGATCACAACATCCCTGGTATTAGGGATAGGGCACTGCGTGCAGGAAGATCACAACACTCCTGGTATTAATAGGGATAGGGCACTGCATGCAGGAAGATCACAACACCCCTGGTTTCAGGGATAGGGCACTGTGTGCAGGAAGATCACAATACCCCGGAGGAGTGAGGGTCAGGCAGCTCCCCCCTGTCTGTGAAGCCAGCCTCTCACTAGTAATGCAGGGAGGGAGCTGTCTCAGACTTCACCATCCTCCCCCCCCCCCTCACCCACACACCATTCACTAGCTGGGACATGGGGGAAGTCAGGAGTGAGGGTCAGGCAGCTCCCCCCTGTCTGTGAAGACAGCCTCTCACTAGTAATGCAGGGAGGGAGCTGTCTCAGACTTCACCATCCTCCCCCCCCCTCACCCACACACCATTCACTAGCTGGGACATGGGGGAAGTCATGAGTGAGGGTCAGGCAGCTCCCCCCTGTCTGTGAAGCCAGCCTCTCACTAGTAATGCAGGGAGGGAGCTGTCTCAGACTTCACCATCCTCTCCCCCCCCCCCCCTCACCCACACACCATTCACTAGCCTGGACATGGGGTAAGTCAGGAGTGAGGGTCAGGCAGCGCCCCCCTGTCTGTGAAGCCAGCCTCTCACTAGTAATGCAGGGAGGGAGCTGTCTCAGACTTCACCATCATCTCCCCCCCCCCCCCTCACCCACACACCATTCACTAGCTGGGACATGGGGAAAGTCAGGAGTGAGGGTCAGGAAGCTCCCCCCTGTCTGTGAAGCCAGCCTCTCACTGGTAATGCAGGGAGGGAGCTGTCTCAGACTTCACCATCCTCCCCCCCCCCCCTCACCCACACACCATTCACTAGCTGGGACATGGGGGAAGTCAGGAGTGAGGGTCAGGCAGCTCCCCCCTGTCTGTGAAGCCAGCCTCTCACTAGTAATGCAGGGAGGGAGCTGTCTCAGACTTCACCATCCTCTCCACCCCCCCTCACCCACACACCATTCACTAGCTGGGACATGGGGAAAGTCAGGAGTGAGGGTCAGGCAGCTCCCCCCTGTCTGTGAAGCCAGCCTCTCACTAGTAATGCAGGGAGGGAGCTGTCTCAGACTTCACCATCCCCCCCCCCCCTCACCCACACACCATTCACTAGCTGGGACATGGGGGAAGTCAGGAGTGAGGGTCAGGCAGCTCCCCCCTGTCTGTGAAGCCAGCCTCTCACTAGTAATGCAGGGAGGGATCTGTCTCAGACTTCACCATCCTCCCCCCCCCCCTCACCCACACACCATTCACTAGCTGGGACATGGGGGAAGTCAGGAGTGAGGGTCAGGCAGCTCCCCCCTGTCTGTGAAGCCAGCCTCTCACTAGTAATGCAGGGAGGGAGCTGTCTCAGACTTCACCATCCTCTTCCCCCCCCCCCCCCCCCTCACCCACACACCATTCACTAGCTGGGACATGGGGAAAGTCAGGAGTGAGGGTCAGGCAGCTCCCCCCTGTCTGTGAAGCCAGCTTCTCACTAGTAATGCAGGGAGGGAGCTGTCTCAGACTTCACCATCCTCGCCCCCCCCCCCTCACCCACACACCATTCACTAGCTGGGACATGGGGGAAGTCAGGAGTGAGGGTCAGGCAGCTCCCCCCTGTCTGTGAAGCCAGCCTCTCACTAGTAATGCAGGGAGGGAGCTGTCTCAGACTTCACCATCCTCCACCCCCCCCTCACCCACACACCATTCACTAGCTGGGACATGGGGGAAGTCAGGAGTGAGGGTCAGGCAGCTCCCCCCCTGTCTGTGAAGCCAGCCTCTCACTAGTAATGCAGCGAGGGAGCTGTCTCAGACTTCACCATCCTCCCCCCCCTCACCCTCACACCATTCACTAGCTGGGACATGGGGGAAGTCAGGAGTGAGGGTCAGGTAGCTCCTCCCTGTCTGTGAAGCCAGCCTCTCACTAGTAATGCAGGGAGGGAGCTGTCTCAGACTTCACCATCCTCCCCCCCCCCCTCACCCACACACCATTCACTAGCCTGGACATGGGGGAAGTCAGGAGTGAGGGTCAGGCAGCGCCCCCCTGTCTGTGAAGCCAGCCTCTCACTAGTAATGCAGGGAGGGAGCTGTCTCAGACTTCACCATCCTCTCCCCCCCCCCCCCCCCCCTCACCCACACACCATTCACTAGCTGGGACATGGGGAAAGTCAGGAGTGAGGGTCACGCAGCTCCCCCCTGTCTGTGAAGCCAGCCTCTCACTAGTAATGCAGGGAGGGAGCTGTCTCAGACTTCACCATCCTCTCCCCCCCCCCCCCTCACCCACACACCATTCACTAGCTGGGACATGGGGAAAGTCAGGAGTGAGGGTCAGGCAGCTCCCCCCTGTCTGTGAAGCCAGCCTCTCACTAGTAATGCAGGGAGGGAGCTGTCTCAGACTTCACCATCCTCCCCCCCCCCCTCACCCACACACCATTCACTAGCTGGGACATGGGGGAAGTCAGGAGTGAGGGTCAGGCAGCTCCCCCCTGTCTGTGAAGCCAGCCTCTCACTAGTAATGCAGGGAGGGAGCTGTCTCAGACTGGTATCAGGGATAGGGCACTGAGTGCAGGAAGATCACAACACCCCTGGTATCAGGAATAGGGCACAGGTTCTAGTCATATTGACTGATCACATTACTTTTTTTGTCAACTACCAACAGTTTTCATTTCCCATCCCCCCAACCATCACTTCAGTTGGAACCTTGGTAACATCAATAGATAAGAGGGCAGCCAGCCAATAGGAATACATATTCATTCCTAACTGACCTTTACTGACCTGGATAGTGTCAATAATTTGTATCATTTTCTGTTAGTGTTCCTGAGTTTCCATTTCCATTTCCCATCCCCCCAACCATCACCTCAGTGGGAACCTGGTTAACATCAATAAATAAGAGGGCAGCCAGCCAATAGGAACACATATTCATTCCTAACTGACCTTTACTGACCTGGAAAGTGTCAATTTGTATCATTTTCAGTTAGTGCGCACTAACTCGGAGTTAGTGCGCACTAACACGATTTAACGATTTTTAACGATAAATCGTTAGAATTTCTATTGTATCGTGTTCTATAACGATTTAAGACGATATTACAATTATCGGACGATAATTTTAATCGTTAAAAAACGATTCACATCCCTAATAGTAGATGAACCACTGTATCCTGAGACTTCATGGTCAAGAGTGATAGATGAGGTCTAGTCTGTGCCATCAAGCAGTGTGAGCTTTTCCTTGATCACAAGCCGCCAAAGCTTTGCATCATTCCTGGGTCAGCACTCTCTATCCAGCATTCATAAGCAGGGCTCTAAAAAATTATTACCCAGTAATCAAAGATAAGTGTGCACCAACAAACTGTGACACAATTTTGGTAAGTTGCACTAGTGCAACACACATAGACATACTAGAGGTTAAATCATTGAATTAAAACAGGTTAAAGATAAAAGTTGTTAATACTTATCTGGAGAAATCCAGAATTTCCTAATGAGCTTATAATAATCAGATTTCTTGAATTAAAGTTGAAATTCAATATTTGTTCTCATTAAGAATTAATCTTTGTACAGGATCCAGTTTCTAATCCAAATGGTGTTAGGAATTAGAGTGAAAGTCACATATGAAAATCTGTTTTTTCTGCACCAAAATTGAAATTATTGACATTATTGAAAGGTTTGTTTGTTCAATAATTACGCTTCTTTCTGGAGGTGAAGAACCTAGAAAATTATTCATTTGCCAGTAAAACAAAATCCTTTAATTTAATTATAAAAGTACTTCTGAAAACATTTTTCTATTTTGATTTATTTTTTGGTAAAGATACTCTGGGTGTGCAAACTATCTCATTACCAACTTTTAAAGCAGAAACCCAATAGCCTTACCATCTGGCTACCCAAATGAAAGTGCCTGAGATAGTTTGGTGCCCAAAGGTGTTTACAATATAAATATAAATATTTAAAATAATTGAATAGAGAATTATAGTGTTTGACTTTGAGGAAAATTAGTGCAATGATAAAATATGATCAAGTTGCTAAATGTCAGAAATGATCACCAAATGAGGCGTAACAATCAACATGAGTAGGTGGACTATGTCATTTTGTGTAAGGGGTACTTTGCTCCTATAAGATCTATGTTCCTCTCTGTGGAAATCAGATTGAGATTATCAGGGCAGAGAATGGACTAAACCATTTGCTATGGCATGCCCCACTAGAAGTGGCAGGGGTACTACAGGCTAGGGTGTTTGTCTGTGAAGCCTGTGAATTTGCTAGTTAAAAGGCTAAGAGCTGAGACAGGCTTCTTTCTCATCTCTCTGAAGGAATCTGGAATTTGGGAAGGTGAAAGCCTGCCTTCTATCCCCAGTTCTTCAGAGTTATAAAACTTCAGACTGGCAGCCCTGGTGCTGCCTTGGAGGAAGAAGGTCTCATGATGGGAGAGCACCAAACAGGTGAAGCAGGAAAGGATCCTGTAGCAAGGACCTGCTCTTCAGGTGATGCATTGTCCTTTTGCATTGAGGATATCTCCCCAAGGCCTACTGCCCAGGAGGGAACGGTTAGGTCGTCCATCATAGTTGGTGATTCGATTATTAGGAATGTAGATAGCTGGGTTGCTGGTGGGCGTGAGGATCGCCTGGTAACATGCCTACCTGGTGCGAAGGTGACGGACCTCACGCATCACCTAGATAGGATTTTAGACAGTGCTGGGGAGGAGCCGGCTGTCGTGGTACATGTGGGCACCAACGACATAAGAAAATGTGGGAGGGAGGTTCTGGAAGCCAAATTTAGGCTCTTAGGTAGAAAGCTTAAATCCAGAACCTCCAGGGTAGCATTCTCTGAAAGGCTCCCTGTTCCATACTCAGGTCACCAGAGGCAGGCAGAGCTCCGGAGTCACAATGCGTGGATGAGAAGATGGTGCAAGGAAGAGGGATTCATTTTTTTTAGGAACTGGGGAACCTTTTGGGGAAGGGGGAGTCTCTTCTGAAGGGATGGGCTCCACCTTAACCAGGGTGGAACCAGACTGCTGGTGCTAACCTTCAAAAAGGAGATAGAGCAGCTTTTAAACTAGAACAAAGGGGAAAGCCGACAGTCGCTCAGCAGCGCATGGTTCGGAGAGAGGTATCTTCAAAGGATACTAATGATGCATTAGAATTAGGGCATCCCAACAGTGAGGTTCCAATAATTAGAAAAATAGTCCAAATGCCTGTAACTAAAAACTCACCTGAGCTAAAAAATTCTAACTTATCCCTATCAATTAAAAAGCAGAATGAAAATACAAACAAAAAACAAACTTTGAAATGTTTGTATGCTAATGCCAGAAGTCTAGGAAGTAAGATGGGAGAATTAGAATGTATAGCCGTGAATGATAACATAGATATAATTGGCATCTTAGAGACATGGTGGAAAGAGGATAACCAATGGGACAGTGCTATACCGGGGTACAAATTATATTGCAATGACAGAGAGGAGCACCCGGGAGGAGGTGTGGCGCTTTATGTCTGGGATGGCATAGAGTCCAACAGGATAAACATCCTGCATGATACTAAATACACAATTGAATCTTTATGGGTAGAAATCCCTTGTATGTCGGGGAAGACTATAGTGATAGGGGTATACAACCGTCCACCTGGTCAAGATGGTGAGACGGACAGTGAAATGCTAAGAGAATTAGGGAAGCTAACCAAATTGGTAGTACAGTAATAATGGGAGACTTCAATTACCCCAATATTGACTGGGTAAATGTATCATCGGGACACGCTAGAGAGATAACGTTCCTGGATGGAATAAATAATAGCTTTATGGAGCAATTGGTTCAGGAACCGACGAGAGAGGGAACAATTTTAGATCTAATTCTCAGTGGAGTACAGGACTTGGTGAGAGCGGTAATGGTGGTGGGGCCGCTTGGCAATAGTGATCATAATATGATCAAATTTGATTTAATGACTGGAAGAGGAACAGTGTGCAAATCCAAGGCTCTCGTGCTAAACTTTCAAAAGGGAAACTTTGATAAAATGAGAAAAATTGTTAGAAAAAACTGAAAGGAGCAGCTACAAAAGTAAAAAATGTCCAAGAGGCATGGTCATTGTTAAAAAATACCATTCTAGAAGAACAGTCTAGCTGTATTCCACACATTAAGAAAGGTGGAAAGAAGGCCAAACGATTACCGGCGTGGTTAAAAGGGGAGGTGAAAGAAGCTATTGTAGCCAAAAGATCTTCATTCAAAAATTGGAAGAAGGATCCAACAGAAGAAAATAGGATAAAGCTTAAAAGTTGGCAAGTTAAATGTAAGACATTGATAAGACAGGCTAAGAGAGAATTTGAAAAGAAGTTGGCTGTAGAGGCAAAAACTCACAGTAAAAACTTTTTAAAATATATCCGAAGCAGAAAGCCTGTGAGGGAGTCAGTTGGACCGTTAGATGATCGAGGGGTTAAAGGGGCACTTAGAGAAGATAAGGCAATCGCAGAACGATTAAATGATTTCTTTGCTTCGGTGTTTACTGAAGAGGATGTTGGGGAGGTACCCGTAATGGAGAAGGGTTTCATGGGTAATGATTCAGATGGACTGAATCAAATCACGGAGAACTTAGAAGATGTGGTAGGCCTGATTGACAAACTGAAAAGTAGTAAATCACCTGGACCGGATGGTATACACCCCAGGGTTCTGAAGGAACTAAAAAATGAAATTTCTGATCTATTAGTTAAAATTTGTAACCTATCATTAAAATCATCCATTGTACCTGAAGACTGGAGGGTGGCCAATGTAACCCCAATATTTAAAAAAGACTCCAGGGACGATCCGGGTAACTATAGACCAGTGAGCCTGACTTCAGTGCCGGGAAAAATAGTGGAAACTAGGGATGTGCAGAGCAAAAGTTTATGTTCATAAGTCCATAAGTCGAAAGGGGGGGTCAATTTCGGTCAATATGGACATATGGAGAATTCCATAAGTTGAGTCTATGTCCATACGTGCAAATAAAAATTTAAACCCCTCATCCTCCTTAATCCCCCCCCCCAAGACTTACCAAAACTCTCTGGTGGTCCAGGAGGGAGTCAGGACGCCATTTCTGAACTCCTTTGCGAGGAGCACGTGACGTCGGCGTCACGTCGGAGTGACGTGACGCCGATGCTTGGGGGGGCATCCTGACCCCCCCAAGCTGGCCAAAAGTTCCTTTTGGGTGCAACAAGGGACCCGGAGCGAACGCGCGAGGAATCACGTGACGCCGCGTCACTCTGACGTGACGCCGACGTCACGTGCTCCTCGCAAAGGAGTTCAGAAATGGTGTCCTGATTCCCTGCTGGACCACCAGGGAGTTTTGGTAAGTCTTGGGGGGGGGGGGATTAAGGAGGGTGAGGGGTTTAAATTTTTATTTAGGATCAACAATCGCGATTTCCAACATATTCAACATAGCTATGTTGAATAAGTTGGAAATCCGATCGTTTTCGCCTCATCACTTTTTTAAGTTAAAAAACAAAAATAATTTGCGTTTTACATTTAAGTTCAAAACGAATGCACACCCCTAGTGGAAACTATTCTCAAGATCCAAATCGTAGAGCATATAGAAAGACATGATTTAATGTTACACAGTCAACATGGATTTACCCAAGGGAAGTCTTGCCTCACAAATCTGCTTCATTTTTTGAAGGAGTTAATAAACACGTGGATAAAGGTGAACCGGTAGATGTAGTGTATTTGGATTTTCAGAAGGCATTTGACAAAGGCATTTGACAAAGTTCCTCTTGGAGGAGATAAATGGCCTCCAGGATGTGGTAAAGCAGGAAGTGCAGGGACTCCATGACACCATCAAGGAGGAAATGCAGGGTCTGGAGCATGTGGTATGGGTATTTGCCAGCCAACAGAGACCCAAACTGCAGTGTGGAGGGAGATGCTGCAGAGGATGCCCCCATTCCAGCTGCAGCCACCAGCAGCTCCATGGAATTTCCTGTATCAGGCAATTTTTCAATGTCCCAATATGTCCTAGGGAAGTTAGCTATAACTGTTTTGATGTAGCTATCTTCCATCCAAATAACGCTGCTTGCAATTTTTAAAGCAAGCCATATTATTTGATTTGTATATTTAGGGTATGGGTGAGCTGCTTAGCATGCATTTGCATACTATTCAGCTCATTTAAATACGTGGTGCTGGGAGTTAAATAACACAAGGTATTTGAAATACCTCAAGTTACCACCGCATTAGGCCATTTATCACGAGGTTAACATTTACTGCACAGTAAACAATCTATCGCGGCATAGTGAATGAGACCCTTGTATTGTAAACCCTCTGAGGTCAGAGAAATATCTATAGTACCTGAATATAATCTGCCTTAAAGTGCCTGAAATCGAGTAAAATAGTGTAAGGGGCCGCACAGAAGGTTCTTTTTGCGCTGGAGGTGGACCCTTGGCCTGGTGCAGGATTGTTATGGCCTTCTTGTTTGACCCAGAGAGCGCCTGCCACCAGGAGGTGAAGCACAGGAGGAGACAGAGGCTAGCTGGAGTTTCGCCAGTAGCAACCTGGGGTTTCCGCAGGTTGAGCCCTTGGGTAACCGGGCCACCTGGTCTTAGGTGGACCTCGCTGGGTATCCTAGAGAGGAAGCACAGGGGCGTGCCCACCATGAACAAGGGTGCGGGGTTGATGTCCAGGCAAGAATGTTCAGAGGTCACAGGAGGCCAAAAATAGAGTGTCCAAGTGGATAACGAGGATCAAGTCCAGAGTATCAGTCCAGAATGGTCAGCCCAAGCAGGGGTCAATACCTTTAGTCAATGCAGGAGTAGTCAGGTCAGGCAGAGGTCAAGTTCCAGGCAGCAGTCAGACAAAGTCAGTGTACAGGCAGAGGTCAGGTTCCAAGCAGCAATCAGACGTGGTCAGTAAATAGGCAGATGTCAAGATCCGGGAAGTAGTCAGACGAGGTCAGGAGCAAGCAAAGGTCAGTACCGTGAGATCAGTCCAAGGGGTACTACCAGGAATGGAGAGACGAAGGAGCAGGAGACACTGGAACAGGAGTCGCTGGAACAGGATACACTGGAACAGGCAAACTAGACAACACCGGAGTGTACGACCTGATTGCCAAGGCAGGGAACATGTGTCTGAGCCCTGCCTTATATATCGTGGTTCTGTGATGTCATCAGCATGCACCTCCCGGGGTTTTCCCACGCTTGGCCCTCTAAAGGGCTGCAGGTTGGCCGCACGTGCACCTAGGAGCGGGGCCGAGGATGGAGGAGTGGAACCCCGACGGGAGCTCCGCTGTGAGGCTTGTACGGGAGATTAAGAGCGGGGCAGCCGGGGACGCCGCAAACTGGCTGTGGCTGTGGAGGAGGAGAGCCCAGAGCTCGTGGACAGGAGAGCACCTAGGAGTGGAGCCGAGGATGGAGGAGCCGAACCCCAACGGGAGCTCCGCTGTGAGGCTTGTACGGGAGATTGAGACCGGGGGAGCCGGGGACGCCGCAAACTGGCTGTGGCTGTGGAGAAGGAGAGCCCAGAGCTCGTGGACAGGAGAGCACCTAGGAGCGGGGCCGAGGATGGAGGAGCCGAACCCCGACGGGAGCTCCGCTGTGAGGCTTGTATGGGAGATTAAGAGCGGGGGAGCCGGGGACGCCGCAAACTGGCTGTGGCTGTGGAGGAGGAGAGCCCAGAGCTCGTGGACAGGAGAGCACCTAGGAGTGGAGCCGAGGATGGAGGAGCCGAACCCCAACGGGAGCTCCGCTGTGAGGCTTGTACGGGAGATTGAGAGTGGGGGAGCTGGGGACGCCGCAAACTGGCTGTGGCTGTGGAGGAGGAGAGCCCATAGCTCGTGGACAGGAGAGCAAAGTGAGCAGGGCCAGCCACGGAGTAGACACGGCTGGGACACGCAACAGTAACCCCCTTCTAGGCCTCCCCCTTACCAGCCTGGGCATTTCAGGATGAGCTCGATGGAATTCCGACAGGAGATCCTTGTCATAGATTTGGTGGGAGGGCTCCCACGAGTTCTCCTCCTGTCCGAAGCCCTCCCACAACAGGAGGTATTCCCAATGGCCTTTCCATCATCTGATGTCCAATACTACTTTACTTGTAAGGTGTTCTCGGGTTCAGTATCATGCTGTGTAGGTGTAGGTGAAAGACCGCAGGGGTGTTACAAAGTCCGAAAGGCATTACTATGTACTCATAGTGGCCATTCCTCATATTGAAGGCGGTCTTCCAGATGCCCTGTGGCTGTATTCGTACAAGATTGTTTGCCCCTTGGAGATCTAACTTTTTAAATATCTGGGCTCCTTGTAAATGATCAAAAGGTTCGCTGATGAGAGGCAGAGGGTAATGATCCTTGTGAGTCACGGCATTTAACCCATGGTAGTCTATGCAGGGACATAGACTGCCATCTTTCCTCTTCACAAAGAAGAATCCAGCTCCTGCCAGGAAATCGGAGGGTCTTATCAATCCTTTATCTAGATTCACCTTAATGTACTCTGACATCGCTTGGGTTTCCGGAAGCGAGAGGGGGTAGGTTCTGTCCTTGGGAGGCATGGTGCCTGGTAGGAGCTCAATGGGACAATTGAATTTTCGGAGTGGAGGCAGGATGTCAGCATTTTGTTTGGAGAACACATCTATGAAGTCAGAATATGGAGCAGGTAACCTGGAAAGGCTTGCAGAGTTCAGAATGGTGAGTGCTGGAGACACCTGTCGCAGACAGCGGTTCTGGCACTGGAGACCCCACTGAATTAACTGCACGGATTGCCAGTTGAAATGAGGTGCATGTACTTGGAGCCACGGAAGTCCTAAGATTACTGGGTGCATGGAACACTTCAAGACAAATAGCGGAATTTCCTCTTCATGGATGGTTCCCACGGTGAGGCGGAAGGCAACTATGTGATGAGTAATGTGTCCAGGGAGGTGCTTTCCCTGGATAGATTTGATGCAGAGAGGCAATTCCAGAGGTTGAAGTGGGATCTGGAGAAGAGTAACGATGTCCTCCAGAATGAAATTGCCACTCACCCCAGTGTCCACGAGTGCGGTAGTGGCAAAAGAATGAGATTCCCTAAAGAGGGACACAGGGAGTAGTAATTGGGGACCAGTAACAGTAGCACCCAAGCTCGGGACCCCCACCGGGCTTAGGCTTTGTAGTTTCCCGGCCGCACGGGGCAGGATTGCAGAAGGTGTCCAGAACCACCACAGTATAGACAAAGGCCTTTTTTTCATCGGAGGCGCTCCTCAGGAGACAAACGCCCTTGATTGATCTGCATCTGTTCCTCTGGTGAAGGAGGAGGTCCTGGAAGGCCTTTAACTGGGGGCTTGCAGCACGAACTGGGTGTATGGCAGTAGTTTGGAGGACCTTTACCTCTTGGTGTTGCTGGCGGTGGTCAAACTTTCCGACCAGATAAATCAGGTCCTCGAGAGATGTGGGAATCTCACGAGCAGCCACCTCATCTTTGAGGGCAGGAGATAGGCACTCTAGATAGATTGCTCGTAGGCAGTCCTCTTCCCAGCCCAGTTCAGTAGCTAAAGTCCTGAATTCTACTGTGAATTCGGTGAGTGAATGTGAGCCTTGACAGTGGTGAAGAAGATAGTGACCTGCAGTTGCCTGTCGGCCAGGGTCCTCAAAAGTCCGCTTGACAACAGAAATGAAGTGGGAGAGATGATTGAGGATGTCATCAGAATGCTCCCAGAGTGTGGAAGCCCATGCCAGAGCTTTCCCTTCAAGGTGTAGAGGATGAAGGTAATCTTGGTCGTCTCACTTGTAAACAATGCAGGCTGCAATGTGAATTGCATAAAGCACTTATTGAGGAAGCCTCAACAGAGGCACGGATCCCCATTGAGCTGGAATGGCCAGTGATGCCTACGGGGGCAGGATTTGAGCCAAACCCCCTGAATTGGCCACAGCAAGATCCTGTAGTTTTTCCACAGATGAAGCCAAAGCTTCTAGGGTTCGCTGTTGTTCTCGGACATGAACAGCTATGCCAGGAATGGCCTGCACGGTGGGAGACTCTGCTGAGTCCATCGCCTTGGCAACCTGTTGCACTGGAGGTGGACCTTTGGCCTGGTGCAGGATTGGTATGGCCCTCTGGTCAGCCCCAGAGAACGCCTGCCACCAAGAGGCGGAGCACAGGAGGAGACAGAGGCTAGCTGGAGCTTTGACAATAGCAACCCACGGTTTCCGCAGGTTGAGCCCTTGGGTACCCGGGCCGTCTGGTCTTAGGTAGGCCTCGCAGGGTCTCCTATAGAGGAAGTGCAGGGGTGTGCCCATCATGAACAAGGGTGCGTGGTCGATGTCCAGGCGAGAATGTTCAGAGGACACAGGAGGCCAAAAATAGAGTGTCCGTGTGGATAGCGAGGATCAAGTCCAGAGTATCAGTCCAGAATGGTCAGCCGAAGCAGGGGTCAATACCTTTAGTCAATCTGGGAGTAGTCAAGTCAGGCAGAGGTCAAGATCCAGGCAGCAATCAGACGAAGTCAGTGTACAGGCAGAGGTCAGGTTCCAGGCAGCGATCAGAGGTGGTCAGTGAACAGGCAGAGTCAGACGAGCTCAGGGGCAAGCAAAGGTCAGTACCGTTAGATCAGTCCAAAGGGTACTACCAGGAATGGAGAGAAGAAGGAGCAGGAGACACAAGAACAGCAGATGCTGGAACAGGAGACACGGGAACAGGTAAACTAGACAACACCGGAGTGTATGACCCGATTGCCAAGGCAGGGATCATGAGTATGAGCCCTGCCTTATAAATGTGTTATGATTCCCGGCCGCAGGATGTCACAGTTGGGCACCTACCTCCTTCCAGTCCAGCTCCGGGGTGTCTCCGACGGCCCTCCGCTCCTCCTAGGCCGCAACTTGGCCTCTCCGTGGCGGCGTCTCTATGAGGGAGACACCATCGAACACCTGCACTTCCTCCTTCGCTCTTAGCCCCGCCCCCTAGGCACACACGTGCACAAGGGCTGATTATTTAAAGGGACCAGCGCGGGAAAATACTCTCTATGAAGAAGTGATGTCAGATGCTCCCCAGGTATTTAAATCCTGCCCAGACTCTCCTTCTTTGCCTTGCAACAAGGTTCGCTCCTTGAGTTTTCTAGTTGCTGTCTTCGTCCCTGTTTGTTCCTGTTCCAGCGTGTTCCTGAGTCCTGCTCCACTCCAGCCTTGTTCCTGCTCCAGCCCGTCCTTGCCTGCTCCTGTTCCTGCATCCCCTTGGTTGTTCTTCCTGGCTCCTGACTTTGGTTTGTTCTTCGGTATCCTGCTTCGCTGCCCATCCTGACTTCTGGCTTGTCTTCGGTCTCTGCTGTCTGCCGCCTGCCTCGACTCTTGGTTTGTCTCCACATCTTACCTCTCTGCTGCCTGCCTTGATTCGGACTTACCTTCAAGACTCTCGTCCTCCGGAGACCGCACCTAAGTCCAAGTGGCTCAGGTCCTCAAGGGCTCCCCACGGGGGGACCTCAGGCTTCCAGTTGTGAAGTTCCTGTTGGTCTCCTGGCTCTGACTTCTCCTTTGGACTCTCTACTTCCGGGACTCACTTTGTAATTTCATCCCCAGAGTCTACGCCTTAGTCCAAGTGGCTCGGGTCCCCAAAGGCCCCTCCCGGGGGGACCTCAGGTCTCCAGTGGTAAAGATTCTCTTGGATCTCTGGTTCAAGTCCACCTCCCGGCTATGACTCCACTGTGGGTATCCCTTCAGTGCTGCATCACCATCTTCTAACCGGCCCAAGGGTCCACAATCATAACAGTTTGTAAGGCCATGGATCTGGCGGAACTTTCCAGCCTCCAGGCCATTCCTGGTATTGCCCAGCATCTGCAACAGCAGCAACACTGCCTGGATGTTCTAGCCGCATCGGTAGACAGGTTGGCAAACCGCTTGGACTCCACCCCTCCAGTAGCAACTACCGCTCCAGTCTCGGTTCCTACTCCCGGCCCAGTGGCCTCTACGCATGTACTGGCTCTGCCTTGGTATTCAGGCAATGCCGTGGTTTCCTTAATCAGTGCTATATTCTGTTTACTGTATTGCCTACCCAATTCCTTTCGGATATGGTAAAAACCAGCTACATCGTATCCTTGCTGGATGGGAGGGCCCTGGCCTGGGCCTCACCACTATGGGAACGAAATGATCCAATCCTGGGGAACCTTCAGCACTTCGTAACCACGTTTAAGCAAGTATTTGATGAGCCAGCGCATAAATGTACGGAAGTTGCTGAATTGCTGCGCCTGCGCCAGGGATTCCGTCTGCTGGCCGAATATGCAATCGAGTTCCGCACCTTGGCTACAGAGTTGGACTGGAGAGAGGACAATCTTCACAGAATCTTCTTAGAGGGGTTATCCTCATGCATCAAAGATGATCTGGCGGCTAGAGACCTTCCTGATGACCTTAACAGCTTGATTGACCTAGTGGGAAGGGTCGACTGTCGGCTTCAACAACGGGCTCGAGAAGGGAGAATGGTCCGAAGACCGATTACCCTGGTGCCTGCATTCTCTTGACCCTTGGCTGCCCCTTCTGCCTCCTCAGGCAATCAAGGCGTAGAACCCATGCAACTGGGACGTAGTCCTCTTTCTTCTGAGGAGAGATGTCGGCGCACGCTAGGCCTTTGCCTATACTGCGGAAATAAAGGGCATTTCTTAGCCCGATGTGCTGAACGACCGGAAAACTTCAGCGCCTAGGTATGATCGGGGAGCTTTCCCTAGGCTGCATTAAATCTGCTCCTCAATCTACGGTACCAGTGACCCTTGAGTTCCTCGGGGGAACCATCTCCACTCTCGCATTTATCAATTCTGGAGCAGGAGGGAACTTCATCTTGACGGATCTAGTACAACAGTTACAACTCCCAGTAGTCCCTCGTAACTCTCTGCTTTGGATTTTGTCTATTAAAGGCACACCGCTTCCAGGATGTTTTTCGGCATCAACTGCACCTCTGACCCTTCGCACCAGAGTTCTTCATACGGAGGATATTTCCTTCCTAGTTTTAGAGAAGGCCATTCATCCCATTGTTCTGGGACTACCCTGGCTTCAAAGACAATCTCCTACCATCCACTGGGACACCTTACAAATAGCAGCCTGGAGTCCACGCTGCTTCTCATCCTGCTTCCTGACTTTACCACAGCCCGGGTTAGCCTTGATGGCTACCTCACTCACATTACCCTCCCAGTACGCTGCATACCAGGATGTCTTTTCTAAAGAAATAATAGAACTTTTACCACAGCACCGGCCTTTTGATTGCGCCATAGACTTACTGACTGGCACAACTCCCCCTAGGGGACGGATATACCCCTTGTCTCTCCCAGAGATGCAAGCCATGTCAAGCTACATTAAAGAAAACCTGGATCGTGGATTCATCCATCCATCTAAATTGCCAACGGGGGCTGGTTTCTTTTTTATTGCCAAGAAAGGCGGGTCCCTCACACCCTGCATTGACTATCGAGGGCTCAATGCAATCACCCGTCGCGACAGGTATCCGCTCCCGCTCATTCCAGAACTGCTGGACCGGCTGCAGGGGGCTAAAGTCTTCACCAAACTCGATCTCCGTGGCACTTATAATTTGGTACGAATCTGCCCCAGAGATTAATGGAAGACCGCCTTCAACACCTGCGATGGACATTATGAGTACCTCGTCATGCCCTTCGGTCTCTGCAACGCCCCAGCACTTTTTAAAAACCTAATGAACGAGGTGCTCAGGGACATGCTCCATTCATCCGTTATAGTTTATCTAGATGATGTATTAATCTACTCTAAAGATCTCCCCTCTCATCGCCTTCATGTGAGACAGGTCCTACAAGGCCTCAGAGATAATCGTCTTTTCGCCAAACTTGAAAAGTGTATGTTTGAGCAAGAGTCTCTACCCTTCCTGGGCTATATTGTCTCATCAACTGGTTTCCAAATAGACCCAGACAAGGTTTATGCTATCAAGGACTGGCCACAGCCGGTAGGGATCAAAGCCCTTTAACGGTTCCTTGGGATTGCAAACTTTTACAGGCAGTTTATTCCCCACTACTCTCAAAAGGTGGCACCACTTACAGCTCTCACAAAAAAGGGGGCTAATGCTAAGGAATGGCCACCATTGGCTTGTCTAGCCTTTGAAGAACTGAACAAGGCCTTATTGCAAGATATTTGCCTTCACCATCCTGGTGGCCCTTCATAGTGGAGGTAGATGCCTCAAACATAGCAGTCGTAGCAGTTCTCAGCCAAGTCTCGGAAAACGGGAAGCTACTCCCTTGCTCTTACTTCTCCTGAAAGTTTTCGGCTATAGAAAGAAACTATGGTATTGGCGATAAGGAGATCCTCACTATTAAACTTGCCTTTGAGGAATGGCGGCAGTGGCTGGAGGGGGCTCAGCATCCTATAGGAGTATACACAGATCACCAAAATTTGGAGTTCCTCTGCCATGCTCAGCAGCTGGATCCGAGGCAAGCCCGCTGGTCTCTATTTTTCAGTCGGTTCCATTTTTCCCTACGCTACAGACCTGCAGAGAAGAATATACATGCTGATGCATTATCTTGCACCACGGAATCCGACAACATGCCGAACCCACTCCAGTACATATGGGACCCTGCGAAGGTAGTCGTAGCAACGACGGACCTGCCTCCTCCCGGCAAGACAGAAGATCCTGTCCAACTGAGGGAAAAGGTTCTTTCATGGGCCCATGATTTGCTTTCAGCTGGACATCCTGGTAGAGCCCAAACCGTAGAGCTTTTTGCTTGATACTACTGGTGGCCTCACATGAGACGAGATGCTCATCTCTACGTCGAATCTTGTCCTACCTGTGCCAGGCAAAGGCCATTGTCTGGTCACCCCTGGGGGCTACTTCAACCACTACCAATTCCCGTTGAACCATGGACGCATCTCTCCACAGATTTTGTAGTGGATCTTCCACCGTCCAAGGGGCAGACTGTTATTTGGGTTACCATGGATCGGTTTTCCAAGATGGCCCATTTTGTTCCTTTGCTCAAACTTCCTTCTGCACCGGAGATGGCGCAACTCTTCATACAACATATTTTTCACACCCATGGTCTTCCTCTTCACATTACCTCAGACAGGGGTCCACAGTTCACGGCTAGATACTGGAAGGCTCTTTGTAAAGATTTTGGAGTGTGCCTGGACTTCACCTCTGCATTTCATCCCCAAAGCAATAGACAAGTAGAGTGTAACAATCGCTCGTTAAAAACCTTCCTTCAAACTTTCCTAGGGGATCAACAAAATAACTGGGTAGCCATTCTACCGTGGGCTGAATTCTCCTACAATAATCATGTCAATTCAGCCACAGGTGAGTCTCCCTTTCAGCTGGTCTACAGACGTCAACCCAAGTTACCACTACCCTACCCTTGCCTGTACCATCTCCCGTGGCCCAGGTGTCCCCACAGCAGCTCCACTCTCTTTGGGATTCCATTTAAACCAAGTTACGACAAACTGTGGCCACTGCAAAAAGGAATGTGGACAGACACCGTTGTCCCACTCCAGTGTTCCATCCTGGTGATAAGGTATGGTTAAGCATGAAGCATGTGCGTCTTTGTCTCCCTTCCATGCAACTGGCACCCCGGATTATTGGTGCATTCCGGGTATTCGAGAGGGTTGGCACCGTCTCATACTGCTTTTGCCTTCCCAGTTTGATGAAAATGTACGTTTTTCACATATCTTTGCTTAAACTTTTGGTGCTGTCAAGATTCCACCGCAAAACTCATGATCCTTCCAACATTCTTGCTGAGGATGACTCCATCTATCAGGCTCGTGATGTTCTTGATGTCCACTTCCAGCACCACCAGTGGGAGTATCTGTAATCTTGGGAGGGCTGCGGTCCTGAGGATAATACTTGGGAGCCTGCAACCAACATCTTAGATAAATCGCGTCTTCATCGTTTCCACCAGGAGCATCCAAATGCACCAAGGCCCCTGAGGAGGGGGCGTAAGGGGGGGGTACTGTTATGATTCCCGGCCACAGGATGCCATGGCCGGGCTCCTACCTCCCTCCAGTCCAGCTCCGGTGTGTTCCCCAATGGCCCTCCGCTCCTCCTAGGCTGCAACTCGGCCTCACTGCAGTGGCATCTCCACAAGGGAGACACCATCGACCTCCTGCACTTCCTCCTTTGCTCCTAGCATCTGACACTCCCCAGGTATTTAAATCCTGCCCAGACTCTCCTTCTTTGCCTTGCAACCAAGTTCGCTCCTTGAGTTTTCTAGTTGCTGTCTTTGTCCCTGCTTGTTCCTGTTCCAACATGTTCCTGAGTCCTGCTCCGCTCCAGCCTTGTTCCTGTTCCAGCCCGTCCTTGCCTGCTCCTGTTCCTGCGTCCTCTTGTTTGGTCTTCCTGGCTCCTGACTTTGGTTTGTTCTTCAGTATCCTGCTTCGCTGCCCGTCCTGACTTCTGGCTTGTCTTCGGTCTCTGCTGTCTGCCACCTGCCTCGACTCTTGGTTTGTCTCCAAGTCTTACCTCTCTGCTGCCTGCCTTGATTCAGACTTATCTTCAAGTCTCTCGTCCTCCAGAGATTGCACCTAAGTCCAAGCGGCTCAGGTCCTCAATGGTTCCTCCCGGGGGGACCTTGGGCTTCCAGTGGTGAAGTTCCTGTTGGTCTCCTGGCTCTGACTTCTCCTTTGGACTCTCTTCTTCCGGGACTCACTTCATTTATTTATTTATTTATTTATTTATTTAAAAGTTTTATATACCAACATTCATCAATGATATCACATCGGTTCACAGCGTAACATGAAACTAGTGCCTGTGGCGGCGCTTTACATCGAACATGTTTAACATAATACAATTGAAACATATTGAAGCATTATAACTAGAGAGTAAAGGAACGGTAGGGGAAATAAAGATTTAAACTAAAATTAAAATAACATATTTACAAGAGGGTAAAAGAGGAAAAAAGGAGGGGGGGAAAAGTGACAGAAGAAAAAAAGTTAGGTTAATAAATTATAGTAGGCAAAGTTTGCAGGTAAATACAATATGTACAATTATAGGGAATAACATAATTTAACAGTTGAGCAGGGAGGGGAATGAGGAGAGGGGGGGGGGAAGAGATAGGCAGGGGGGTAGGGTGACACAGAAGGGAGGGAGGGGAGGTAGGGTGTATGCTTTAGTGAGAAGCCAGGTCGAGAAGGGAGACTCACCCACTATTAGTGAAAAGCAAGGTCGAGGGTGGAACAGAGAAGGGGGGAACATAGATGAGAGCTGGGAGAATTTAAGTGTATGCTTTGGTGAAGAGCCAGGTCTTAAGCTTTCGCTTGAAAGTTTTTGAGCATTCTTCTTGGTGAAGTTCGACTGGCATTGTGTTCCAGAGGATAGGCCCGGCGATCGATAGCGCACGGGCTATCGATAGCCCGTGCGCTATCGATATCTTCATATCTTCATCCCCAGAGTCCATGCCTAAGTCCAAGTGGCTCGGGTCCCCAAGGGCCCCTCCCAGGGGAACCTCGGATCTCCAGTGGTGAAGATTCTCTTGGATCTCTGGTTCAAGTCCTCCTCCTGGCTACAACTCCGCTGTGGGTATCCCTTCCGTGCTGCATCACCATCTTCTAGCCGGCCCAAGGGTCCACAATCGTAACAATACATCCTGTGCCTAAAACTAACCTGGCAATAAAAATGAAAACATAGAAAAGTGTGGGTTTTTTCCTCTTCATTTTATTTGCATTTAAGTAATGATTTAAAACTGTGATTGAAATTAATAATAAATGTAAATGAATAGGATGAGTCCCTCCTTTGTCTCTAGTGCTCTGTTTATGAACCACAAAATAAGAAACAACACAAAAGTATTTTAAATACTTATTTTTAAGTTCTGACATCCATGTAACTTCTCTACATGAAGGTGACCAATTTCTGATTCCACATTTTAATTACACACAAAAAAAAATGCTATTTATTTTAAAAAGCAAACAAACAAGTATTCTGTTTTTGTCACTCCCAGCATTAAACTACTTTTGTTAAATGGCTAATTTAAGAAAATAAAAGATATCTTAAAGCATCTTTGCACATCTAAATTTATTTGATACAGACTCCATACAAGTTAGGTCTCTGTATCCCTTAGAAAAGCAATATTCTACTTTCCATTTTTGGATTTTCTAAAAGTGCTTATCAAGATGAATGAGAACAGTATTGTGTGATTTCAAAAAGGTAATTGCTTTTCTCTCTGGCCTTTTCTGAGCATTTTCAAGGTCACCTGTAGAAAGGGACATATAAACCTACGAACCAGACTTCTCCCAGGCTTCCGTGAATGTGCATATTATTCTCTGCTTTAAAATTTTGCTACTTCAACAAGTGAGCAGGTTATAGATTATGCATTTCTTTTCAACAGAGGGACTACAATCTTTATTCTTCCACATTTTTTTGTTTTGTTAAACTGCAAAGTTGAACCAGAATGGCCAACCAGATAATTTCATTCCTAGAATTTTTAAAATCACTCGAGAGCTTAGTTTATTTTTAAACTATGAGGGAAACAAATAAATCATTTTTTAGACTGTTTAATCAGTTATGATATGTGTTTTATACTTCTTGTATATTTTATTCATCATTTTGAAGGAGCACCCTTTATTGCTGGAGATCCCTCTCTATTGGGAAATTAGTTTTACTGAAAGAGACTCTATTTCAGGGGTTGCAGATCTCCTGTGTATTCATTGTGGACATCCTGAAAACCAAGCCTGTTTGTGGTTCTTGAGGAATGGAGTTGGCCACCCTATTCTATTCCATTTAGTCTGTGAAACCCCAAATTTAAAAGATATAATATTCTGAAATATTTATCTTTCCTGTAACTTAATGATTAAAAATATACTTAAAAAATGTAAACACGTATCCTTTTGCTTGAATGAAATGTTCTACATTTAGTTACTTTAAGTCTGTTCTGCTGGCTACTTAGTTGGATAAGTTGAAACTTGTCCAGATAAGTGCCACTTTCAAGATTTAGCCAGATAAATAGAAATTTATCTGGCTAAGTAGCGTGCAACTGCTATACTCATGCATTTTTATATCTAACTTTAAAATATATATTTACAAAGATCTTACCTGCATAATTTATATGCATGTATACCCCTCCACCCCCGTAAATCAGCATTTACGTGTGTAGTTTGGGATATTTTCTAACATGAATGCAGCAATGATAGTACCGATTTTACCAAAAACTCTACCAGTTTGCCCATCCATCTGCAGGTCTTTGAGACTCTCCTGGCTCTTCAGCCTCAACTCCCCCCATTTCATCCATAACTCCCCGCAGTCAGTATTTAACTTTTAAGAAGTTTATGATCACTCACTCTAGATATAGAGCAGATGTAAATATATACAAGTAAACTGGCAAATTGTTATGCCTGAGCTGGCTGATTTGGGGATGTCCCTAAGCAGGAGGGAGCAGAAGTTAAGAACAAGCAAGTCAGGTATGCAGTCTTCTGCTGGGTTCAGGAGTGTGCAGTAATGGCATATATCTTCTTCCTGAACAGCCTTCCCTTCGGGTTCAGCCCTCTGGTGCTGGTGGCTGTCATTTCTTCTGGAGGGTGGTGCACTAGATCAGGAACAGGGTTCTCAGTTACAAGGAGCACAATGGCAAGACAGGACAGACAAGGAACGAAGAAAGACAGGGCAAAACCTCAGCATGAAGCAGGACAAGAGATGCACAGGTGAGCTAGGCCACCAGGAGACCTATACAGGATGCAGGAGGGCCATGAGGAGATCCACAGGGAACAGAAGAGCCATTGGGAGACCCACAGGGAGCAGAAGGGCCAGACAGGACAAGACAAGAGCAGGACAGGAATGCAAGAACAGGGCATGGTATACACAGACAAGGAGGTCACTGAAGGGCTTAGACAGGACAATACAGTACACAGAATATAGGCAGACAGCATAGGCCCAAACAAGGCAAGGATAAGACAAGGCAGGACAGACAGGCTAGAAGGCATATACAGTGCTCAAGCAAACTCAGAACAAGGGCAAGGTTAAACAGGCAAAGGTCCAGGAACAAAGAATAAGGGCATGCTTATAAAGGAAAGAGCACATGAACAAGTGTCAAAGGCAGAGAGGAGACTCCATGCTGAGGCGGGGAGTATACTGTGAGGAAGATGCTTATAGGGCTGGCCAAGCTGCATCATGCATCCTTCAAAGCTATGACTAGGGTGGGTCTGAGCGTGGCCCAGTGAGGACCGCTGCTGGCAGGGAGTGGGGTGGTGGTGATCTAACAGCCAGATTTGTGACACAGATGTACATAGCATAAATTGCTTATAAAATAGCAACTTACTCACATAAATGTTAACCCACCCCAGAACACCCCTGTCTCACCTCTTTTTTACATGCACAAATGTAATCATATAACTTTACTTACACGTGTATTTGGGGTTTATAAAATAGCATATACTCAAGTACGATTATACTATTTACATACTTATATGCCGATTTTTATGTGCACAACTCTTTGAAAATTCACCATAAACAGTTCTTATCTTACTGGTTTTAAAACAGTACTGCTATCACTGTTAGAAATCAAGGCATTCATCTTTTTCAAAGCAGCCTGCCAGACTCTTCCTCCTACACATATATGCGAACACTCTCACAACCCACATATACCCATCTCTATTTCCTTACCACATAATCTCTTACACACCTATATAGCTTACACCTACACTGCACTCATACAGCAATCTTGCACAAAGAACACTAAAACTTAAACATAAAAAACAGATACCAATGGTACAATTTTAATTCCATAAGGACTTCAACAATTTCCATCCCTCTGCAATGTCATCTTGGAATATTCTAGCACTAGGATGATCTTAGACACTACTGTAAGCCTAAAGAAAAAATAACTCTTGAAAGTGAGATCTAGAAAAATGTACCATCCATTACATATATTTATTCCCAGACAGATATATATATAGACAGATATATATATTCCCAGACAGAAATATATATTCCCAGACAGATATATATATTCCCAGACAGAAAAAAAGGGGTGGGGGTATTCTCCTGGTAGCTAAAAAAGAGCTGAGACTTACTCAATTCCCAATCTTCGCTACTACCAAAATTGAAGCCGGCTTCTTCAAATCCGACCTTCTGCAAATCATTCTTGTCTATGCCCCCCCAGGACTTCTGGACTCAGACGTCTCCCCCATTCTAGAATTAATAGCCACCCACCTAAACCTTGAGTCTCCAGCCATCATATTGGGAGATTTTAACTTACATGTTGATGATCCCTTGCCTTCTACTAACTGTGAATCTTTCCTAAACGCCATGACCGCCATGGGATTCAAACAGATAATCAATAACCCCACACACAGAGCAGGACACATTTTGGATCTCATCTTTGTAAACTCAGGCATCTCACACTCAGAACCACCCATATGCAAATCAGTTCCATGGTCAGACCACGCATTAATCTCCACCACATTTTCGCTGGCACAGTCCAGTATCAAACACAATCCTCAACCTCAATTTACCTACAGAAATCTTTGTTCTTCCGATGAACTACACGAACACCTTGTTCTAGAACTCCCTCGCTTAGATATCTCTACCCCCAACTCAGCTCTCCACTCATGGTCCAACATTACAGAAACGGCAGCAAATAAACTATGTCCTCTGGCAACAAAAAAACAGAAACACAATGCCTACAAAAGACAACCCTGGTTTAACCAAGAACTTCAAAAACTCAAACACTCCCTTCGACAAAAAGAAAATAAATGGCGTAAAGCCCCTTCAACGACCTCCCTCTCAGCTTACAAACTTGCACTCCACCTATACAAGAGCGCCACATTAAAAACAAAAAGGGACTACTACGCTCACAAAATCCATCACCTCATTTTCGATTCAAAAGCCCTTTTTACCTACGTTTCGAATTTAACTCAAGTCAACCCACCAGACATCCCTCTCAACCAAGCGCACGAAAAAGCAGAGGATTTGGCCAGCTTCTTCAGTAACAAAATTTCCAACCTGCAATCACAGCTGAAAACCAACATCATAGCTCCATTCAGCACATACCTTCATCCTTGCAAAGGCTCTTCTATACAAGCTTTCGATCCTATTGCAACATCAGAGACAATCTCAGTTTTGAAGAGAATGAAACCTTCCTCTCACCCATTTGACCATATCCCTTCCAAACTACTGCTACTAATTCCAGATACCATCTCTAAGGCCCTGACTGACATTATCAATTGTTCCTTAACACAAGGAATCTATCCAGATGACCTGAAAATTGCTTCCATCAAACCCCTCTTAAAAAAACCTAATTTAAATCCCAAAGACCCCTCAAACTTTCGCCCAATCTCCAACCTCCCGTTCATTGCTAAGGTAATGGAAAAATTAGTTAACGCCAGACTATCAGAATACCTTGAAGACCACAATATATTATTCCCACCTCAATATGGCTTCCGTAAATCTTTAAGCATGGAATCACTTCTCATATCACTAACAGATTACATCATCATGGGCCTGGACAAAGGTCATGCCTACCTGCTGATACTCCTCGACCTATCTGCCGCCTTTGATACTGTTAACCACGCACTCCTCATAAATCAACTAGCGAACATCGGAATAACAGGCGCCGCACTGGCCTGGTTCAAATCATTCTTGGGAAACAGAGGATATAAAGTCAAAATACATAACAAAGAATCTCAGTTTTATCCTTCCACGCTAGGAGTTCCTCAGGGCTCCTCCCTTTCTCCCACGCTCTTTAACATTTACCTCCTCCCTTTATGTCAACTATTAACTAATCTGAACCTCAAATATTATCTATACGCAGATGACGTTCAGATTATCATCCCTATCAAAGAATCCCTTACAAGAACCATAAAAGTCTGGGAAGATTGCCTTCTAAAAATTGACAACCTCCTATCCAGTCTAAATCTAATCTTGAATACTTCTAAAACCGAACTTCTCATAATTTCGCCTGAAAACAGTAACCTCGCCTCAAATCCACCAACCGGCTTTCAAACATCACAAGTGAGAGACTTAGGAGCCATCATTGATAATCGGCTAAATCTAAAATCTTTTGTTAATCAAACTACTAAAGACTGCTTTCATAAACTGCATGTCTTAAAAAGAATTAAACCACTTTTCCACTCCCACGACTACAGGACAGTCTTGCAATCAATAATCTATTCTAAATTAGATTATTGCAATTCCATTCTTTTGGGTCTACCGGCTTCTCACACTAAACCCCTTCAGATGGTTCAGAACACTGCGGCAAGAATATTGACAAACACAAGAAGAAGAGAACACATAACTCTGATTCTCAAAGACTTGCATTGGCTGCCAGTTCATTACAGAATCTTATATAAGTCTATTACCACCATTTACAAAGCTTTTCATCAACTCTCTCCGCTTAACCTCCAAATCCCATTTAAAAAACATACCTCCGCCAGACCAATCCGAGAGTCCTACAGAGATTCACTACAGGTTCCCCCTGCTAAAACCTTTCACCACACGACTCTTAGAGACAGGGCATTCTCTACAGCAGGACCTACATTGTGGAATTCCATCCCTCCAGACCTGAGACAGGAACCCTGCCTTCCAACTTTTAGAAAAAGTCTAAAGACCTGGTTATTTATGAAAGCCTTTCCAGACAACAATCAAACCCAAAATCAATATAATTAACTCAGAACACCCTTCAGGATAATCAACAGTTTTGACAATCCCATCAATTGTACAATCCCTCTTAAACTGGCAGGCTTTCCCAGTTATTCTTCACTGTTAAATTACTATCTCCTTTTCTTCTGTTCCAAGTTGTAATATGTCCCTGTTTTATTGTAACTGCAATTTTCCCTTCTTTTAGCACTTGTTAATGTTTTTTTATCACTTTATTGTTGTTCACTCCTTGTTATTTGTAAACCGGCATGATGCGATTCCCTTCGCGAATGCCGGTATAGAAAAAACTCAAATAAATAAATAAATAAATAAATTTATACAACTCCATTTTCTATTCCATTCACACCAAGAAATCAAGAATCTACAGTCTATTTAATGCCATTATATGTGTTCAGATAAAGATACAAGATCTAGACACTTCACCTTTCACTGCAATGCCTTCAACCAACAGTACCATTGTGCCTAATAAAATAGACAGAGACAAGAAACATATCATGAAAACACCCACAGAAAAACAGAGTTACAATCCATAATATCTTCACTCAAAGACATTATCAAGGATGATGCTCACTGCAGATGATAAACTGAGAAAATATTTAACTGAACCACCTAATACAGCCTATTGTGAAGTCTGACAGCCCCTGCAGCACAAGAAATTCAAGATTATATATTTATTTTAAAAATGTATAGATCGCAAAACAGAGTTTCTAAGGATGAAGGTTGCACGTGATTTATTTAGAAAGGGTAATAAACGGAAAACAATATCTGATTTAGGTATTACAGGAATTAGAATATAAAGTTCATAACAAAATACAAAAGAGATAAGTTTACTCCTTAGCCAAGTAACTAGCCCAGGTCTCTGCACAGTTGCTTCTTTCCAAGACAGCTCCCATACAATGGAGGGAAGACTTCAGTTTGAAGAAAAGGAAGAAGAATGTTACAAACAATATCACATTAATATACAGCTCTAAAAACTCACCGCTCTCCTCCAGGATCCCACATTTTTCCATTGGCTTTTGTGCTGTCAATGCTGGAAACACCTGTGAGGTGTCCCAGAATTCCTTCTCAACTCCCTCAGGACCAACCTGGATCCTCACTAGCGTTAATGCTATCTGAGCCATCTTGTGGCTCTGTAAGCTAAACCCCAGCCCCACACTGGACAAATCCCAGTTCAAACCCAGAAAAAATATACTTGTTTTCTGATTTCTATAAACAACTTCCTAACCTTTCCAACATACTTATCAGGATAAAAATACCATCCTAGTAGGCTATAGTACTAAGAGGAAAATCTACCATGCAATGAGAAGTAATGCAAGATCTACAATTTATAATTTGTAGATTCTGCTATACAAATGAAATCAGGTTAATCAATTTTATGTTTTCATAGTGACCTCATATAGCGTGCCCAGAAGCTACTGGTTTATTAGCTCTAGAGAGCACTAGGCCTTTTTAATCATTGGTCACCATGAATGGTTGAATGATGCTTCAAGAAGAATCTATCATTATTACATATAGAGGATTCTTTAAAACTGAAGCTATCAGAAGCAGCACTTATCTTGCAACTGTAGGTATCAAGCCGCTTTCTAGTCCATGTTACTAGTAATGGCAGAACGTACGAAGTCCACAGCTGAGTCAGGCCGGGCTTGATAATGAAGATGTATTCTATCCGACACTGCGGTGTTTCGGAGGACGCTCCTTCGTCAGGGAAACTAGAGATTCTTAATGCCGGCGAGAAAGGACAACCTAGGAAAAGTGCATTAAATTAAACCCTTATAAACGTTTGACAAAAATGGTGCCATGGTTTCTGAAGGACACTTACTGTATATTGTGAGATTTAGTTAATGTGTTGCTGAGACCATATCATCAATAACGCTCTAAGAAGAACAGTTGTCTACTGTAAAACATGAAACTTTATAGATCTATAGAGCTAGTTGCATTGTATTACGGCATCCTAGGGGTGTGCATTCGTTTTCAACGTATTGGTAATCCGCAACGTATAGGGCCATATTCATTGTATTTGTGGGGAAGCGAAACGTATCGCGATTCCCCACGAATACAACAAATCTTTGCCGAATTATTTGGCCGTCTAAAGGAGTGAATTTAAACAAATCCCCCACACTCCTGACCCCCCCAAGACTTACCAAAAGTCCCTGGTGATCCAGCGGGGGGTCCAGGAGCCATCTCCAGCACTCATGCCCTTGGCTGGCGGTATTCAAAATGGCGCCGATAGCCTTTGACCTTACTTTGACCTTACTATGTCACAGGGAATGCCAGTGCCATTGGACAGCCCCTGTCACATGGTAGGAGCAATGGATGGCACCGGTAGTCCCTGTGACATAGTAAGGTCAAAGACTATTGGCGCCATTTTGAATACCGGCAGCCGAGGGCGTGAGTGCAGGAGATGGCTCCCGGACCCCCCACTGGACCACCAGGGACTTTTGGTAAGTCTTGGGGGGGGGTCAGGAGGGTGGGGGGTTGTATTTAATTCAATTTTAGCTGAGAAATGAATAAGAATGAATGCATGAACGTATCGGGGGGCCCCCTTGCCGAATGCAACGTATCTGCCCCCCGACGAATACGAATATTGAATGCAACATATGGAATCCCTCTGCACATCCCTACGGCATCCTAGTATTAAAACTTACATGCGCGGTGTGAAAAAACTACCTGCTGCCTCGATGTGAAAGGTCTAACATTGATGAGGTCCTGTGAAAGATGCTGACATTTTGAAGGGGGAATTCCACCGGCTTCTGTGATTGAAAGCCAGATGTGACATCGGATGACGAGATCCTATGTCTAAATAAGGCTGTATATGTCATTGAGAGGCCATTTTGGAATGTCTAAGTGTCAAATTAAAGAATACGTTTCCACCTTTTCATTTAATCCAGACGGGTCAACTGAGTGTAGTCGGTGAATCCACTGATTTTCTTTGAAATTGAGTATGGATTGTCTATCGCCCCCTTGCCATGAGAAGCTGGTGGAATTCCCCCTTCAAAATGTCAGCATCTTTCACAGGACCTCGTCAATGTTAGACCTTTCATGTCAAGGCAGCAGGTAGTTTTTGCACACCGCGCATGAAAGTTTTAATACTAGGATGCCGTAATAAAATGTAACTAGCTATATAGCTCTATAGATTTTCATGTTTTACAGTGGACATCTGTTCTTCTTTCAGCGTTATTGATGATATGGTCTCAGCGACACATTAACTAAATCTCACAACATACAGTAAGTGTCCTTCAGAAACCATGGCGCCATTTTTGTCAAATGTTTATAAGGGTTTAATTTAATGCACTTTTCCTAGGTTGTCCCTTTCTCGCCGGCATTAAGAATCTCTAGTTTCCCTGAGAAAGGAGCGTCTTCCGAAACACCGCAGTGTCGGATAATATACAACATCTTCATTATCAAGCCCGGCCCGACCCAGTTGTGGACTTCGTACTGTCCGTCATTACTAGTAACACGGACTAGAAGGTGGCCTGATACCTAGAGTTGCAAGATAAGTGCTTCTTCTGATAGCTTCAGTTTTGAAGAATCCTCTAAATGTAATAATTATAGCTTCTTCTTGAAGCATCATTCAGTCATTCATGGTGACCAATGATTATAAAGGCCTAGCACTCTCTAGAGCTAATAAGCAGTAGCTTCTGGGCACTCTATATGAGGTCACTATGAAAACATAAAATTGATTAACCCGTTTTCATTTGTATAGCAGGATCTACAAATTGTGTTATTCAGTTGTTCCATGCTATTTGGATTACTTTATTAATTTTAGATCTACAATATAAGCACACAAACTATTGCTAGATTTAGGAGAATTGTGAACAACAAATTGTTTCCTAAAACTTAGTCTGTGATCCAAAAAACTAGCTGCTCATTTGAAAATGTACACCTAATTGTTTAAAAGCGTAGAAGTTCCTCAATCAAGTGCTATGGGTTGTATTATTCTGCCACTGAGTCTGTGGGTATGTATGTGGTTGTCATATATGGATATTATATTTGAATATTTAAGTCCAAAAATTTGACTGGCTAGGTTGAAGTTTGCCATTTCAGTGACTGGGATTGCTGCCTAATCTTAGCCAGCTGGTGCTAAACATCAAGGCTAGCCAGACAAGTTGTGAGTCCAATCTGGGAATGCCTCCAGAGCTATTCATTCTTTAAAATACTAAATTTAGCTTTCTAGTGAATTCAGGTAGTTAAATTTAGCCACTTAATGGGGAAGTTTTCACCATGTAACATTCAGGTGCCTATCTTCATAGATAGGCAACTGGATCCCTTTGAATATCTGCCCTTTGTCCTTTAATCCTTGTAGTAAAAATATATGTTACAAAATAGGGTAACTTTTCATAAATACATATAACCCACTTGACATACTCTAAAAGACTGTTACCAGAAAATTTGCTGTATGTGAAAAGCTGTTCCTAAAGTTCTTATTGCTGCAATTTATGAAGCATTGATACAAAGTAAATTGAATAATCTCTAATATTACAGGTGTAGAAACGCTGAATACAAATACAACTAAATGAGAAACAATGAGAGAAAATATGGGAGACAGCAGCAAAGTTTTTTTTTGTTGAGTTCACTTTTTTATAATAAAATTATTTAAGTTGAACAAAATTAATAGTGAAAACAGCAAAAACAACAGCAAAGCATCAGCTACACCGACGAGTCATGTGTATAAGGACATGTTCAGAATGTTTAGAGGTAAAAATAGAGAACAGTATAATACAATACAACATTATACAATAGAACTCCATCTAAGGAATAGAATAACATTGGAGAAGTACAATATGGGCTTTCAGACCCCCACATAGAGATCCAAACAGTTATACAGCTGTATTTTATGGAAGCAATCCTTTCATACTTGTAGTACAAGCAGACCGTGTTCCACTAGAAACAGAAATCTAAGAGAGTACTATTCTTCCATTTCTCAAAGATAGTTTTTACACCTATTGCTAGCAAAAATCTAGCAGTTTTTGGTGAAGAACAGAAATGCTAGAGACTAAACCAATATATTTTAGGACTACAATTCTATAGGAAATAGGGGCATTATAATTTAAGATTTCTGAAATTTTTCCCCAAACAACAGTCCAAAAGGAGTTAACAAACTCAAACTGACATTCACAAAGCATGTGAGAAAGGGCAGCTTTATCAGTATGACATGACTGATATTTGTGGGACGTTGGCAGGTCAGAATTAAAGAGAAGCTAAGGTATCCATAAGGTCCTATGTGCTACAAAATACATGGATTGAGTATAATACTGGAAGACAAGGATGCACGTACTGAAGAAATCAAAAACCTATCTCAATGAGGTCCCAAAGCATCGATATGTAAGTCATGCTCCCAGCTTCACTTCAAGTCAGCACTGTGAGAGATCTTATGAAATTTAAAGTTTTTATAAGATACTGAGGCTAAGTGACCACTAGGAGAAAGCAGAGAATTCAAGGTGAGTAGACTCGATACTTTTAAGGCTCCTGCTGTCAGCAAACTGCTAGCTTCAGCAGCAAAGTTATTAATGAGCACTTCACTTTCAAAACATTTATTATAAGGCCATATCCAGATGTTATGCTTTGCTTATCATCCAGAAACAAATCTATAAAAGTATTATTCATATTCAAAGCATTATTCAAAGTGTTAGAGAGCATGTGAAGAAAAGAATTCCAAGGTTGATGCATGATGGACTTGTCCAGTAATGAGTCAGTTCTGGATAAAAATGAAGAATACAATTCAGTTAATTATGAAAATAAACTTAAACATGCATCCTGCCATATTGTTGTTAGGAGATCTAGTAGAAGGAATCCCTAAGTTTAAAAGTAAAGGACTGGATTTTAAAAGAGTTTCGCATGTAAATCCGGAAGATTTACACGTGTAACCGGACTTACATGTACCGGGCCTATTTTAAAAAGGCCCGGTGATGCGAGTAAGTCCTGGGGCTTTACAAAAGGGGTGGTCCGGGGGTGGGACATGGGTGGGGCAGGGCAGTCCGGGGGTGGAGCGCACATGTAGGCCGTGCACGCTTCTTTTAAAATCTACCCCAAAATGATTACATACTTTGTGGTGTTGGTGGTGGCAGCAATAAACCAAATTCGAGACTAAACTACAAAATGCTTCAGATATTGAGAATTTAATTAAACATTCTATACAATTAATGACTGTAAAAAAAAAAAACACAACTGAAGATTAGAAGAAAAGTATAAATATGAAAAAGTCTGGAAGTCATGTATTGACCGAACAGGAAACTTGTAGAAAAAAGATAAGGCTACACATTTCAAACATTTCTGGCCATGTGAGTGGAGGTTCTGTGCACTCCTGCTTGTTTAGTGATGCTTTGTAATAAGAAATTGAGAGTTTATGTGTTCCCCTCTGAACCCAGGAATTCTTCCTTGCTGCAACATAAGATCAGTGACTTTGCTTTCCTGTTGTGGAAGGAAATTGTTCCATTGGTGTTTTAGATTTGGGAGTATCTGATTTACCTGGAGCAGATATATTGATGAGCCCTCCTGATAAGATGCCAGCCAGAATGTAGAGGACACAATTTGAGTGAGGGCTCAAGTTCAGTACTGGCTGATAATGTGTGCACCAGGGATGTCATGGAGAGGGAGAGAGCTGCAGTGGAGGGAGACGAGCACCACAGGAGGATTTCAGAGGTCTTCCTTTCAGATGATAAGTCCTGTGTTGGTCGGTGTCTTTCTTCCACTAACAAAGCCACTGGTGGTAATTTTAGATGCCATTTGGGAAGCCCTGATATCACTCCAGACATTAATTGGTTAAAAACGTAGAGGCTATACCTCATGAACATGACTTCTGCTGTAGATATTTCAAGCAGAGAATAGAAGTTTTGAAAAAATACTGAAGAACTTCTATTGGTGAATGCTGTATTGGTTCAGGATAAAGCAATTCAACATTGATTTGAGATTTTTTAAAACTCTTGAATCTCTGCTTGTTGAATTTCCTAAAAGATTTTAACTCTTCATCTAGAAATTTATTTAAGAAATACTTGTTTGAGAACCTTGCTGAGTCTATCCCTCCAGTAAATAAGCTTTTTTAATCTCTCAATGAAGAGGTCTGGAAGGCATCAGCTTGAGTCAAGTTGAAGCTCAAAGCATGTTGGATAGTTTGGGTATAACTGCCATATTGCAAAAATCATCTCTGGAAGACTAAAAGAGCATAGGGGTGTGCATTAGTTTCCTACGTATTGGTAATCCGCAATGTATAGGGCCATATTCATTGTATTCGTGGGGAAACAAAATGAATCACAATTCCCCACGAATACAACGAATCTTCGCTGAATTATTCGGCCATCTAAAGGAGTGAATTTAAACAAACCCCCTACCCTCCTGACCCCCCCCCAAGACTTACCAAAACTCCCTGGTGATCCAGCAGGGGGTCCAGGAGCCATCTCCTGCACTCACGCCCTCGGCTGCCGGTATTCAAAATGGCGCCGATAGCCTTTGACCTTACTATGTCACAGGGGCTACAGGTGCCATTGGTCAGCCCCTGTCACATGGTAGGAGCAATGGATGGCCGGCGCCATCTTGTGGTCCTACCATGTGACAGGGGCTACATCGGCCCGTGTGACATAGGGGCGGATTTTCAGAGCCCTGCTCGCCTAAATCCGCCCAAAACCGGGCGGATTTAGGCGAGCAGGGCCCTGCGCGCCGGTGAGCCTATATTACATAGGCCTACCGGTGCGCGCAGAGCCCCGGGACTCGCGTAAGTCCCGGGGTTCTCCGAGGGGGGCGTGTCTGGGCGTGTCGGGGGGCGGGCCCGGTCGTCACGGCATTTAGGGGGAATGTCGGCAGCGTTTTGGGGGCGGGTACGGGAGCGTGGCTATGGCCCGGGGCGGTCCGGGGGCGTGACCGCGTCCTCCGTACCCACCCCCAGGTCGCGTCCCGGCACGCAACAGGCCCGCTGGCGCGCGGGGATTTACTTCTCCCTCCGGGAGGCGTAAATCCCCGGAGAAAGGTAAGGGGGGGGGGTGTAGACAGGGCCGGGCGGGTGGGTTAGGTAGAGGAAGGGAGGGGAAGGTGAGGGGAGGGCATTAGAGGATTCCCTCCAAGGCCGCTCCGATTTCGGTGCGGCCTTGGAGGGAACGGGGGTAGGCTGCGCTGCTCGGTGCGCGCCGGCTATACAGAATTCATAGCCTTGCGCGCACCGATCCGGGATTTTAGTGGATACGCGCGGCTCCACGCGTATCTACTAAAATCCAGCGTACTTTTGCTTGCGCCTGATGCGCCAGCAAAAGTACGCCTATTCGCGTTTTTTGAAAATCTACCCCATAGTGAGGACAAAGGCTATCGGCGCCATTTTGAATACTGGCAGCCAACGGTCTGAGTGCAGGAGGTCGCTACTGGACCCCGCTGGACCACCAGGGACTTTTGGCAAGTCTTGTGGGGGTCAGCAGGATCCCCCAAGACTTGCCAAAGTCCCTGGTGGTCCAGTGGGGGTCTGGGAGCGATCTCCTGCACTTGGGCTGCCGGCTGCCAGTAATCAAAATGGTGCCGATAGCCTTTGCCCTTACTATGTCACAGGGGCTACCGATGCCATTTGTCAGCCCCTGTCACATGGTAGGAGCACAAGATGGTGCCGGCCATCCATTGCTCCTACCATGTGACAGGGGCCGACCAATGGCACCGGTAGCCCCTGTGACATAGTAAGGTCAAAGGCTATCGGCCCCATTTTGAATACCGGCAGCTGAGGGTGTGAGTGCAGGAGATGGCTCCCGGACCCCCCCCGCTGGACCACCAGGGAGTTTTGGTAAGTCTTGGGGGGGTCAGGAGGGTGGGGGGTTGTAGTTATTTCAATTTTAGCTGGGAAACGAATAAGAATTAACGCATGAATGTATTGGGGGCCCCCCTTGCTGAATGCAACCTATATGCCTCCCGACGAATATGAATCCCGAATGCAACGTATGGCGTCCCTCTGCACATCCCTAAAAGAGCATCACATTGTGGTTTCCTTACTGTTTGAGTAGGACTTAAGTGTGATTATGCATTTATATTTTAGAAAAGCTCCATTGTTATTCTTGGGGCAATGAATTTGTATTTGTCCAGATTTAACTAGGGCCACACAGGTGCAACGTGAGATGTTTTTAGACATGCATCTGGAGACTAAGTCTATCGGGGTATCTTTTTTCCTATGTAACCCCACTTGGGGCATAGAAATGATGAGAGGTTCTGACACTGTTTAGCACTAAGAGTCAGTCACTCTAACTTTTAGAGTTCAGCAACTATGAGTCATGTAGGTGGTAAACTAAATCCGAGCTAGAAGTAGGGGGCATAGGTTCTCTCCTCTTGGGCTGGACAGGGAAGTCCCTCATTGGATCTCATCCCTGTGAACCCTGTTCCCTCTATAACTTTGGATCTTTGTTGCTGTCAGCTCAAGACATTTCATAAAGCACCAATCCACTGCAGGTATAATGCAAACCACAAACTGTTTGTTTTCTGGGATTTCCAGCTAGCAACTATTTAAAATAGATTAGAGGGCATACAAATTTGCTGAATAATACAGGGTTCCACAGGATTCTCAGCCAAAACAAAGTTAAACTCAGTTAAGCAGTGCTCTCCATTTTATAGTAACAATTCCAACATTCCTTCCATTTTCCCAATACTGTAGATCCACTCCTTTAATTCTTGCTAGAGATGTGAATCGGAACCGGAATTGGTTCTGATTCCGGTTCCAATTCACATCGTGTTGGGTTTTTTTTGTCCGGCCCGATCGGGTTTTTTTTATCGGCTGCGCCCGAGCCGATAAACAAAAAACCCACCCGACCCTTTAAAATGAATCCCTTAGCTTCCCCCACCCTCCCGACCCCCCCAAAAATGTTTTACAGGTACCTGGTAGTCCAGTGGGGGTCCCAGGAGCGATCTCCCGCTCCGGGCCATCGGCTGCTACTAATAAAAATGGCGCCGATGGCCCTTTGCCCTTACCATGTGACAGGGTATCCGTGCCATTGGCCGGCCCCTGTCACATGGTAGGAGCACTGGATGGCCCACGCCATTTTTAAAGATGGCACCAGCCATCCAGAACCCCCAGGAACAGTTTTGTGGGGTTTTCCTATCGGTTTCGGGGAGCCCCCGATTTCTGACGATTTTGAAAATATCGTATGTTATTTTCAATCATCAGAAGCCCGATTCACATCCCTAATTATGGCCTCATATCCTAGAATTAACTCCTTCAAACCCATATCCAGGAGAACACATCCCTAAATTACTAGGTGCCTCTCCTTACAGATCCATTGTCACTCCTTCCAGCAGTTTGTAGATCTCCTCAGTCTCCTTTATACCCCGCTCCCCTTTGCTGGATCGCTTTAATTGGCAGACTCCATCTCCGTCAATTCTGAGTCATTTCCTCAGGGGAAGGAAGTATGTCTTCCACTCTATGACCTCATGACTCTCTCCTTGAGGGGAAGAGCCCCTGCAAGCCTATTCTTACTTGTAGGGATCTCTGGGCCCATTGTCTGGTCTCTCCAGATGCCCTACATCCTGGCAGTTTCTGTCTTTTTACTTATGCCACTCTCAGGGAATTATCTCCTCTCTCTTTCATAAAGGTAAACCCTCACCAGAACTCCTTTGTAACATCAAGCAAAAACATCCAAACTAAACACAATGGGCTGGATTTTTAAAAAGGTTATGTGCGCCGGGCCTATTTTCAAAAGGTCTGGCGATGCGCCTAAAGCCATGGGACGCGTATAAGCCCCAGGGCTTTACTAAAGGGGTGGGGTGTGGGCGGAATGGTCCGGGGGCAGGACGGGGGCAGAATTAGACTCCCAGCACAGCGGCCATATTTGTCGCTGTTCCGGGGATCGTGTGCCGGCAGTCAGCTGGTGCACACAAATTGAACCTGCCCGGAGGCCGGCACAAAGGGTAAAATAAAGGTCAGGGGAGGTTAGAGTAGGTATAGGGTGGGAAAGGTTAGGGGAAGGGGTGGGAAGGTCAGGCTAGGGAGAAGGGAATGGGGGAAGGCAGCGCGGCTCGGCTGTGCACCCCCTTGTGCATGCCAACCAGGATTTTATAACATGCATGCACATGTAATAAAATTGGGTGTACATTAGAGATGTGAATCGTGTCCTCGATCGTCTTAACGATCGATTTCGGCTGGGAGGGGGAGGGAATCGTATTGTTGCCGTTTGGGGGGGTAAAATATCGTGAAAAATCGTGAAAAATCGTGAAAAATCGAAAAAACGTAAAATCGCAAAACCGGCACATTAAAACCCCCTAAAACCCACCCCCGACCCTTTAAATTAAATCCCCCACCCCCAAATGACTTAAATAACCTGCGGGTCCAGTGGCGGTCCGGAACGGCAGCGGTCCGGAACGGGCTCCTGCTACTGAATCTTGTTGTCATCAGCCGGCGCCATTTTCCAAAATGGCGCCGAAAAATGGCGGCGGCCATAGACGAACACGATTGGACGGCAGGAGGTCCTTCCGGACCCCCGCTGGACTTTTGGCAAGTCTTGTGGGGGTCAGGAGGCCCCCCCCCAAGCTGGCCAAAAGTTCCTGGAGGTCCAGTGGGGGTCAGGGAGCGATTTCCCGCCGCGAATCGTTTTTGTACGGAAAATGGCGCCGGCAGGAGATCGACTGCAGGAGGTCATTCAGCGAGGGTTCCGGCGCCCTGCTGAACGACCTCCTGCAGTCGATCTCCTGCCGGCGCCATTTTCCGTACGAAAACGATTCGCGGCGGGAAATCGCTCCCTGACCCCCGCTGGACCTCCAGGAACTTTTGGCCAGCTTGGGGGGGGCCTCCTGACCCCCACAAGACTTGCCAAAAGTCCAGCGGGGGTCCGGAAGGACCTCCTGCCGTCCAATCGTGTTCGTCTATGGCCGCCGCCATTTTTCGGTGCCATTTTGGAAAATGGCGCCGGCTGAAGACAACAAGATTCAGTAGCAGGAGCCCGTTCCGGACTGCTGCCGTTCCGGACCGCCGCTGGACCCGCAGGTTATTTAAGTCATTTGGGGGGGGGTTCGGGAGGGTGGGGGATTTAATTTAAAGGGTCGGGGGTGGGTTTTAGGGGGTTTTAGTGTGCCGGCTCACGATTCTAACGATTTATAACGATAAATCGTTAGAATCTCTATTGTATTGTGTTCCACAATGGTTTAAGACGATATTAAAATTATCGGACGATAATTTTAATCGTCCTAAAACGATTCACATCCCTAGTGTACATGTGCAAGCGCTGGGTAGCGCACTCATATGTACGCCCACACGCAACCTTTTAAAATCTACCCCAATATGACTCCAGGCTCAACACTGTGCTGAAAGCCCTCCAGTGGCTGTTCAAGAGTAAACATTTCCCCTTGAAAACTCCAGATCTGATTCTCCAGGTCTCCCCTGCCCATATTTCCTGGAAATAGAAAACACATGAATGGAGTTTCAGTGGTGCTTCCATTACACCTTCATTATATCTACAAATGTAGACTTCATTATTTGCAATATTAAATATATGTTCTTTGTACCTGAGCAGCTTAGATTTTTCCTTGGTTCTAAAATGATTACTGGGCTTCCATCAGATAGGAATGGTGATGTCAGTGAAGAGCATGGTTCTTAGGTATAAAATTATCACCAGGCCTTTTCCTTTTTAATGTGTTTCTTGTGATTGAAATGTTTCCATATATTTGTCATCCCACCCCCACCTGTCTGGAGTCTAGTGTTGGTATACTATTATTTGTTTAATTGCCTCTTGTGTATTTTCTTTTTTGCATATTTCATGAAATGGTAAACTTCTGTTTTTTTAAAATCAATTATACTTGTTCAATGTATTACAAATTTACTAAATATTACATTTTAAAAAGCAAAACATCTCTAGTGGTAAAATTATTTTTCTAAGACTTTTGTATTTGAAATGTTTCTCATGTTAGTGAACTGTGACTCTGAAATAAGAGAAGCTGCATATGAATGGGCCCCTAATTTCTGGTTCCTTCTAAAGGTGATATGGTTCTGAATAGTTTTCTAGCACCTTGAGTTATACAAAGACTATCAAGTATTCATATTTGTGATTCAGTTGTGTTATCGCTAAACATGTAACATTTTTTTCTGTAATCAATTATTGCACAGAGTATGTCTATGACACGCAAACCCCTAAAAGAGAATTTTAAGGTTATTTATCGGAATTTATAGTTGGAGCACAAGCAGCAAACAAATACGGCACAATGAACTTTCACAAGACAAATTAATCAGTTCAGTTTTGAAAACTGTATAGCTTTCTTTAGTGCCCTTAAAAAATATGACAGCTCACATTATATTTTCCAAAACATATTCTGTCTACTTATGTACTTAAGCAGATGCATATCGAAAAATTCTTTGATTTTCAAAAAAAATCTGTCTTTAAACTTGTAAAAATATGAACATAGAATCAATTACAAGTGCTAAAAAATACAACTCAAGTCATTTTAAATTGATAAAAATTTTCTCCTTCCCCTGACTTTGTAATTGTACAAAAGTTAATGTAAGGGTACGGCATTGTTAGTTATTCTGGTTTGCTGGAGGCTTTCTCACAGTGACAGTTTTTTTCTGCCTTTGTAGAGTGAGTGGCCTAATTGCACCTGCTGTAAGTAAGAACTTCAGCTCTGCAACATCAGTGCAAATGTCAGATGTCTTTTCTCTTTAAACTTTCTAATCCCTAATAACAGCATCTCATTTCCAGGAGAATTTTTAGGAAATTTCTTTAGATTAGATACCACATATTTGTGTCTTTCATCTTGGTGTCACTAATTGTGCTTCATATCAACTTTCTGTTTAGAGGCCTGTGCTCAGTACTTTGATATTTTATATGTTAATTATCTATGACTTAAAAAAATAACTTGGAGCTCGATTCACTCAAATTCAGGGCTTAGAACAATTTCTAGAAGATATAAATTTGCAAACTACTGAGGATAAAAATAATCACATAATATGTTTTAAACCACCCCAATGCTTGCGATTCTGTCATTGTTCTCCCTTGATAATTTTTAACCAAAGGGGCTAGAGAGTTCTCAAGATTAAGAAGGAAGATGCACTCATTGGGCCACTTGCTATTATATTTTTGGCAAGATAATGTCACATCAAAATTAGGAACCTACTTTGTACACAGAGATAGGCTGGGTGGTTGCAGAATGAAAAAGAAAAATAAAATTTGGGGATATAGTAGTTGTAATTATGTAACTGAAATATGGAATATGTTTTATAAAATAATAATTTTAACAACATATTGTAGTGATAAATCAGAGCTCTTTCAGATAGGTTATTTATCCTCTTCAGGGTAAAGTAACTATATAATAGGGCATCTAACAGTGAACAAACATATGTATACAACATACACAAAATAAGCTGTGTACATTACATTTGAATATCACATGCTAACAGAGTGAAGGAGTAACCTATTGGTTAGAGCAGCAGGCTATAAATCAGGGAAGCCAAGGATGAGATCCTGCTAATACTCCTTGTGACCTTGGGAAAGTCACATCATCACCCTCCATTTTTTTAAAGTAGAAAACTTACAGGGTCATTTTTCAAATCACATTCTCGCAGGTGTTAAAGCCCTAATGTCATAATGCAAGCATTAATTTATTGAAAGGGGAGGAGTTTATGAAAATGAGGGGTGTTTAATGTTGCATGTGATAGTGTGATGCATGCATAACTACACCTTGTTTTTCTGGCATTAAACTGTGCGATATGCCTGAAATGGGATTTGTAATAAATATTGCAAATCCTGTTTTGGGGGGAGGGAAAAAGGGAGGGGGAGAGAGAAAGAGAGAGAGAGAGAGACAGAGCCTCTAGGATAGCAAACATATTAGGCAACTATCTAGGGTGAGAGAACATAGTAGAAATCTCATCTTTATTTTCCTTTCCTCATTCCAAATTACATCAAATGTTCACTGATCTGTACTGTGCTGTTGGTACCTCTGACTGTGCATGTAAAACTGGAACCCAAACCCTAGACCACCACCAAAACCTCACCTTGAGTTAATAGTTGACCCTCCTATAGTGGTATAAATAGTTGCCTAATAGGTGTGCCACCCCAGAGTCTCTCTCTCTCTCTCTCTCTCTTTTTCTCTCAATCTGTGACGTGAAAATATTGTGGGTACAATAAATGTAATGTACATTGTGGTAAAATACCTATGTGAAGCACTAAAAGAGCACACATTGCGGCCCCCATTTTTTTTTTTTTATCATGGGCACTATTCATGCAAAATGTATAGCAAAATGATAAATCTAGACCTTAGAGCCCTTCTTACCAATACTAAGTATTTTTTCCATAGATCCAAAATGTGAGAAAATGTTTAGTAAATAAGCCACTTATCAATTTTAATTAATTTATTTATTTCAAACCTTCTTACCTGCATTTTCTACCATTCAAGGCAGAGTACAATCTTTCAAACATAAAATCACATAAAACTGGATCTGTAAGCAAAACATACTAACAAATACAAAAAAGAAGGGACTGAGGTGCTTGGTGGAGGTAAGGAGGACCTGACCTGTGGGAGACATCGGCCCTGAGTTAAATTGGAGCTTTGTTGCCACCTGACTCCACTGCGGGCCCTGGTGCCAGTAATCGGAGGCATCCTGACGTCACCTCCGGTTGACGCTGGGAGGAGCCCTTAAAATCAGGTCCGCAGTGGTGCAGAGCCGCCACCGCCGCATGCTCCAAAGGGGCGCAAGGCTTTGCAATAAATATATAATTTTATTTTTAAGAAGTCCACCTCATCCTTGCAACATCTCGGCCCCCACAAGGGAGAATTGTGCAAAGTGTTTTTTATTTACAGCAGAGCCTATTGGTCTAATTATCCTGGACTTTCTTTGTTCTTTCTTTCTTTGAATAAATATGCCCCATAAAAGGAAAGGTAAAGTGAAGATCTTCCCTTCAGAATCCTCACTTCCATTAGACCAGCAGGTCATCACAGACTTTACTGTATCTATGCCTGATCCGATGCGGGTAAGCCTCGCTGGTGGAATAAGCAAGGGAGGATTGCAGTTTTCACCTGAGGAAGTTTCTCTTACGCCGCCAGACCCTAGGCACTGCTGATGAATTTGCCTGGAAGTGGTACCACTGCTTGGAGGAAATTGGACGTTTCTGTCATTCCTCTGGAGGAGGGAAGCAGAGGATCAATCCAGGCTGGAGGATCTGAGGAAAACCTCCCATGGGTATTAATCCCAGTGAATGAAGGAGCCAGAAGGGGAGTTTATCCATCAGTTTTCCTTGAAAAAAATGAACCTCACCTTGAAATTGAACCTTCTGGAATTCCAGCTATACCAGATCTCCCTACTGTTACGACCAGACCAGCGGTGGTGACTTTAGACTCACTCTGGGATCTGACTGTGGGTCTTCTACAGGTTTTCAAGGAACAATCCTAGTGACTGGAGAGAGTTTCAATGAAGTTAGATGTAGTAGCTATGGATCATCAAAAGATTTTGTTGGAACATTCTTCTAGTATTCAAACGATGGGAACTGATATTAATGATTTACAGATAATTAGTTAATGCCTCAATAATTCGAGAGCGATTAAATACTATTGGAAGAATTGAATCTCTGGAAAATCATTCCCAAGTTTACATTTAAGGCTTATCAATTTTCTTGAGCTTTTAGGATTACCTATATCAGCCATCAGCTAGAAATATATTAAAAATTCCTTTGCAAAAAATTCCAGTGTTAACCAAATGTATGTTTTTTCCATTTCAAAAGAAAAAAGAATTAATGACGACCCCTACTAAAATAACAGAGATAGCCAATTTGACAGCTTTCTTAGAAAGTTCCACAGAGGAGGTGCTCGAGAGAGCTACACTTCTGTTATCTTTTCTTTCCTTCCAAGATTTAAATTTAGTAATGAAGCACTACTTTCAGTACTTAAATATTTCCTTCTATGGTGGTCAAGTTCGGATGTACCATGATTTTGCTAAAACAAGCAAGATCTTCGTAAGGCTTTCTTAAGTCTGAAACAAGAAGTAATAGATTGTGGTGCAACATTTCACTTGTAAGTGTGTTCTAAAAATTGGTAATAACACTTTCATTTTCTTTAGTCCAGATCAGCTGCGTAATTTCTTGGAGGCCAAAAAGGGCCCTCAGCCATAATAATACAGAGTAATTCCTGGGTATAAAGTAAATTAATGGGGAATTATTTAAAACTACTGTTTTCTTCTCTAATGTAGTTTATGCATAATCTCAAATTTTCTAATTCTCCCTTGTTCTGGAAATGATTTGTGTACTCAGTATTGAGATAAATGAATGTTTTGTTTTTTCTGATAATAGAATAACTTTCCTTTTATAATGGATCTCTTAAGCTTACTGTACAAAAATTTATATTGCTTTGTATATTCTTTTCTGAAAAACCGATAAATAAATAATTTAAAAAAATAATACAAAACAGAAAATCATCTGTCTCCTTCAACAAAATACTACCCACTGGATAATAGATGAATACGCATCTTTTGAATTGCCCTTGTTATCCTAACAATTTCACTACAAGCAGACAAGATCCCCTATGTTTTTTGACCAGCTCTAAAAGATAGCCAGCTAACTCAACTCTTAATGGCAAAAAACATTCCCTCCCCCCCCACCAAAAAAAAAAAATAGTTAATATTAAAATGTCAACTAACAGTATGCCCTAATTGGAATTCTCAAACAACCCAAACACATAACGAGACCAAATCCAAGAATAACTCTCATAAAACATATTGTAGATTAGATTAATTGTAAGCCCTCTAGCGATAGGGAAATGCCTAGTGTACCTGAATGTAACTCTCCATGAGCTCCCATTAAAAAGGCATGAACTAAAAAATAAATAAAGAAGTAAAGTAGCTAAAAATATGTGTGTACCTTTATACTACCTCAAACTAAAGGCAAGAAGCTAAGAACACTTGGCCATACTTCGATCATCAAATTGCCTCATTCAAATGTATGTTAACATCTAACTCATATCAATTAATGAGGAAAAAGAGAAAAAGGAAGAAGAATATAAGAAATTCCATGTTGGGTCAGACCAAAGAACCATCAAACCCTGAATCCTGTCTCCAACAGTGCCCAATCCAGATCACAAATAGCTGGTAGGATCCTAAAGAATAGATCCAATCAAAAATTTCTGGTAGGAAAAAAACATCTTAATTTGAAGGAAGTTAAAGAGAATGCTATATATCATGTAGTAAAAGCTCACATGTATGCAGAAATCCTTTTAAAAATATCTCATCCCCTTTGCACATTTCCCTTGGCATCTGCTGCTTAGTAACAGGCAAAATGTGCAAAGGGGATGATATTTTTTGTTTGATTTCTTTTTGTAGGATTTTTGCATGTTTTCTGAAAGGATTTGTGTGGCCTCACTAAGCATATGTGTGATGTGGTAGTCACCAAACAAATTTGGCTTAGAGACTAACATATTCTTGGCCTGATTAGAACTATTTTGGAGGACAGTGGTAGCAAAAAGGTTCACAGATTAGCTGAAAAATCAATGGAGGTGGGCTTAAGGGGGGAAAAAAACTGGTGTTGGTGTGCATATGGATGTTGTATGCTTATCTAAACAAAGTGGAAAACTCTCAGCTGGGCAAACTCAATCAACTAATTTCATTTTTTTTCTGCTGTCATTTACTGTGTTCCTCTGCTTCTTTTTACAGGTCCAAGCAAGAAAAGTGCCAGTGCTAGCTCTAGACGGCGTTCCCCCTGAGACTGTAGCATAGGACATCCATGAGGAGGGAGATTCTAAGGAGAAGACCATAGAGGAAAAGATTGCAGAGGAAATGACACTTGTACAGTCCCCATAGAACTGCTCCAGGGGCTGAAGATGTTCAAAATCATCATGGGAAGGCTGCTCAATATCAGTGTCCTAAGTTCAGAGTGACAGCTCCCTGATACCCAGCTCCAGTCATGCATACCAGTTGAAATAAGGGCACCCCTCTTACTGGGGTGTCAGAAGTGCCGCGTCAATGACGACCTGTGAAGTCAAAGCTGCTTACTACGTCATGATCTATGAAGTCTCGCCTCAGAATTAGTCCAGCTGCCGCACAGCCTGCAGCAACAAGTGTAAGCTGTCCAGCCCCCAAAGAGGCAAGAACAGCACAGTGGCACCAAAACCACCAATGTATAGAGTGATATACAAGACAGCAAGCCCAGTGGCCTCAAAAGCCCAAGGCATAGAGTGAGGGGTATGGCAACAAGCAGACTGGCATGAAAACCTGAAGTTATAGTAAATAGTGAGATGGGCAAAGAGCACCATCAGCACTTGCATGACTACCACAAAGGACCATGAGAGAAGCAAAGTGGTAACTGCAGTGGCAGGGTTTTTGCAAGGCACCAGGAACAGTCTGGGCAAAATAACACAGCAACACAAGGAAACAGGAAAAAAATGGGGTAGAATTGAAAGGATTTTATTTTTATTCTATTGTAAACGTTGTTTTGTTAGACAAACACCCCACTATAATTAAGAGAGAAGCAGGGTGGAAGGACCAGAGTGGAACACAAGAATAGTACAACAAAACAGCAAGCTGCCTCTTCTGATCCAGCCTTTCTGATATATTCTGTATTATATTGAGCTCGTCGCTGGCCTCTGCAATGATATCTTCAGTCTCCTTGACATCAGGCACTGGACTGGACTGCTATCCATGTCTTCCTCTAGTATGTTATCCAATGGAGTAGAGCTTTCCACGGGTCATTGCCATCTGTTTTATCCATCTTGCACAGGTTTTTCACTATTTTCACTGCTGATTCAGCTTTGCTTTTATCTTTTGGATGCCATAGTAAAGCAGTGACATGTTCAAACTTGTTCAGTCAGTAGCAAATCATTTAAATTGTATGCCTACAAATTGAGGCCCATTACCCAAAATCACCTGATCTGGTTTACCATAACACACAAACTGTATCTTGCAACACTTGATCTTGACTTCTGTAGACATGTCTGGAACAGTTCAATTTCCCAGAAGTCAGAATAGTGATCAGCTATCTACTGGAATTCTTTCCCAGCATAGTCACAGTAAGTAAGTCCATACTGAAAGTTAGCCAAGGCTGCACTGGTATTTCATACTGCATCATAGTTTCTTTCAGCTGCTTGTGTGCATATTTGTTACATGCATATTAAGCCATCATGCATGTTAAGCCAGTTCAGATTTAATATGTCTGCCTTTATCATGCTTTCCCACCAATGTGGCTGGAATGTATATGTGTTAGCACCTCTGATCACAGCAATTTTAGTATAATAACCCTTGGTCGTTTGTATTCATGCCATTTTGTATGCTGATTTCATCTCCTAATGGCTAGTATTCCCTTATGGTAACTGGTACTTCCTCCTTCTTTCACCAACCATACTGGACCATAGACTTCAATGCCTACAAAGTCTCATCTCCTGGAGGGTGCTTTTTGATCTGATGCAGTCTCTGGTCAGTGACATTCAGATAATTTGTTTGATTGATTTGTGTAATGTCCGTTTGTTCCTGTTGCACCCAGCAAACCCGAGATGTTCAGGCCCTGCACTGGACTGCTGATCCTGTTCTGCTGTAGCTCTGCTAAATATATCACTGATATACATCTCAGGGCCTAGCTTATAAACAGCATTATGACTGTGATGCTTCAGTGTAAACAGCATGCTCTGTAGATACTTGTGTGCACACGAAACGGGTTTCATAAAGATTGCTATCAGAAGCAAAGACCATTGGCTGAAACTCTTGCATCAAACACTATCTAAGCCTATTTTTACTAGTGTCCTTCTGTTTCACAACAGTTTTGGTGATATAGCATTTCAAAACCGATGCAGCTATGACAAAGCACTTTCTTTCCTGCACTGCCTGTTCATGCTTTGGAAGCCATTGTTAAATGACATCTTTATCCAAAAGTCTTGGGTCTCACATATCTCTTACAGGAGTGGCATGAATTTTACTAGATAACTCACAAACTCTGCACAGATTTTATATCCATAGGCTATGGCAGACCATGTATGGCTCTAACTTTATCCGGGTCCATGTTCAGGCCCTGTGAGTATAGGATGTACCCATGGAATTGGGCTTCCTTCACCTTGAATTGCAATTTCTTCACACTAAGTTTCAGTTTCACCTGCTTGCATTGATCTTTTAGGGCAAGAACTTGTCATCATGGTAATGCTTTGCTTCCTTATCAAAGTGACTGCAGCCCATAATGGGGATATCAACCACTATTAACTCAATACCACTGAGCCCTGCTATCAGTTCATTCTGTTTCTGCTGATACGTTTCTAGTGTTATCAAGACTCTATATCAGGGGTGGCCAACTCCGATCCTCGAGAGCCACAAACAGACCAGGTTTTCAGGATATCTGCAATGAATATGTATGAGATAGATTTGCATACAATGGTGACTGCATGCAAATCTATCTCATGCATATTCATTGTGGGGCAGATTTTAATAGATAAGTATGCTTGTCCATGTGCGCACGCTACCCGGCACATGGACACGCAGGCACGCGCATGTTATAAAATCGGGGGTTGGCGCGCACAAGGGGATGCACAATTATGCACCTTGTGCGCACTGAGCCTGCGCTGAGCTGCGCTGCCTTCCCTCGTTCCGCCCCAGGCCGCTCCGAAATCAGAGTGGCCTCGGAGGGAACTTCCCTACCCCCCCACCCCATCTTCCCTTCCCTTCCTCTACCTCCCCCGCTCTTTCCCCCCTTTTTCTTTTTTTTTCTTTTGTTTTAAAACTTACTTCAGCCTTGGGGCTGAGGTAAGTTGCACGTGCTTGCCAACTGCTGGCGCTGTGCTAGGAGCCTCTAACCTCACCTCTCCCCAGGCCGCCCCGCCCCCTCCCCACCCCTTTTTGCAAGCCCTGGGACTTACACACGTCCCAGGGCTTTATGCACATTGCCAGGCCTTTTGAAAATAGGCCCGGCGCGCATAACCTTTTGAAAATCTGCCCCTGTAAATATATTGAAAATCTGGCCTGTTTGTGTCTCTAGGACTGGAGTTGACTACCCTGCTTTAAATGGTAGTTTGAGCCATCTTTTTCTACCCAGGAGATCCAGAACGTTGTCATAACACTGCTTTTCTTATCTAACTTTCAGTACATCATCAAGTGTTAACATTTCAGCCTTAAGCAGTTTGTATATGACATTTTCAAGCATTGCCATCATGTAACGAGATCTCCTCAGTGCTAGGTTTAGAAATTTTGGATGAATATAAATTGGCCTCCTTCCTACAGCCATGTTGCCTATCCAGTCAGTTGGTTCAGTCACTGATGCAAGATGACCATCAGCTTCATGCCTGTCCAACTGTGCTTATACCTCTGGCTTTCAAGATACTTGTACATTGCATGGAATGCATTGTATTGGTGAAATACTGGGGTAAAGTTCAAAATAGACTTCTGAAACAGATTGCACTGGTCCATGAAACACCTCATCTTAAGAACATAATAACATAAGATTTTCCATACTGGGTCATACCAAAGGTGTACTATTTCCAACAGTGGCAAATCCAAGTCACAAGCACCTGGCAAAAGCACCTGGCAAAATCCTAAAAGGCCAGTAGATTCCATGCTGCTTTTCCCATGGATAAGCAGTGGATTTCTCCAAGAGCACCATAATAATTGATTATGGATTTTTCTTCCAGGAATTTACCCAAACCTTTTTTTAAATCCAGCTACGCTAACAGCTTTTACCATATCCTCTGGCAATAAATTCCGGAGTTTAATTATGTGTCGAGTAATTTATATTTATTTATTTATTTATTTATTATATTTATAGGTTGCATATAATGGCACACGCTAAGCAGATTACAAATGCATAACAAAATAGCTAATACATTAAAAGCAAAAAAACAAAGTAACATTTTCACGCTATCAAAAAATATACTTCTTTTAAATTGCTTATTCATATTTAGCTTACAGGAAACATTAAATTAATATAAACATTAAAACACTAAAATGATTTCTCCTATTTGTCTTAAATCTATTACCTAGTAACTTCATTGTGGGTTCCCTAATCTATGTACTTTTTGAAAGAATAAATAACCAATTCATGTGTAATCATTTCACGCCACTCATTATTTAATTGACCTCTATCATATCTCCCTTTTGCTATCTCTTCTCCAAGGTGAAGAAACCTAACCTCTTTAGCCTTTCCTCGTAGGGGAGTTGCTCCATCCCCTTTATAATTTTGATTGTCCTTCTCTGTAGCTTTTCTAATTCTACTATATCTATTTTGAGATGTGATGACCAAAATTACATATAATACTCAAGGTGCAGTCACATCATGGAGTGATAGAGGCATTATGATATTCTGTTTTATTCCAAATTCCTTTTTCAATAATTCCTAACATTCTATTTCCTTTCTTGGCCACCTTGCACACTGAGAGAGAATTTCCACATATTAGCCACAATGATGCCTTTTCCTGAGTGGTAACTCCCAATGTGGAGCCTTGCATTCTGTAGCTATAATTTGGTTGTCCTCTGGCATCCTCTCCTGTGAAAGTGATTAAATGAGACTTCTAGTTTTCTGCAGCTGGAAACAATGTGGGTGTGTGTGGGTGTGGGTGTGTGTGTGGGGGTGGGGGGGTGCTGCTAAAATTGAAACTTAGGTCACTCACAATATCCTCTGGAGAGCTCTACTGAGGGATGCAGGTAAATTAATCTTCAGATTCTCTGGTATTAGAAAGATGGAAGAGGCTCTGGAAGCTAAAACCTAGGGGTCACATTTTAAAAGCATTGGCTGCACAAAAAGGTCCATATACGTATGTGGGCCACACATGAGTGACATAGATTTTAAAAGCCACCATTTATGTGCGTATATGTGTGTGCTCAAACAAAAAAGGGGGTGGGGCTTGGGCATTCTGGGGCAGACAAGTTTCTGGAGGACAGGTCCATTAATACTTATTAGTTAATTAGGCATCAGGATTGCCACCTCATACATCCTGTAATAAGCAACAGGAAGGTGATCTTCTGGGTGTTTACAAGTGACCCATATTGGCCACTGTCTAAGACTGTTCAATGGATCACTGGTTTGATTCAGCATGGCATTTCCTATAATTTTTATGATCTTAATATTATGCATAAGGAAATAAAATGTTGGTGTATCAAAATAAAATTATTATTGAAGTAAAATTAATAGGGATGTGCAGTGTGCACTAATTTTTTTTTTGTATCATTTTCGTTTCGGGTCATTATCTGTTAAATTTCATATTTTATAATGGTTTGGGAGGTATTTATTTTGGGTTTCCCTAATTTATGAGTTAGTGTGCACTAACTTCATGTCTCCTTACTGCCTCCTTAGATGGAGACATCAATGGGAATGCAGAACCATAGCTCTACTAATGAACTGCTTCCCAAATGACACTTTTTAATTTATTGGGAACATGTTTTGTTAGTGCGCACTAACTTTAGTTAGTGCACGTTAACATCCAGTTAGTGCTCCCTAAGGGGTTCATTCTCTACCACTCTCGCACGCAACAAGGGACGTTTTACACACGAAAAATCCCTTTTCACGTGCGATAGCTAGCTCGGGGTGGAGTCGGTGTGGAGTCGGCCCTGGAAGAGGAGAAGTCGGGGCGGCACTGAGGCCGATGCTGAGGACACATCGCTGGTGGTGAAAGGTAAGATTCCTTATTGCCGCCAGTTTCGCGCCGAATAACTACACTTTTTATGGTGCAGTTATTCGGCACGAAAGCCAGCAGCAATTGCACCGCGGAGGTGCGATCGCTGCCAGCTATTGCAGGACTGCCCCCCGCTTTGCCCCCTGCCCCCCATTACCACCGGATTCTCTAAGGTCTGCAACCTTAGAAAATCCAGGCCTAAGTCCTATTAGAGTCCTATTAGAGTCTCAAGTTCATCGGGACTAGAGTAACACATAAAGATTTATGAAAAATATTTTAAAAAAATACTGCATGGAGGTGGAGGATGGTTAATGATTATAACCACAAAACAGTGGTGTTGGGACACCTACACAATATATGAAACTTTCCTTTATTTCCTCCTATATATTTATCAAAACATAGGTTGAATTAAAGTAGTGAAATACAGTATTCCACACAGTTTTTTGATATATTTGCTAAGTCCTATTAGGGCACACTAACTCCGAAATTAGACTAGGTAGTGTGCACTAATGGACATGATGCGCACTAACATCTAGTTAGTGACCACCAAAGTCCCGTTAGTGCACACTAAGGCCTGGATTTTCTAAGGTCGCAGACCTTAGAAAATCCTGCGGTAATGGGGGGCAGGGTGGCGAAGCGGGGGGCGGGTCTGCGAATGCTGGCAGTGATCGCACCTCCGGGGTGCGATCGCTGGTGGCTTTCATACCCAATAGCGCCATTGTAAAAGGTGGTGCTATTGGGTGCGAAACTGGCCGTGAAAAGGGTCCTTACCTTTTCGCCATCAGCGGTGTCTTTGTGGCGTCTGCCCCAGTGCCAGCCAGACTCCTCCCCTTCCGGTGCGGACACTGCCCAGAACCTGCCCCGATTTAGCTTTCGCATAGAAAATGACCCCCTAAGCCTGTAAATAGGACAATTATAGTTAGTGCGCATTGTCCCATTATTGTGCACTAACATGAATTACCAAATTGCACAAAATTTTGTACATTTTTTTTCATTTCGTTTCCCAAAACATGATGAAATAGGCAATTTTGTTGCCATTGTCTATTTCGTTGAAAACGAATACACATCCCTAATAGTTACTGGATTGAAAACTCTTCTTAGAGAAAAAAATCCTGTGAATGTGCCATTCCATTTTAGAATTTTAAACTGAAAGCATGGTAATATCATTACATTCATGGTCTTTTCTGGTACCTTCAGTGAAATTTTAATGGGGTAAAAAAAAAGTGCAGTATGTATATAAAACAGCAGGCGACCCAGTTTAGAGGCTGTATGCACATTGTTCTCTCACTGGCACACTCACAGGATTTATTCTCAAAGAAGTGTTTCCAATCCAGTGCCTATGGCAAGAATACCTCAGTGAATAGAGTTTTAGATTTGTATTATAGCTATTTGTAAAACTTACTGTAAAGGTGGTTTTAACACAAGCAACTGGAATCTTTGTATAATTTATGTTATGATTCTTTCAATACAATCAGAATGATGTAAGCCAGGATCATTTTAAAACCTGCTTCCCAAAAGAACATAATCAAAATATGGGCACCAGGAGATCTGCAAAATGTTGCAATAAATTTTGCAATACCTTTTTTATTAAATGGATTTGAATAACAAATCCATTTCCAGAGGTACAGAAAAAAAATGAGACGTTTCTAGCCAACTCATGAACATAAAGCAGTATTCTTTTAATGGAAAGCTATAATGCGACCTTAATATAATTTTCTATCAAATACAACATTCCAGTAGGTGGCAGTATTGCCAAAGGCCTAAGTCTTTAGCAGGGTGACAGAGACATATCATTCCCACTGGAAGTTTTGCATATGGAAGGTGCTTTGACCTTTCATAAATTTGTCACCCTTGTTGAGTGGCATTAGGTGTAAGTAGCCTGTTCGTCTTGCACTGTTTGCCTGTGACTGGGCCTGGTAATTAGAGATTTCCAGCTCTCAGAGTTGACTTGCCTGAATTATATGTTCCGCTCCTTGTTTTTGCTACGTGACACAACCTGAATTCTTCAGCTGCATTTAACAGAGCTGGTTCTCAGTCCCACGGTTGTTTCGTTTAATTATAAAATGTATGAAATATGGTGGGTAAAATTCACCTTTATAGATTTTAGAGGAAAGATTGTTACTCTGGGAAATGCTGCAAGAAAAAAATGAATTTTTTTATTTTAACTTCTTTATCTTTAACAAGCTAGATGGATAAAAAATGTTTCTAATAATATTCTTTTACAGTTTTTGTAAGTTTTAATATACATTTTATTTCAATCAGAATATTGTCCAGAACTTTGCAGAGGGGATTATTTGCATTTAATTTTCAGTTCAAATGAAGACTACAGTCACCCAAATGCTATGGCCCTTCTAAAAGTATCACTGACAAAAAAAACTGTAAGAAACTAATGATATTGTTTTCTTCTAATTCCATAGATGAACTTTAATGAGGCTTATTGTACTGACATGCAGATCACATTAGGTACGAGCAAACCCATTTTATAAAATAAACCTGTGAAAAACAAATTCGAAGAACTGCATGTGGTATAGTTTCTTCAACTATAGTCCAATTAACCTTTAGTTCTTCTTGTCACCTTTGACATAGCTGATTTTTCTCTTGTGTTTTACTGTTTGCTTTAATTATAGAGGGATGCTTCCAGTCAAAGCAAATTAAATAATTCAGACCATCTCCCCCCCAAAATAGATATTTGCAAAGCCAACCACCTCCTCATTACCATCATTCACATTCACATACATTCAGTGAAAACAGTGGCAATTGCTTTTCCAGTTAGTGGCAGAGAAAAGGAAGTTCTCCTATTAGAGGTATATTGCACTGCCATAATGGAAACCTAAAATTGACACCAGATAGTTGTACATGCCAGTTTTGTTTAAAATGATGTCATGATGAAGTACCACCATTCGTTAAATTGGGCAGAGCAACTCATTAAATTTGTAGATTGATGGGATGAATTATCATTTGTTTTGTTTTCATATGCAGCTGGTTTTTCCTATTTGCCAAGCCTGTATTTGGAAGAAAATTTTACTACTGCAGCTTCGGTTTGTTAAGAAATAGAATATTTTTTTGGAAGATGGCCTAAGAAAATATTATGTGCACTCATTTTTTTTCCTTGTAAAAAACGTATACAAAAGACTTTCAGAAACTACAGTGTTTTATTTATGGATTAATATTGTCTAATTGACAGCTACAATTAAGACTGAGGAAAAAATGTGCTAAATAAAAGGAAAAAAAATAAAAGTATCAATGATATTACAAGTCAAAAAGTATTCATTTGGTTATAATAGGTTACTCCAAAATGTGAATAGCTTCTGCATCTCACAAGCTCTTTTATACATATAGAATACTATAGCATAATATAAATCCAGATAATATATTCAGTAGACCATGATAAATTAAGATATTTGAATATTCTACTTGTCTCCAGGTAAACATTTTCTGCTACATGCAAGAGCACAGATGGGCACTGTTACCTCGATCGGGGCGCGCGGCGGCGCGACGCGCGGGAGGAGCTGGGCAGGGCACGGAGTGTGATGGCGCGCTTCGGTTGGCGTCTGCGGCGCGGGTCCGCAGCGCAGGAATAGCGCTTCCCCCGCGATTCGCTGGCCTCTGTGCGCGCAAGCAGGACCAAGTCTCGCGCGATTTGGACTGGCCACGCCCCCTGACGTCAGACGCCGACTAAGGCCACTTTGCGCGGGAGATTGAGGCTATTTAAACTGAAGTACATCTCCTGTTCTTTGCTTCGGCCACTTTTGTTCCTGGGAGCATCGCTGTGTGTTGGCTTGCTGTTTCGCTGCTTCTGACCTGTTTCGGACTGCCTCTGGATTACTCTGCCTGCTGCCTGCCTATTCGGATTATCTGCCTCTGGTTCCTGATTGCTCGCTGCCTGCCCCGACCTCGGACTGCCTCTGGATTACTCTGTCTACAGCCTGCCCTGACTCGGACTGCCTACCGATACCCGCGCTCTCCTCCTGAGTCCAGACTCCTACGTCTCCAGGTAAGCGGTCTAAACTGTGGTTCCACTATTATCTGAATACTAGACGTAACAGTTGGCCGAAGCCATGGAACCAGTGGATCTGACCGCTTTACAAGCCATTCCCGGAATGGCTAATAAGATCCAACAACAGCAGGGAGTTTTGGATCAGGTTACAGGGGTCCTCGATCGATTGGTCGCACGCATGGATGCCTTAGCCCAATTACCCACCGGGCTCGTGCCCAGCGCGGCGGCTACACCGGCTCCTGTCAGGGTTCCACCCCCGCCGCGCTTCAATGGAACAGCAGCCCTATGTCGAGGTTTTATCAACCAGTGCAGGATGCATTTTTCTCTTCAACCGGCCTCGTTCCCCAACGATAAGACAAAAACTACTTTTCTCCTGTCCTTGTTAGAAGGTCCGGCCTTAGCATGGGCTTCTCCTTTGTGGGAACGAGATGATCCCATCCTCAATTCTCTGGATCGATTTCTCAAAGAATTCCGTCTGATCTTTGACGAGCCAGGACGTTCATCCTCCGCGGCAAATGACTTACTTCAGATTAAGCAAGGCACACGAACTGTTGGGGAGTACGCCATTCACTTTCGTACCTTAGCCGCTGAATTGGCATGGGGTGAGGAGAGCCTTACGGCAATTTTCCGTCAAGGTTTGGCGGAGAATATTAAAGATCAATTAGCGGGTAGAGACCCTCCAGAGACTTTGGAGGGCTTAATCCGATTAGCTATTCGATTGGATCTACGTTTTCAGGAGAGGACACGAGAACGAGCTGCCACCCGACGAAATTTCCGGTTGGCTCCGACTTTTCAACAACCGATGGTCGCCCCACAGGCTGGCCCGGCATCAGGAGATTCAGACGAACCGATGCAGATTGATAGATTTCGTCTGACTTTCGAGGAACGAAATAGGAGACGTGCTAAGAACCTCTGTTTATATTGTGCGGGAGCGGGGCACTTCCTCAACAAGTGTCCTAACAAACCGGGAAACTCCCGGACCTAGGTCGGGTAGGAGAGGCCTCCCTGGGTCCCACCATTCCCTCTCCACAACTGCTATTACCCACAACCATTGCCTTCAACCGCGAGCCATTGCACTGTCAGGCCTTCATAGACTCAGGGGCGGCGGGTAATTTCATTCAGGAACTGCTCGTGCAGAAATATCAAATTCCGGTGGAATCATTGTCCACTCCCCTGTCGGTAACCTCAGTATCAGGGCAAGCTGTGGGTATGCTCATCACCCACATTACCAAACCCTTGTTGCTTCACACCGGCTTACTTCACCAGGAAAGCATTCAATTGTTTGTACTTCCTTCATCAGTGAACCAGATAATTCTGGGCTTACCGTGGTTACGTTTGCATCAGCCTCGCATTGATTGGGCCTCGCTACAGCTTGCAGAGTGGAGTCCATTCTGCCTTCAACACTGCATCAAGACTCTGCCTAAGATTCCACTGCAGTCCACACGACTTGTTAATGGTATTCCACTACCCTATAAGGATTTTCAAGACGTCTTCAACAAACAGTATGCGGAGATATTACCACCTCACCGCAAGTACGATTGCTCCATCGAACTTTTACCTGGAAAGACTCCTCCCAAAGGGCGCATTTATTCCCTTTCGGAACCTGAATCATTGGCCCTACGTCAATATATTGCGGAGAATTTGGAGCGCGGATTTATCAGACCTTCCACTTCCCCGG